>NW_018743122.1:3389942-3762265 GCF_001683475.1 Chenopodium quinoa
GTTACTAACGTGTGTATTTTGTTATTAGAAAAGAGGTATGATGCATCAAAGTAAGTATTTTAATTTTTTTAATTGATATTATGATGTAGATATCATGTTTATATTGTTATTATGATATTCCTAGTGTTTCGGGTTTTCTGATGTCCTGCGGGAGAGTTACAATTCCGAGACTGGAACCGGACGCCTGTACCTGCAAAATAACGGAGACTCCTGAGAGCTCCGCCTCCAACGGTCAAGTTAGTACCTGATTAAGGAGTAATTAATACGGAAATTAAAAGTAATAAGACCTCTCTAGGTGAGAGTATTTAATGTTGGTAATCTGCTTTGTTAGCGAGATTAGCCGGTTATTAGTGTTCCGTAATGTTTCTGTTCTTCAGGTGAGATTAATTGCTTGATCAATTGCCTCTCAATTGCTTGATGTTCTCTTGATTTCTTGATTCCCGGATTAATGAGGATTAATTAAGTATTTATAGTCTTGAGAAGCGTGCCACTCTCTAGGTTTAGGGTAAACCTAGGCTGACCGGGCCTCTAGACAGGATTGGGCCTTGTTGGCCGGTTTTCCCATTTGGCATGGGTGGACACGTGGCGTGCCTCGATTGGTCCGTAAAGGACGTATCTGTGATTGACACGTGGCAGGCTCCTATTGGCCTTCGTGAAGGACACATGGCGGAACCTGGTTGGTCCACTTGTCAGACGGTGATTGGTGGATAAAAATCCCCTAATCATTTGCCCCTCACAGGTGGCCACGTGACTGGTCACGTGTCGCCTGTGACAGGTGTCGCACGGTGACAGGCGACGGCCTGCTACAGGTGTCACCTTGCAAACGGCCGAGAGATTTTCCCACCCAAATTTTGAATTTGGAAGCGACCCTTCGCCTTCTCACTTTGCCTATATAAGGAAAGTGCTGACTTCGGTCATTTTCACATTTGAGAACTTTGCGAGAACATTCGGACCCTGAACTTGCTCTGACATTTCGGACCTTTTTCTGCCTACCGCCTGTTCTGACAAGCCGACTGCACCGGATTTCCAGAACTTCATCAACCGTCACTCGTTCAGGTAACTCAGTTCTCTTACTCGTAATTTTCTTTTTATTTTTTGAAATGGCACCACGGAAGCACACGACACGACCTAAGTTAGTGATCAGCCGGTCACCGGGGACGGCTGAATCTAGGACTAGGAGTGCCGCCTGCCCTTTTCTGGACCCATCTTTGCCCTTTATACAAAGTCCGACTGTATCTGTGTCTATGCAGAACGTGATGGCCAGAAACAAAAAAGACTGCTATGATATCAAACTTAGACGGCTCCTCCCAAAGGGTGCTCATTAGTGAAACATTTGACCAGGCGCCAGATGTAGAATTGAAACGAGGCGGCTGCCAAGCCGACAGTTCTGAGAGAGGGCCAAGGTGGTCCTTTCCCATCTTACCGTTGATATGTCTAATTTTCCTCCTGCTCCTTCTAAGGGAGAGGAGGTGGGCCCCTCTGGGAGAGGGGAGGAGTCGTCCTCTTCGGACTCGTCAGAGGACGAGTCCGAGTCCAGCTCTTCTGGCCACAGTTCTCCAGGCTCAGAAAGAAAGAAACAGCCGCCTACAAGAGGCGAGACTTTCTCATGCAGTTGAGAAGGGGGACAATTGGGCGGAGCCGTCCGCCTCCTACAGAGAGGAAAACGCCCCTACTACTGCATGGTACCCCGGGGCCGGATCGCAACCATGCAAGACAAAGTGGAGAGCTTTATTGCTAACCACAGAATGGGCCCGGAATTTTTACTGTTCGTGCCGGATCCAGAAGACACTGTCGTCTGGCCGGCTGGTACCAGCTATGATGACGGCTGCTTTGGCTGCTATGTGGCGGCCATCAAAGCTGGACTGCGCTTCCCATTACATCCGGCTGTTCAGCGGATTTTAGATGGGTATTGATTTGGGGTTATGGCAGTTAGCCCCCAACTCTTGGGTAAACGTACTCGGCTATGTGGCCGGGTGCGAAATGTACGGGGTGGAGCCAAGCTTTTGAGGCTTTCGCCCACATGAACTATCTCAGCCGGACCCCTAAGTCGAGAGGTACCAGCTGGTATCAATTAACAAGCCATAGGGGTTACCTCATGACGAGAGGTAAGGCGAACAAAATGGAAGGATTGGCGGAACACCTTCCTTATCATTGAGGGTTCAGACACGGAGCTGAACCAACGTTTTAACAAGTGGAATAGGGATCCGCTCTTCTCGCAGGCGGCCGCAGCATGCCGCCTGTTCCCCCAAAGGCTAAAAGAGAGATCCTAGACAAAGACTCTTCAAAGTAGAGACTAGGGTGAACTCTACTTCAGGGGTACGAGAGCAAGTACCCCTAAACTGCGTCCCGAGCTTCAAGTGGCTCTATGACGAGTACTTTTTGGCCGCCTGTGGCCTCAGCAGTCGGTGCTCTAGAGGTAGCCGGCCTGACAAATACTCTGTTTTTTTTTTTTTCACGCCTTGTTTACTTGGGATCTTTACTAAACTTTGCTGTTTATTTTTTGCAGCTGACGCCATGAGTAAAATAACAGCATCCAAGACTGCGGCGGCCATGTTGCGGGCCTCTCTCATGCAACAGTCTTGTGCCGACTCCCCCAACAAGGGGGCACCCTTGGTAGGCTTCGAAAACTCTTCCTCTTTTAGGAGTTGTCTTATGCATGTACTAACTCTTTTTATTTTCAGTCTGGCACTCCAAGAGCTTCTTCCTCGCAAACAGTCGGACCCAAGGCCCGGAGGACGACTGTTGCAAGCTCTCTTGGGTCTTCCAGGAAAACAGTGGCGGCTGAGAAGCAGCCGACCACTTCTTCTAAAACCCCGGCGGGGGCCGCCTAGAAGTATGGACAATCACTTGTAAAAAACTTTTCACACTTGCTTCCTTCTTGACTAGGTCTAACTTGCTTTTTTTACGCTGATGCAGCCGGCCCTCAGGGGCTTGACTTGGTTGAGGTAGCCAAGTCCATGATCAAAGTAGTTCCTCCATCTGAAAGGGAGGCGGTCAGGGGTGCCGGCACCCTTGACCTTGATGGGATTGCAGGGGTCCTTGCTGAGGTATACTTTTTTTGAGTATTTGAATTCCAGGATGCCTGTTATCTTTTTTGTTTGGAAACTGACGCCTGTTTTCTTTTTGTACTTAGGCCCTGCTCCGAGTTAACAGCCTTCGCAAGCCGATTGATCGGAAAAACAAAGAGGTAAAGGCCGCAAAAGCTATGGCCGCCTCCAACTGTGATAAGGCAATGTTTCAAATTGCCCAAAATGAAGTACTGACCATTGATATTCTTTATTATCAGGCGCAGGCTACCGCCGCTGTTCGGGCTCAGTTAGAGGCGGCCAAGAAGAAGAATGACGAGCTGGAGGCAACCGTCAACAAATCTTAAGGCCGAGCTGAAACCTCTTCGCCAAAAAATGAACTCTTACGAAGCCATGGAGAAATCTTTGGCCAACGTAAAAGAACGCCTGGTGAGCCAAGAGAAGAGTCTTACCCAAGAGCTCTCGGAAAAGGCCGAGCAAGAGAAGAAAGAGCTCGTCCGGGAGATGGTGGAAGACTCCGCTCAAATCCAGCGCATGACCTGGGGCCGCCTGTTCCCCAATGCCGACTTTGCCTCATGGGAAAGAACGTACCGCCAGTGTTCGGAAACATATAATCAAGAGATCCTGGCGGCTGCTGAAGAAGAGGCGTTGGGAGATACGTTGGAGGAGGAGGAAGAGCCGGTTGTGGCGCTTGTGCCACTTGGGGTAAGGCATCAAAAGAGGGTGCAGCTGAAGTCGAGTCCAGCAAGAAGAGTGCTGACCAGGCGGCAGCTGCTAATACTGAACTGCCCCCTTCTTAAGCTTAAAGTATTTTTTTTTTTCCACGGCCTGCGTGCCGTTTGCTTTGTATTTACCCGGCCAGGGGGCCGGGGCTTTGAATATTCTGCTGGTCTTTAATGACCGGCTTATTTTTTAATCAAATTTTTGTTTTGATTCAAATTTGTCTAAGTATTCCATATCTAATATCCCATTGTTCACTAGACCGACTGTTGTACATGGCCGAACGTTGCAGACAGGTACAAATAGTAAGTACGCCGCCTATGCCCCTGGACGACTGGTTGTCTGTTTCCAGGATAGACGATCAGTCGGCCATTTATTCAATCGGTATTCGAACTATTTATTCAATCGGTCTGACCAAGTAAATAGTATTACCTAGTCGCCAAGGAATTAAGTAGGATAACAAGCGGCGGGTACCGGTTGTTTCCCTTTATTGCCAATGTTGGCTTTTAACTCGTAATTTGTTAACCCAGCAAGAGTAGTGGTTGAGAGCCCCTGTTTGTTAAAAAACAGGCGGACGACTCATACCTTTTAGGCTCCATACTAAGTTTGAGTGACTATTAAGTTAACATAGGAGTTACTTAGTCTTCGTCACAATCTAGATTGAGTAGTAGAGGTACCAGGCGGCGGAGGCCGGCTGATCCTCTTGATTTGCCAATGTTTGTTGGCTATTAACTCAATAGGTTACCTAGTAGGAATAGGGGTTTGAGTGCCCTTGTTTGTTTAAAACAGGCGGACGACTCAAACCTTTTAGGTTCCATACCAAATTTGAAGGAGTGACTATGAGTTAACGTTGGAGTTACTCAGTCGCCGTCACTTTTGTTTGAGAAGTAGAGGTACCAGGCGGCGTAGGCCGGCTAGACCCCTTGATTCGCCAATGTTTGTTGGCTATTAACTCAATAGGTACCCCCTGCATTTATCCCAAGTAATACAGGCGGTCATCTGACTCAGATGTCAACTGCTACCACTGGTTTGGTTAGTGATAGAGTTATCCTTGTCTCAAAAACGGCTACGTGGTTGCCCTTGGGGACAGTCGTATAGGTGCGTGTAATTAGTTTATAGAACAATGTTCCACCCAAAAGGGAGCTGCTCTCTGCGACGAATTTCATCCGGAGGGATGCCGTCGGACGCCTGCTATGATGTTGGGACAGGTCGTATTAGTTTTGTAAATTTGATCAGGTGGCTTGGCGCCTGGTCTGATCATTCGGCCGGTTGCCTTGGTAAGTTCTTGGTGAACGTAGGTGCTAAGTAAAAGAAGGGTAGCCGCCTGTAGGCACAGGGTCGGCCAGGCCCTAATCTTTTTAGCTAAGTATTGTGAGTAAAATACTCAATGGAGAGTAGCCGACTGTAAAGGAACAGACGGCATGCCCCTCTGAAGATAGAGTGAAAAACTCAATGGAGAGTAGCCGACTGTAAAGGTACAGACGGCATGCCCCTCTGAAGATAGAGTGAAAAAACTCAATGGAGAGTAGCCGACTGTAAAGGTACAGACGGCATGCCCCTCGTAATACAAAATTGAATAGTAAGTGCAAACTTTATTAAGTAGCTCTTTACTTTACATCATTCAGAAGAAATATTTTTTAAGATTATCTACATTCCAAGTTCGAGGCAACGGTTGTCCGTCTGGTGTTTCCAGACGGTAGTACCGTTCCTGACTTCCTCATAGATTCGGTAGGGTCCTTCCCAGTTGGGAGTTAGTTTGCCAGACTCATTAGCCCTACCAACTGCTTCCATTTTTCTAAGTACAAAGTCCCCTACTTTGAGTGGACGCCTGTGTACTTTTTTGTTGTATGATCTAGTCATTCTCAGGCGATAGATCTCATGGCGCAAAACAGCATTGCCCCTCTTTTCAGGAAGTGAGTCTAATGTCAGGCACATGGCTTCCCAGTTTGCCTCTTCGTCATATAGCATTACTCGAAGAGTCGGCTCTTAGTGTTCTATTGGAAGAACAGCTTCCGCACCATAAGTTAGGAGGAATGGAGTTTCTCCAGTCGCCCCTTTTTCAGTCGTCCTAATGGCCCAGAGAACATGTGGTAGTTCATCCGCCCATAGGCCGCCTGCTCGTTCAATCTTTTTTCTTGAGACCGTCTGAGATGATTTTATTAAAGGCTTCTACCTGGCCGTTTGCTTGTGGACGGCCGACAGATGCAAAGTAGTGTGCAATTCCTTGGTCTCCCAACCAGCTTTTGAGAACAGGCGTCTCAAATTGGGGACCATTATCAAAAACCATAGACATGGGAACCCCGAACCGAGTGATGACGTTTTTCCAAATGAATGAAATTACATCTTTCGTCTTGATTCCCTTTACAGCCTCCGCCTCTACCCATTTAGTGAAGTAGTCAACGGCAACAAGTATGTACCTTCTGCCGCCTGTAGCAGGCGTATATGGACCCAGAATGTCCATGCCCCACTTAGCAAACGGTAGTGGGCTGTGAATGGTAGTGAGGTCAGTAGCCGGACGGTGAATTAATTTGCCAAACCTTTGGCACTTGTCACATTTTTTCACCATCTCCATTGCATCTGCTTCCAAAGTAGGCCAAAAGTAGCCCTGCCGCCTTGCCCTTTGAGCAAGCATCCTACCACCTATATGAGAAGCACAGTAACCAGAGTGAAGATCATCTAGTATCTCTCGTCCCTTTTCAGGAGTAACACACTTTAAGAAGGGTTGAAGGTACCCCCTCTTGTGAAGTTCTCCCTTAATCATTTCAAAACAGGTGGCTCGTTTTTTAAGTGCTGCCGCCTGTTGAGGATCATCCCGGCAGTGTACCGTTTGTCAGATATGCCCTGATTGAATCCATCCAGGTTGAGCTTCTGTCTAGGATTCCAATAGGGTTTTCCTCGATGCTTCTCTTCTCCATTACTTCCCAAAAAACAGTTCGAGGAGTATCGGAGGAGGCGGATGATGCTAATTTTGACAGTGCATCTGCCTGGTTGTTTTCTGATCTCGGCACTTGGATCAGATGGAAATCCTCAAGGGAGCCGACTGCTTGTCGGACCGCCTGTAAATACTTTATCATGGCCGGATGGGTTGCTTCGTATTCGCCATTGTACTGACTTACTATCAATTGTGAATCAGAACAGGCGTCTATTTTTCTTGCCCCTGCCGCCTTGCACATGCGGATCCCGGCTAGTAAAGCTTCATATTCTGCCTCATTGTTTGAAGCCTGAAAACTGAAGCGTAGAGCATACTCGAACCTGTCGCCCTCTGGAGATTGACATACGACGCCTGCTCCACAACCATTTGAAGTAGAGCTTCCGTCCACATATACCTTCCAGACTTGGTCTGGAACTTGAGAGTCAGGAGGACGAGTCATCTCTACAATAAAGTCAGCAAAGGCTTGCCCCTTCACTGCTTTTCTAGGCTCGAAAGTAACTTCGAGGCTCTGTATTTCTATGGCCCATTTGATCATTCGTCCTGACGACTCCATGATGGTAAGGGGCCGCTTGATTGGTTGGTCGGTATACACGACGACTGCATGTGCCAAAAAGTAGGGCTTCAATTTTTTAACAGCCATGAAGAGTGCAAGACCAAATTTCTCCACTAGGGATACCTCAACTCGGCATTTTTCAGTACGTGACTGACAAAGTAGACCGAGAGCTGATAGCCGTCCCTTTCAGCAAGGAGCACAGCGCTTAACGCATGATCAGAGACGGCCAGGTACATGTAGAGATCCTCTTTGGGCAAAGGGCTGACCAGCCTCGGCAAGGAATGCAAGTGAACTTTTAATTTCTGGAAGGCGGCCTCAGCATCCGGCCCCCATTCAAACCTTGCCTTTTTCTTAATTGCCTGGAAAAAGTATAGGCATTTGTCGCCTGATCGGCTTAGGAATCTCCCCAAGGCCGCCAGACAACCTGTTAACTTCTGAACCTCTCGGATGGTACGAGGCGACTGCATGTCAATGACCGCCTGCACCTTCTCAGGGTTCGCCTCTATTCCTCTCTGATTGATAAGGAATCCGAGAAATTTCCCAGACTCAACTCCAAATACACATTTCTTGGGATTGAGCATGACATGGTGCCGCCTGAGTGTGGCGAAAGTTTCTCGGAGGTCCGTCAGATGATCTTTCTGAAGTTTAGTCTTGACAATCATATCATCAATATATGCCTCGACGTTTCTCCCAATCTGATCAAAGAACACAGTGTTTATCATTCGTTGGAAGGTAGCCGGGGCATTCTTAAGACCAAACGACATGACCGTGTAACAGTATAACCCCTGATCAGTGACGAAGGCCGTCTTCTCCTGATCTTTCTTCCACAAGGGAATTTGATGGAAACCAGAATAGGCGTCCATGAAACTCATCAAGGCATGGCCGGCTGTTGAGTCGACCAAATTATCAATTTTAGGCAGAGGGTAACTGTCTTTGGGGCACGCCTTGTTTAAGTCTGTGTAGTCTACACACATTCGCCAGGTGCCATTCGGCTTTTTAACAAGTACCACATTTGCAACCCAGTCTGGGAAGTAACATTGCCGAATGAACCCTGCATGAAGTAATTTTTTAACTTCGGCGGCTGCCGCCTGACTTCTTTCTTCGCCATGGTCCCGCTTCTTTTGCCGTACCGGCTTCTTTTTCGGATCCACAACGAGTTTATGTACTGCCAGATCAGGACTAATGCCTTGCATTTCATGGACTTCAAATGCAAAGATGTCCTTGTATTCTTTCAATAAGTTGTGAAAGTCGTCACCAAGGTTTCTCAGAGCAGTCGTCCCAACTTTGACTGTTCGGTCAGGACGTGAGTCGTCTAAGATCAGGTCCGCATGCTCACCAGCCGGCTGAGGGCGGAACTCATCCGGCCGCTCCTCTGCCAATGATTGCTATTTTCTTGCTTTTCTTGCGGACTCTGTCTGGGACGCCTTTCTCTTTTTGTCGCCTGTTTCTTGAACAGGCGCACTCTCCTTGACATTGTCAAGGTCTGTTTTTTCTCCACTTGACCCAGTGGCCATAACAGTGGGCTTGACATCCGAGAGATAGCACTCTCGGGCCATCCTCTGATCTCCCCTTAGGGAGCCGACTGTTCCATTATCCCTCTCAAACTTAAGCAGCATAAGAGACGGGATTATAACATCCTTGGAATTATTCAGGGTTGGTCGACCCAGAATCATGTTGTAGGCCGAGAGTTCCTCTACTACTAGGAACCGGACTACCATGTGTCGTCCTTCCCCTTTTTCGCCCAGGCGAATGGGTAAATCTACTCGTCCCAGTGGGTGGACGGCTCCTCCTCCAAACCCTATTAAAGGGTGGGAGGCCGGATGTATGCAGTCCGTCTGATATTTCAGTTTTGACAGACATTTGCTGCTGATGAGATCTGAGGAGCTCCCGGTATCTATGAGGATTCGGCCAACTCTCTGGTTGGCCACTTTACATTCAATAACGAGAGGGTCGTCATGCGGCCCCCTTACCCCTCCTAGATCCTCTTCAGTGATGACAATCTCAGGAAATGTATATTTGGACGGCCGTTCTTGGTGAACGGAATTTACATCTAACCGCCTTATATTATCTTTGTTGCCCCTAATAGTGGGGCCGCCTCCTGAGAAGCCGCCTGCAATGGTGTAGACGACTGCATCATCTATATCGGAACTGTCGGCCTGTTGATTCTTTTTGGCTGACTGCTTTTTTGAGGAAGTGTTCCCTGTAGATTTCTTGACATAAGTGTCAAGATCACCTTGCTCAGCCAAGCGGCCTAGGTACCGCATGAGACTGATGCAGTCATTGGTGTGATGACCAACGTCATCATGATAAGCACAGATTTTGTCTTGGTTCCGGTTGTTTGCAGAACCCTTCATGGGGACCGGCTTCTCAATTGAGAACCGTCCCTTTATTTCTTTTAGGATAAACTGGTTATCCTTGTTAAACACATACTTTGGGGAGTATGGTTTGAATTCTTTTTTCTTTTTCTGGGCCGGCTGTTTAGAGGAATCAGCCGCCCAGACCTCTTTTCTTTTCACATCTTTGTTAGACGACTGTTTCTGTCGTCCTTCTCTTTTGTCGAACCTTTTCCCGTCCGACTGTTTTATCGTACACAGATCAGTCGCCTGTATATAGGCTTCTGCTTCAATCAAGGCCTCTTGAAGAGTTGCCACCCTTTTTCAAACTAAATCAAATTTGAAGGTAGACCCGTCTTTGAGACCTCTAAAAAAGTCAGTATAAGCTACCTCATCCGGTAACCCTTGAATCTGTATTCTCATCAGGTTGAACCGCCTGATGTAAGAACGAAGCCCCTCCTTCTCGCCCTGCTGAATTGTTCCCAAATCAAGGGTCGTTTTCTTCGCAGGGATGTTCATGGCGAAGTTGGAGGCAAACAAGTAAGCAAGCGTCCTGAAGCTGTTTACACAACCAGTCGGCAGGTTGCCGAACCATTGCTGTGCGATTCCCTTGAGAGTCGCTGGGAAACACTTGCACCAAGTGGGATCATCCAACCCTTGAAGGTACATCAGGTTGGTGAATGCCATCAGATGGTCTTCTGGGTTAGTAGTGCCGTCATAGGCGCCTACTAGTACATTTTTTACTTTGGCCGGCTGAGCGGCTTCAGTAATTTCCTTGGAGAAGGCCGACGGCTGTTCACCAAGTCTAAGCAACCGTAGCTGCCAGTCCATAGGTTGGACGTTTTTTGCTGCAGGTCCACCAAATGGAGGTGGCTGCATAAAATACTGTTGTTGCGGCACAAATGGTAAGTTTGGTACCGCCTGGGCACTATGAAATCCGGACTGACGGGAGGTGCCGCCTGACTGACTCTCATGGTACGAATGAGTATGCCTCATCGAGGCATTTCGCAAACTGTCTTGAAAATTTGAAGTAGAAGCCGACTCTGACAATCGGTCACTCTTCTTCTGCTCTAGCAGTAGCCGAGCATCTGTAAACGTTTGCTTTGACCCGTCCGCCTGAATATGACGAACCGGTTTCCTATTTCCCGTAGGATAACGGAATTTTGTGAAATCAAGAGCAGGTGGCTCCCGCTTCTTGGATTTAGGATGAGGAGTCGCCTCTCGCCCTTGAACTGGCTTCCTCTTCAGTGAAGTGGAAGGTTTTTTGGCCGACTGCCCTTTGACTGAAGCAGGCGGCTTTTTGTTGATCAACTCTTGAATCTCTCCCTTGAAGTCCCTCATGAAGGTCATGAGTTCGTTCCTTGTGATGAGAGCAGACCCATCAGTCGGCTGTTGCCGAGCAGGCGGTGCGCCTGCTGGCTCGCTTCCTGTTTGAAGATGCTCCCGTTCCCTCCTTTCGGTATGACGGGTACGTCGGGCCCTTAGGGTCCCGTCTGGAGCTGTATGAGTTTCAACTTCAAATTCACTTTCGGTTTCATGGTCCGACTGAACTTGAGGGTCGTTTAGGGAACGCCTCTCTTCAGGAGTCGGTACAGACTTGGATGCCATCTCTGAAGTACTCTCCCCACAGACGGCGCCAAATGTTTCGGGGTTTTCTGATGTCCTGCGGGAGAGTTACAATTCCGAGACTGGAACCGGACGCCTGTACCTGCAAAATAACGGAGACTCTTGAGAGCTCCGCCTCCAACGGTCAAGTTAGTACCTGATTAAGGAGTAATTAATACGAAAATTAAAGTAATAAGACCTCTCTAGGTGAGAGTATTTAATGTTGGTAATCTGCTTTGTTAGCGAGATTAGCCGGTTATTAGTGTTCCGTAATGTTTCTGTTCTTCTCTGTTCTTCAGGTGAGATTAATTGCTTGATCAATTGCCTCTCAATTGCTTGATGTTCTCTTGATTTCTTGATTCCCGGATTAATGAGGATTAATTAAGTATTTATAGTCTTGAGAAGCGTGCCACTCTCTAGGTTTAGGGTAAACCTAGGGCTGACCGGGCCTCTAGACAGGATTGGGCCTTGTTGGCCGGTTTTCCCATTTGGCATGGGTGGACACGTGGCGTGCCTCGATTGGTCCGTAGAGGACGTATCTGTGATTGACACGTGGCAGGCTCCTATTGGCCTTCGTGAAGGACACGTGGCGGAACCTGGTTGGTCCACTTGTCAGACGGTGATTGGTGGATAAAAATCCCCTAATCACCTAGTATCATTTCTAGGGTAATTTTAATATTAAATATGATTTTTACGATGCTTCCTATGTTCTTCCTAATACTTATGATTGTTAGTATCACGTTAGGGTTAAAGATTTGATTTTTATTGCTTAGTGACATGCTAGGATTTGTTATTAATCTTGTTAGTATCATGCCTAGGATCTTGCTATTTTTATTATGCTTTAACATGATTTATGATTATTTATATAATTTTTTTTATTATTATTATAAATTAATTATTATTATTATGATTGATATGATTATTATTATGATGATTATTGTTATGATGATTATAATTAATATTATGATTATTTATTATGATGCTTGATTTTTATTGTTATTGCTTGATCACACCTTTTATGCATGTTTAAAGGGAATTAGTACTTGTAATCACGCCTAAAAAGATAATTAATAATCTTGTTTAGGGTTAATTATAATTTCAAGTGATCGCCAATAATAGATTTATTTTTGCATTTAAATTCAACCAACATAGATTAAACAGGTTTAGGGTTAAGCCTATTGATTGCATGTTAGTCAGAAAGCGCACATGAATACGATCAGAATAAAGTAGAGGCCTATTATTAGGGCGGGTTCAATCTCTTTTAGGTTGGATTTGTACCTTCATCCCCGAACCCTTATTTGGTTAAAGACCTTATGGAGTTGACAATCTCTTGGATCGTTAAGGGGTGTAACCTTCACCTCGTGAACGGTTTACAAGTTCCTAAAACCTATTGGCGACTCTTTTGCTCTATCATCTTCCCTTTTGGACGCCACCGTACTTTAGTGTATGATCAAAGTAGGGTTCAAGCTAGGGGTTAACGCTTGAAATTTATTCCCTACAATATGAATTTATGTGTATATGTAGACACCCATTTGTGTCTCCCCAAAACCAAACCCGGTGATGAGTACCTTTCGCGTCGAATCATAATCAAATGAAGCGAAAGTGTGGAAAGTTTAGTGTTACGGATAGTTTTTAATTTCTTTTCTCTTCGCTTTGTTTTTTAAAACTTATTTTAAGAAAACAGCGAATCTAGTTTGGTTGGTCCATGATATGGGTCCAATAGTAGTGTATTTGGATAGGGCTTGACAAGAGCTTTACCACGATATATTATAAGCCCAATTCCGATGAATATTGAAAACGTTATGGCCAATTTACTAAACTGGGCTCAGTTTGAGCCTTATATGCGGCCCAATGATCTAGGGGAGGGCCTAATATGATTTATCATTCCTAATGCAATTAGGAATCGTTTTAGTCTTCTAGAAGGTTCTTTTCATCCCTAATTCAATTAGCATTGATAAATTGACTATTGTTGACTTTACAGAGTTTTAATTAAAATCAAAGAACATTTTCGAGGAAAAGATATGATTTTATCCTCCAGTACGACAAATTTATCTGATTTTCGAAAACGCGTCAAAAACAGGCCTGGCGCCTGACTCCAGGCATTGGCGCCTTGAACCAGGCCTGGCTCCAGCCATTGGCGCCTGGCGCCAGTTAGCCAGGGTTGGCGCCAGCTCTATTTCAATTGCGCCAGGACTCTGTTCCGTTAATTTATCTTTTTGGCTGATTTTCTCTATAAATAACGTATTAAAAACTCCGTTTTCATTGACGAATTCTCATCAACAACCAGTTTTAATCTGTATTCACCTACAATCAGTTTTCAATTATTTTCACCTACAACCAGTTTTCATTCGCAATCATTAATTCTCTCATTCTCTTTAATCATTCATCTCTCTCTCCATCTTTCTTTCTTTCTTTTTCTAAACTTGCTTTTTTCATACAAATTCCGCATTCATTAGATCTAGAAACACCTAGCCATATTCGAAGCTGCCTTCGCCCTAGACGTGAAAGGTTTTAATTTCTGAGGGTTTGGTCCCAAATCTCTCTTTCAATTATTTAATTTAATTGTTTGTTTATTATTTTCCTTTAAGTTACTATCGTGTGTATTTTATTATTAGAAAGAGGTACGAGGCATCAAAGTAAGTATTTTAATGGTTTTTAATTGATATTATGATGTAGATATCATGTTTATATTGTTATTATGATATTCCTAGTATCATGTCTAGGGTAATTTAATATTAAATATGATTGTTACGATGCTTCTTATGTTCTTCCTAATACTTATGATTGTTAGTATCATGTTAGGGTTAAAGATTTGATTTTTATTGCTTAGTGACATGCTAGGGTTTGTTATAAATCTTGTTAGTATCATGCCTAGGATCCTGCTATTATTATTATGCTTTAATATTAACATGAACATGATTATGATTATAATTGTTATAATTTATGATGATTATGAATCTTATTATTATTATTTTGATGATTATTATTTTATTTATGACGATTATTATTATGATTATTATTTTTATGATTATTATTATTTTGATGATGATTATAATTTTATTGTCATGATATTTATTATTATTATGTTGCTTGATATTTATTGTTATTGCTTGATCACGCCTTTTATGAATGTTTAAAGGGAATTTGTACTTGTAATCACGCTTATATAAGATAATTAATAATCTTTTTAGGGTTAATTGTGATTATAATTTCAAGTGATCGCCAATAATATATTTATTTGTGCATTATATTCAACCAACATAGATAAACAGGTTTAGGGTTAAACCTATTAATTGCATGTTAGTTAGAAAGCGCACATGAATACGATCTGAATAAAGTAGAGGCCTATTATTAGGGCAGGTTCAATCTCTTTTAGGTTGGATTTGTACCTTCATCCCCGAATTACCAGTCATGGTTCCAGACCTATTGGAGTTAACGATCTCTTGGATCGTTAAGGGGTGTAACCTTCACCTCGTGAACAGTTTACAAGTTCCTAAAACTTGTTGGCGACTCTTTCGCTCTATCTTCTTCCCTTTTGGACGCCACCGTACTTTAGTGTGTGATCACAGTGGGGTTCAAGCTAGGGGATTAACGCTTGAATTTATTCCCTACAGTATAGGAATAAAGAAATTGTTTGATTGAACATTGAACCTATTTCATGCAAGAACTGTATTATTTTGTTTTTGGGGAAGGGAATTCTTTTCTAAATCTTTTCTTTACATGCTGTAGGGAATATTTCAAGCGTTATTCCTAGCTTGAACCCCACTGTGATCATACACTAAAGTACAGTGGCGTCCAAAGGGAAAGAAGATAGAGCAAAAGAGTCGCCAACAAGTTTTAGGAACTTGTAAACCGTTCACGAGGTGAAGGTTACACCCCTTAACGATCCAAGAGATCGTTAATTCCAATAGGTCTGGAACCATGACTGGTAATTCGGGGATGAAGGTACAAATCCAACCTAAAAGAGATTGAACCTGCCCTAATAATAACCCTCTACTTTATTCTGATCGTATTCATGTGCGCTTTCTGACTAATATGCAATCAATAGGTTTATCCTAAACCTGTTTAATCTATGTTGGTTGAATTTAATGCACAAATAAAACTATTATTGGCGATCACTTGAATTATAATCAAATTAACCCTAAACAAGATTATCAATTAACTTATTAAGCATGATTACAAGTACCAATTCCCTTTAAACATGCATAAAAGGCGTGACCAAGCAATAACAATAAATATCAAGCAACATAATAATAATCATAACAATAATCATAATAATAATAATAATAATAATTATAACAATTATAATCATAAAAATAATCATAATCATGTTAAAGCATAATAATAGAAAGATCCTAGGCATGATACTAACAAGAATAATAACAAACCCTAGCATGCCACTAAATATTAAAAATCAAAGCTTTAACCCTGACATGATACTAACATGAATATTAGGAAAGAATATAGGAAGCATCATAGAAATCATAATTGACATTATATTCTTTACCCTAAACATGATACTAGGAAGTAATAAAACATCCTAACATGATACTAGGAATCAAAATAACAACGTAAGCATAATTTCTATATCATAATATCAATGCAAGCAATTAAAGCACTTACTTGGATGCCTCGTATCTCTTTCTTATAACAAAATACACGCGTTAGTAACTTCAAGGAAAATATAAAACAAACAATTAATAAATTAAATAATTGAAATAGAGATTTGGGACCAAATCTTTAGAAATATCAAACCTTTCACATCTAGGGCGAAGGCAACTTCGAACTTGGCTAGGTATGTCTAGTGCTAATGTATGAGGAATTGTGTTTGTAAAAGGCTAAGCTAGAAAGAGAGAGAGAATCAAGAAATTCTTGATGAGAGTTCATGATAGAGAGAATAAGAAAGAATAAGAAATAATGAGAATTGATTATTGTTGAGAATTGATGATTCTATATGATTTAAAACGGAGTTTTTAGGAGGCTATTTATAGAGAAAATTAGCCAAAAAGATAGAAAATCGAAAAAACAGAGTTAGTGCCAGACGCTAATGCTAGCGCCAGGCGCTAATGCTGGCGTTAGGCGCTAACCATGTTTTTGAAGCGTTTTCTAAAATCAGATAGAAATTAACCGTACATGAGGATAAAATCGTATTTTCCTCAAAAACTCTCTTTTATTCCGATTAAAACTCTAAAAAGTCAACAAAAGTCAATTTATCAATGCTAATTAAATTAGGAATGAAAAGAACCTTCTAGAAGAATCTAGATGACTAAAACCATTCCTAATTGAATTAAGAATGATAAATCCATATTTGGCCCTCCCTTAGATCATTGGGCCGCATATAATGTTCAAACCGAGCCCAGTTTAGTAATTTGACCATAACTTCCTCAATATTCATCAGAATTGGGCTTATATTATATCGTTGGAAAGCTCTTTTCAAGCCCCATCCAACTACACTACTATTGGACCCATATCATGGACAAACCAAACTAGATTGGCTGTTTTCTTAAAATAAGTTTTCAAAAACAGAGAAAAGAAAAAAAATTAAAACTATCCGCAACACTAGACTTTCCACACTTTAACTTCATTCGATTATGATTCGACGTGAAAAGTACTCATCATCGGGTTTGGTTTTGGGGAGACACAAATGGGTGTCTACACATGCCAAACCTACCTAACAGATTCGCCAAACTAGGAACACTCCAAAAGAAACCTAATGAACATTCTTACGATTATGTTCAAAAGATTCGTTTTTACTGTTCCTACAGGAGTAACATTTTAAGGGAAGGGGTTTTGATAGCCTTGATTGTTCGTTGTTTGCCTGAGGAGCCCCCATATTATGCTGTCAAAGCAAAATTTGATGGTTTCTACCTACAAGGGGACATCCCAAATTATTATAAATATAGGGACTAATATGGACAGTGGTACCCTGATTACAGATTCCTAATTTCCTACCTTGTCAGGGTAGAAAAAGCTCATTGCAGATAATTCAACCTTCCATACCTGATTATTACTATAAAAATTCGATGGGACAAGATACCCCTTATCCTAGCCATCAATCAGAGATTTGCTCTTCTTCGTCTTCTTCACATGGTGATCAAGTAGAGAATGGAGAGTAAAGGGACGTAGATAGTTCAATCATGGAGATTTCTAACCCAAATCCACCTCCAACTCCAATTATCATTGATATTTTTTCTGATGATGAGAAAGAGGGAGAGTTCGTGCAAGTAGAACCTGAACCAGAGTCACCTGAACTAATGAGGAGGCAGATGATCCTGAGTTCGACCCTGGTAGCTTCATGCAGTCGGCAGACAAGAGAGACAACATTCGAAAGGATTAGATTTTATGGTTTTCCTCGTTATGGATTATCAGTTTTAATTACAGTTTATTATTATTACTATTTCAATGTTGAATTAATAACTGGCATGACCACATTGAGTCAGTGAGCTTATGTAGTACATAAGTTTCTAGACCACATATTATTTTGGTAATTCTAATTTATTTTAATTAATAAAAATCCTATTTATTTCTTTGTTAAATTATTTATATTATTGAAAAATAATTCATTTCATTTTCCAAAAATCTTCCATTTCATATCACCAACCTAATAGCCAAAATTACAAGCAAATTAATTCCAATAAATTATTTCTGAGCTATGGGAATTACTTTTTATTATTTATGTGATGATTTATTAAATGCATGGTTAATTAGCAATCAATTATTGATTTACAAAGCTACAAACTCAGGGAATTCTTAGCTTTTGCTATCCCAATTTGTTAGCTTCAGATTTCATTGTGAATGTTTCAAGGGTGTTAAGTGATAGATGAGTGTATGTCTTGAGAGCTAACCAAAGCCATTTCTAATATAAACCCTTGATCTTTATTTAGGAGAAGCAAAATGGCAGGGGGAAGTAATTCTAGTAATGATGGAAACAATTTGAATGAAGTAGTGAGACAATTGGCAGTTGCAGCCCAACAATTGGCTAGGAATTTAACCAACAATGTGGATGCTCAGGGTGAGCTTTTCATAAGGTGGCCCGAAGCAAACCACCAACCTATCAAGGAAAGCCCGACCCTACCATACTAGAAAATTGGTTAAGGGAGCTTGTGAAACTGTTTGGGGCAGTTGGGTGCCTAGAAAATTCTAAGGTGGGCCGTGCTACTTATTACTTGAGAGGTGAAGTTGATCTTTGGTGGCAACAAATGAGAGAACTATTAGAGCGCTACCAGATTCAATTGGACTATGTTCCAAGAGAAGGTGAGAGACAAGTTTTACCCTAGCTTCTTAAAGAAGTAGAAGGCTAAGGAGTTCTTAAACCTCAAAATGGAAGGAATGTCAGTGACTGAATATTATACCAAGTTTATTGAGCTGTCTTATTTTGCTGAAGAGTCCGTCTCTACGGAGAAGGCAAAGGCTTGGAAGTTTGAGAGTGGTTTGACTACTAATTTATAGCTGAACTTGTGTGGATAAGTTTTTGAAACCTTGGATGAGGTATATGCATGGTAGAGCTGCACACTTATATGCCTTAGAGGTGAAGAAAAAGAAGGAATTGGCTAATGTACAAGTGAAAGAAAAGAGGAAAGAGGTGGGACAGAACTCTGGGAACCAACAGGGTAACCAGAATAACTTCAAGAAGCGGAATTACCACCATAACAACAATAACTTCCACAACAACAACAACAACAACAATAACAATTTCCAAGGTAACAATCGTCAAGGAGGACGTAACTTCAATGGAGGGGCTAGGAACAATGACCAAGGGAATAATATAATTAAGAGGTGTTATTTTTCAAGAGATGCAAGAATAACCACCCTAGAAAGGATTGTGAAGGAAATCTTGTTGCTTGTCGTGCTTGCAACAAGTTGGGACATAGAGAATACGAGTGTTTCTCCAAAGGTTCTAATGGGAATAAGAAAAACAACAATTTAGGAGGGACCCAAAGGAACTTTCAGGGAAACAACAATAACTTCAATGGGAATAAGGAGCTCTGCAGATTGGAGCAAAGAACAATAATAACAGCAACAATGGGAACAATCAGTAGAAAAGTGGAGCTGCAAGAATAATGTATGTGTTGAGTAAGCATGAGGCTGGTTCCACAACCTTTAGGAATGTACTTTTAGAGAAAAAAGGAAAAGTGTTTCAATCTAATCTCATCAAGTTTTGGATAAAGGATTTTGATGTCATCCTAGGATTGGATTGGTTGAGCAAGTACAGTGCAGAAATAAGTTGTCGATCGCAGAAAGTGAAAGTGACCACAGGTGAGAATGAGGCAGCGACTTATTGGATGCATGGCGAAACCAAATTCCCTAGGTTGATATATGTGTTAAAGTTGGAAAAGTACATGAAAAAGGGACATCCAGTGCACTTCTATAGTGTGAGAAACATGGATCATGAGGAGGCAACTAAGCTAGAAGATATTGAAGTGGTGAATGAATTTCTGGATGTATTTCCAAATGAGATCCCCGGAATGCCACCTAAGAGAGAAATTTATTTCACCATATACTTATTCCTAGGAACAACACTAATATCAAAGGCACCGTATAGGATGGCACCTGCAGAGATAAGTGAGTTAAAGGAGCAATTGCGAGATTTGTTGGACAAAGGGTACAACAGACCGAGTGCATCTCCTTGGGGAGCACCAGTTCTGTTTGTTAAGAAGAAAGATGGGAGCATGAGGTTGTGCATTGATTACAGAGAGTTGAATAAGGTGACAATAAAGAACAAATATCCACTTCCCATGATTGATGATTTGTTTGATCAGCTTAAAGGTGCAACTGTGTTTTCTAAGATTAATTTGAGGTTTGGATATCATTAGTTGAGGATTGCAGATGAAGATATTCCTAAAATTTCTTTTAAGACAAGATATGGACACTATGAGTTTACAGTAATGCCATTTGGATTGACAAATGCACTGGTAATCTCTATGGATTTGATGAATAGGGTGTTTCATCAATTTATGGATAAGTTTATAGTAGTGTTCATAGATGATATATTGGTGTATTCGAAGAACAAAGAGGAGCATGTAGAACACCTGAGGGCAATTCTGCAAACACTAAGAGAAAATAATCTTGATGCAAAGTTCTCTAAGTGTGAAATTTGGTTAGAAAAGGTAACATTCTTGGGTCATTTTGTGTCTAAGGATGGTGTGGAAGTAAATCCAGCCAAAATCAAAGCTGTGAAGGGTTGGCCTACGCCCAAAACAGTGTCTGATGTTCGGAGTTTCCTAGGTCTAGTAGGATATTATAGGCGTTTTGTGAAAGATTTCTCGAAGATTGCTAAACCTATGACTACTCTAATGAAGAAAGACAAGAAGTTTGAACGGGATGATAAGTGTGAAGAAGCATTCAAACTCTTGAAACAGAAGCTAGTTACAGCACCAATGCTAACACTGCTAGATGAAAGTTGTATCTATGATGTGTATAGTAATGCATCAAAGAATGGTTTGGGATGTGTGCTTATGCAAAATGAAAAGGTGATTGCATACGCATCAAGGCAGTTAAAGACCCATGAAGTGAATTACCCAACCTATGATTTGGAACTTGCTGCAATTATCTTTGCACTAAAGATCCTGCATCATTACTTGTATGGAGTGAAATGTAGAATTTACACATACCATAATAGCTTACTTTTTCACTCAAAAGGATTTAAACTCTCGCCAAAGGAGAAGGTTAGAGTATACAATGGATTATGACTTAGACATACAATATCATGAAGGAAAAGCAAATGTGGTTGCAGATGCTCTAAGTCGTAAAACCAATCATGGATTAAATACCTTGATAGTGGCTGATGAATTATGTAGGGAAATGAGTAAAATGAATTTAGAAGTTATAGAATGTGGAGTACTAGCTGGTATTCTTGCAAATTTAACTATCCAACCAACCATATTCGATGAAATAAGGGAAAACCAAGCAAGAGATGTGAAAATAAAGCAAGGCAAGGCTACAAATTTCAAAATTCATGAGGATGGCAGTTTGAGGTACAAAGGTCGATGGTGTGTACCTCAAAATTGTGAAGAGGTGAAGAGAAAGATAATGGAAAAGGGACACAATACACCCTATTCAGTACACCAGGAGGGGATAAGCTATATAAGGATTTGAAAAAGGTGTATTGGTGGTCTAGAATGAAGAATGAAGTAGCGAAATTTGTAGCAAAGTGTCTGACTTGCTAAAAGGTGAAAATAGAGCACAAGAGACCACATGGAACTGTGCAATCATTGAAAATTCCTAGATGGAATAGGGATTGCATTTCAATGGATTTTATGACTTGCCTTCCAAAATCAAAGAGTGAAAATGACACCATTTGGGTAGTGGTGGAAAGACTTACAAAATTTGCGGTGTTTATACCAATGAAGGAGACTTGGAAGATGGAGTAACATGCAAAAGCTTACATCAATAATGTTGTGAGGTTACGTGGAGTTCCAAAGGATATTGTGTCTGACCGATATTCCAGGTTTCTTTCAAAATTCTAGAAAAGCGTACAGGAAAACTTTGGTATGACACTTAAGATGAGTACATTGTCACCCTACCACAGATGGATAAACTGAGAGAACCATTCAAACCTTGGAATACATGTTGAGAGCTTGTGTTATAGACTTCCAAGGAGGATGGGAGGATAGCTTGGATTTGATTAAATTGTCCTACAATAATAGTTATCATGCGAGCATAGGAATGGCTCCATTTGAGGCATTATATGGGAGAAAGTTATCGTAGTCCAATTTGTTGGAACGATATAAGTGAAACAATGATTCTATGATCGAGGATACAGTGAAGCAAGTAAGGGAAATTCAAGCTAAGATTCAAGCAGCTCAAGATTGCCAAAAGAGCTACGCAGATTTGAAGCGTAGAGAAGAGGAGTTTGATGTTGGTGACAAGGTGCTATTAAAGGTATCGCCAATGAAGGGAGTAATGAGATTTGGAAAGAAAGGAAAACTAAGCCCAAAGTACATTGGTCCATATGAAATACTGCAGAAGATAGGCAAAGTAGCTTATAGGTTAGCCTTACTTATGGAGCTAAGTAAAGTGCTTGATGTATTTCATGTGTCTCAATTAAGAAGGTACATACCTGATAAATCCCATGGGCCACAACCTGAAACCATTGAGCTAGACCAAAGTTTAACCTATGAAGAGAGACCTGTCAAAATTTTTGACAGTAAAGTGTGTAGTACACGCAATAAAAATGTTAAGATTGTGAAAGTGTTGTGGTCTAACCAAGAATATAAGGAAGACACTTGGGAGGCAAAAGAAGAAATGAAAAAGAAATACCCAGAGATGTTTCAGGTATGTTGAGTTACGGGGACGTAACTCGTTTTCTTTTAAGTGGGTAGAATGCGGTAGAATTTCGTGCTTTTTCCCTATATTTTCAGTTATTTTTATGCTTCTTGAACAATTTTATCGAGTATTTTGAGTTGTTGTGTTCACAATAAGACACAAAAAGGTAAAGGTATGACAAAAAATACAGCAATATTATACTAAATAAGGAAAAACTTTTAATTTCGTTTCCCAAGTTTATTTTAAAAACTAATTTAATCCTAGATCTAATAGTTAATTATGAGTTTTGGGATTTGATTTTTGATGTTTGATTATGAGTATTATGTTAATTAATTTTCAAATTATGTTTTTAATTAAAAAGCCCCAATTTTTGAAACTCTAGGTTCTTAATTTATAAATTATTGAACGGTTATGATGTATAATTGTTTAAACCTTTGATTAAAGTGTTGTAAGGCTTAATTACAACAAGTTTTCATTAAAATATAGAGCTGAAATTTTTGGTAGAGCATTAAAAATCAAGTTTTTTCAAGGAATTTTAATTACTCATTAATTGGGATTAAAGTATGATGTTTTAAATATAATTTCATCTTATTTTAATTAAATTACGAGGGGTTTTATAATAGTATATATTGCTTGAAATTTGTGTAGAGAGGCTTTTAATACTCTTCTATGATTTTAAATTGTAGGAGACTTTGAAGTGAGCGATTTCTATTAGTCGTGGCGATTTTAAGATCGTATACAAGGTACGTTCGCATA
Source organism: Chenopodium quinoa (assembly GCF_001683475.1). Classification (NCBI taxonomy): domain Eukaryota; kingdom Viridiplantae; phylum Streptophyta; class Magnoliopsida; order Caryophyllales; family Amaranthaceae; genus Chenopodium; species Chenopodium quinoa. Next base: position 3,413,133 of record NW_018743122.1, read on the forward strand.
CTTAGCATAATTATGTTAATGTAGTAGCATGCTAAATGTATTTAATTGATTACAAGTAGTATCATGCTAGATTTAGAATGGAAATTATGATTTGGATGTTATTGGTGATTGATTTATAAAGCATGATTTATTTGTGATGGATTAGTGGATGGAAAATAATAGTTTGGAATATTATTTATGAACAACATATTTATTTGTGGCATGTTAGAGAGCATGTTTAATTAAACTAAATGTTTGATTTGGTTTGGAATATTGAAAATGAATTTTATTATAGATCATATAACTTTTATTGATATTGTAAGCAAGAGAAAGGAGCTATATAAGTGTCTATGTACATGATGAAATAATTGTATGTTGGTGCCTTAGTGCACTTAAAGTGTTTTTAACACCGAGGGATAGGATTTGTGGCGCTTTATGCGTTTAAGGTGTCATTGGCACCAAGGTAGAATTAAAAATGGTTCAACATTTAATATTATGTGATCACTAATTATTCAAGAATTAAATTGGTATATTTGATTGTTTGAATGATTATTGTTGATTGAATGATTATGGTTTGAGAGTCATCGCCAAGTTTAATAATTTGTAAATAACATAAAGTGAAAGAGATTACGCACAAAAACTCCTGGAACGTACCTTAAGTATGAACATAGGGGGGAGTTATGGGGTTTTATATTTAACCATAACTTCTACTAGAGTACAGGACGCTATACATTTCTTTTATTATTATTATGCGCAGGAATTCCGCCACCTATGAGTGGTTATTGATGCTGGCACGGTTAGATCCTGTGTTAGTAACCTCAATTTATTTGGGGGAGGTTAGGGGGAAGCCCGTTCGATGCGTAGTCAACATTACATAAATTATGTAGTGTCTATTGAGAACTTTTGTTGATTGTTGTATGAGATAAGTTGTGGGTTGATATGGAATTATATGTTAGTGTTGTGTTAATTACGCTTATGTATTTAGCTTTGCTGATTAAAAGGCTAAAGTTGTATCACCTAATGAAAAGTATTACCTAAATCCTCTAACTAATGTGGATAGGAAAGTAGGGTCGAATCCACAGGGAAACAAGTGTTCTCATTCCTAATTAATTAATATAATCTAAATTATTAAGTAACCAAATTGTTGTGAAGTATATTAAACTAATGAGAATAAAAGTAGGGAAGAATAAAAGTAGGGAGAACGAAATCAATAAAAAAAAGCCTAGGGCATATGTTCACCAATAAATAATATTCCGGGATGAAAGACAACAATCAAGTATCAATGCAAAAAAATTAACCAGATTATAAAGGGCTTTCGCTACGTATTATAATCACCTAATTAATCTACCGGTATTACATCGCATCTCTCGAATGTTGGCTTAACCATTTATAAATTAACCTGCCTATTGAAACTAAGCCTAAATATCAATTCTCATATCTCGAATCTCGAATCAATATTGCTTAACTCATACAATTAAACCTACGCAAGTTTAATTGCATAGCATTAAATCAATCAATAGAAAATCAATCAAGCATTGACAATCAATAATAATAAATTATCTTTTCGTATTAATCATGGATCCCCATAACCCTAGAATTAAACTACTCGTGTATAATTAAAACTAAACTAATAAAAAAGATTAAAGAAAGCATGATAAAGATCAAAGCAATTAAGTAAATCATAATAAAAACAAGAATTAAAGAAAATTACAGAAATAATATTAAACTAATTATGAAAACTATAATAATAAGTAGTTAAAGAAAACAATACGGAATATTAATCAAACTAGTAGAAGTCAACTAATACTACAAAATTGACGAAAAGCGAGTAAAAGCTACGGAGCAATAATCCTAAGTAAATAATCAAATAAAGCTGCCGAAAAGAAACAAAACTAAGTAATGAAAAGCTTTTTTGACCCCAGTAATATTCCATACTTTTATAAGGAATCAAGGATAAAACCCAAAAGCACTAACAGATTGTTTGGATAACGAAAAGGGAAGGAAAAGAAGGGGAGGGAGGAGAAGAGGAGGGGAGGAAAAAAGGATGAGTTTTCCTTTCAAATATCTCCATTGTTGGAGTGATCAATTTCCTACAATTTAATCCTTCCACTTCTCTCCCCTTCAATTCCCACCCTTCCTCATTTGCTATCTAAATGAAAGATACTACATCTCTCAATTTCTCCTCCCTTCCTTTCCCTCCATTTCCTTCAATCCAAACACACCAAAAAAGTCGGAAACCGACATTAGCCTAGTAGCTGAAGTAAGGCCCAAGGAAAAGGGTGCGTCCAGCTGCTAATTTATTTATCTAATCGGGCCCTATTGTTTAGAGTAAGCTCGCGGACTTGATCTTGAGCGCGAACTTGATTGGGCTTCTAAAGCTTGGTCCCAATTTCCTTCCTTTGTTGATTTGTAATGATAACTTGTAAAATCTTGGACCATCTCATATATCGAGCCCTTAATCACCGAACTAAATTTCTTTAACTCGGTCTTGTGCTTTAAATACCCGGCCATAAAATACACTTCAACTCTAATATCTTTGTAGTGGCTCAATATGCTCGGGAATTATTATAATTCTGCAAATTCCTACAAAATAATACCAACTTTACAAAAACACTAGAAAACGTATATTAGTAATAAAAATAGCTCCACAGAGCTCAAATAAGCATAAATATGACCGTGGGACGGGGAATTAAAAATATATAAAATAGACTCATCAAACTCCCCCAATCCAAACCTTTGCTTGTCCTTAAGAAAAGCAATGAACAAATAAATCAATACTTTACCCCAAAAATATTTTAAATCAAAAAATATAATTCAAGGTAAATCTGACAAACATGTATCAAAGTCAACCAATCAAATCCATCCAACTACCAATCTTCCCTAACAATTGTCAAATAGAGCAAACCACAAGAGCATATATAATTCAAGACTAGTTCTCACACACTTAACTCTCATTTATGTGGCAAGTAAAAGATGTACTCGATCGCTCTCCAACCAACCCCTTTTATGTGAACAATGCCCTCCCAACTCACGCACTCGTGTGTTTAAAAGACATGCACTCAACCTAATAGTCGACTCAAAATATATCAAATCATTCTTTGCATTGATAAACGACTAATTTCATATTCATACAACTCTATGCACAAAGGTCAGAAGGTCTTCAAAGCTTGTAATATAAGACTAGGGTAAAGGGTACGAAGTATTTGGGAAAATGTGAGAGTAAAGCCATGCTTAAAAGAGCCAAATTCCTAATAAAACCAAGGCCAAAAATAAATAATGACCAAAAGATCTCCAACACAATTCAACTCTACTCTACAAAAATTCACCAAACAACTAATTATATAAAAAAAATTCCCAACACTTACAACTCCACTCATAAAAATATGATAATATAGAACTTGAGTGAAATAACAAACCTTAAACAATTTTTTTTCATCAAATTTGAATTTTTTTATTTGATTTTTTTTCTTAAGAAACCTTCAATTAGAACACTTGAACATTGAAACAATTTTTTTTTTCTCTTGCTCTTTTTTTTCCTTTTTATCTCACACTGGAATTTTTCAAATTTTGAACAACAAATTCTCATTTTTTTCCAATCATAACATAAGAACAAATAACTCCTCTTATTCACCCACATTGTGCAAATTATGTGCATACTACAACTCCCTCACCATACTAACTATTAGCTCCCCCAAGTCAAGCTTGGGACTAGTAACCAATGGGGCTCAAATAGGCTTGTAATGTGGCTAAATAAATAATGAAAGGGCACAAGCAACAACATGGGTAGCAAGAAGGGAACAAATGTATCTAATATCATCTGAAAGCCACCTAATAGAATAAACCCCTTCGTCCTCCTCAATGTGCATAATAATGAGTCATATAAATATTAATTATAGTTAAAAAACCAATAGTCAATTTCATTGACATACCAGGAACTAACACACATTCCTAACCAAATCAACTAGTCAAGCACTATATTCAAAAATAGTTGGACAAGATTGACGCATGTTAAGGTTCCAAGGCAATTAAACATCAAATCTTGATCAACTAATTTACAATATTTATCATCATATACTAAGAATCAAAACAATTTCAAAAAGTTTTCATCAAGGGGCACAAGGAAGCATGATATATAATGCACTGGAATGTATTTTTGTGTGTTTTTTTTTTATTTTTTCAATTTTTTTGTATTTTTTCATTTTTTGAAGCAATAAAATCTATACTATAAAAGTAATAAAACTAAACTAAGAAAGCAAAGAAACTAAACTAAATACACCAAAGAAAATAAAAAGAAATGGGAAAGAAAGAGTACCTATATATACAAGATATCCCCCCAAGCTAAATCAGACAATGTCCTCATCGGCTCATAGGGAAACAAGTAATCCAAGTGACTACCCCTCATCATCAAACTCGATGCAATGCATCACCTTAGTACAATTTTGGACAAAAAAGAAGCAAAGTGTTAGTAAGAAAAAAGGCAAAAACGAGTTAGGTTTACTATTTTGCTTATAACTTTTTTTTATACAAATGATAATGGAGTGATTCTAATTGCATGAAAAAGTAGACTAGAAGATCTTTCGAATGATAAGTCACACGGAAAATTTCGTTAAGAAACGCAAAAGTTATGACGTTTTGAAGTTGGCCAGTTTTGCTGCCGCAGGCCCGACTCCAAGGTACGGTCAGGTGGTTTTTCACCATTTGATGGATGAAATTTCTTCCTACACTCGATTTTCTTCGTTTTTACCCTTGATTGAGCAAATATCACTCGATCGGGTGGAACTTTCACTACGGGCCCAAACTCTACATCTTGTTTCTCAATCTCCACTTGTTCATCTTCAAACCCGAGCCCTACACAATTTAAAGCTCTTTTTATAGCATCCACTTCATCTTTCCAAGTACTAGTTTTTCCTGCAGAAGATGCAACACAAGATATCGCCTCCAAGGGATCTCTAACGGGAGCTTGGGGCTTATTAGAAAAATTATTTACATCAACCACACCAATACTAAAATACTTTTCCTCTAACATGGGACTTTTAGGGACATTATTTAGATTAAAACTGATATTATCATCCCCTACACATAATGTAAGATTACCACTTTTCACATCTATTATCGCGCCTGCAATATGAAGGAATGGTCTACCCAAAACAATCGGAATTTGCAAATCTTCCTCCATATCAAGAATAACAAAATTAACAGGTATATAAAATTTACCTACTCTAACTGGAAGATCCTCTAAAACACCTATAGGGTATTTAACAGAACGATCGGCCATTTGCAGAGTAATATTAGTAACTTTTAATTTACCCATATTTAATTTAGAGCTCACAGATAATGACATAACACTTACACTAGCACCCAAATCACATAAAACTTTTTTAATCATCAGATTACCAATATGACATGGAATAGAAAAACTACCCGGATTTTTAGTTTAGGTGGAGATTTATTCTGTATTATAGCACTACATTCTGCAGTAAAAGAAACCGTCTCTATCTCACTAATAGATCTTTTTCTAGTCAAAATTTCTTTCATAAATTTAGAATATGCAGGAACTTGAGTAATTAAATCTGTGAAAGGGACTGTTACCTGTAAATTCTTCAAACCTCCAGAAACTTACCAAATTGCTTATCCAACTTACTCTTTAAATGTCTATCAGGGAATGGAAGTTTGATAGCAAGACCCTAGACATCTCCACTCTTATCCTGGGGTTTACCCTGCAAAGAATTATCAGAAGAGTTAGTTTTTCCTTGTAGCCCAACAGGTCTAGTAACAACATTGTTTGGTTTAATAGAACCAAGATTAGCCATTTTTGTTGTAACAAGTTCATCATCTTTGGGCATAGGAGTCTCATCATAGTGTGTACCACTCCTCAGGGTAATTGCATTTGCGTATTCTGTTATTTGTACTAGCTGTGGTGGTAGGGCTTCATGCTGGTGAGTTTGCATAGTATAGGAAACTTGCGCAATCTGAGTATCTATTATTTTATTATGTGCTATTAATGAGTCAATTTGCGCATCTCACTCTGCATCTGCTTCTGCATATTGGGTAACATCGTTTTGATTTCTAATAGGCCAGAATCAAATAGAGGAGCAACAACCTGTTGTGGTCTCTGATGTGGAGGTTAGTAGTACCTCTGTTGTGGTCTCTGATGTGGAGGTTGGTAGTACCTCTGTTGTGGTTGTTGTACCTGTGGTGGAGGGTTAAGCACATTCGTGCTATTGTCGACATATTTTGGTTATTTTTCAACCCTGCATTGTAGGTGTTAGAGTATGAACTAATTTTCTTATAGGTCTCTGATGTGGAGGTTGGTAGTACCTCTGTTGTGGTTGTTGTACCTGTGGTGGAGGGCTAAGCACATTCGTACTATTGTACGACATATTTTGGTTATTTTTCAACCCTGCATTATAGGTGTTAGAGTATGGACTAATTTGCTTATAGGTCTGAAAAGCATTAATCTTCTCAAGTGAACTCCTACAGTCCTGTGCCCAATGACCTACAAGACCACAATTTTCACAAAATATTGCAGAGTTAGTACCAATAGCAGATACATTAGCAACGAAAGATGAATTAGAATTGATTAGGGGATTTTTATCCTCCAATCACCGTCTGACAAGTGGACCAACCAGGTTCCGCCACGTGTCCTTCACGTAGGCCAATAGGAGCCTGCCACGTGTCAATCACATATACGTCCTCTACGGACTAATCGAGGCACGCCACGTGTCCACCCATGCCAAATGGGAAAACCGGCCAACAAGGCCCAATCCTGTCTAGAGGCCCGGTCAGCCCTAGGTTTACCCTAAACCTAGAGAGTGGCACGCTTCTCAAGACTATAAATACTTAATTAATCCTCATTAAAGAGGAGATCAAGAAATCAAGCAAACATCAAGCAATTAATCTCATCTGAAGAACAGAGAAGAACAGAAACATTACGGAACACTAATAACCGGCTAATCTCGCTAACAAAGCAGATTACCAACATTAAACACTCTCACCTAGAGAGATCTTATTACTTTAATTTCCGTATTAATTACTCCTTAATCAGGTACTAACTTGACCGTTGGAGGCGGAGCTCTCAGGAGTCTCCGTTATTTTGCAGGTACAGGCGTCCGGTTCCAGTCTCGGAATTGTAACTCTCCCGCAGGACATCAGAAAACCCCGAAACATTTGGCGCCGTCTGTGGGGAGAGTACTTCAGAGATGGCATCCAAGTCTGTACCGACTCCTGAAGAGAGGCGTCCCCTAAACGACCCTCAAGTTCAGTCGGACCATGACACCGAAAGTGAATTTGAAGTTGAAACTCATACAGCTCCAGACGGGACCCTAAGGGCCCGACGTACCCGTCATACCGAAAGGAGGGAACGGGAGCATCTTCAAACAGGAAGCGAGCCAGCAGGCGCACCGCCTGCTCGGCAACAGCCGACTGATGGGTCTGCTCCCATCACAAGGAACGAACTCATGACCTTCATGAGGGACTTCAAGGGAGAGATTCAAGAGTTGATCAACAAAAAGCCTCCTGCTTCAGTCAAAGAGCAGTCGGCCAAAAAACCTTCCACTTCACTGAAGAGGAAGCCAGTTCAAGGGCGAGAGGCGACTCCTCATCCTAAATCCAAGAAGCGGGAGCCACCTGCTCTTGTTTTCACAAAATTCCGTTATCCTACGGGAAATAGGAAACCGGTTCGTCATATTCAGGCGGACGGGTCAAAGCAAACGTTCACAGATGCTCGGCTACTGCTAGAGCAGAAGAAGAGTGACCGATTGTCAGAGTCGGCTTCTACTTCAAATTTTCAAGACAGTTTGCGAAATGCCTCGATGAGGCATACTCATTCGTACCATGAGAGTCAGTCAGGCGGCACCTCCCGTCAGTCCGGCTTTCATAGTGCCCAGGCGGTACCAAACTTACCATTTGTACCGCAACAACAGTATTTTATGCAGCCACCTCCATTTGGTGGACCTGCAGCAAAAAACGTCCAACCTATGGACTGGCAGCTACGGTTGCTTAGACTTGGTGAACAGCCGTCGGCTTTCTCCAAGGAAATTACTGAAGCCGCTCAGCCGGCAAAAGTAAAAAATGTACTAGTAGGCGCCTATGACGGCACTACTAACCCAGAAGACCATCTGATGGCATTCACCAACCTGATGTACCTTCAAGGGTTGGATGATCCCACTTGGTGCAAGTGTTTCCCAGCGACTCTCAAGGGAATTGCACAGCAATGGTTCGACAATCTGCCGACTGGTTGTGTAAACAGCTTCAGGACGCTTGCTTACTTATTTGCCTCCAACTTCGCCATGAACATCCCTGCGAAGAAAACGACCCTTGATTTGGGAACAATTCAGCAGGGCGAGAAGGAGGGGCTTCGTTCTTACATCAGGCGGTTCAACCTGATGAGAATACAGATTCAAGGGTTACCGGATGAGGTAGCTTATACTGACTTTTTTAGAGGTCTCAAAGACGGGACTACCTTCAAATTTGATTTAGTTCGAAAAAGGGTGGCGACTCTTCAAGAGGCCTTGATTGAAGCAGAAGCCTATATACAGGCGACTGATCTGTGTACGATAAAACAGTCGGACGGGAAAAGGTTCGACAAAAGAGAAGGACGACAGAAACAGTCGTCTAACAAAGATGAGAAAAGAAAAGAGGTCTGGGCGGCTGATTCCTCTAAACAGCCGGCCTAGAAAAAGAAAAAAGAATTCAAACCATACTCCCCAAAGTATGTGTTTAACAAGGATAACCAGTTTATCCTAAAAGAAATAAAGGGACGGTTCTCAATTGAGAAGCCGGTCCCCATGAAGGGTTCTGCAAACAACCGGAACCAAGACAAAATTTGTGCTTATCATGATGACGTTGGTCATCACACCAATGATTGCATCAGTCTCATGCGGTACCTAGACCGCCTGGCTGAGCAAGGTGATCTTGACACTTATGTCAAGAAATCTACGGGGAACACTTCCTCAAAAAAGCAGTCGGCCAAAAAGAATCAACAGGCCGACAGTTCCGATACAGATGATGCAGTCGTCTACACCATTGCAGGCGGCTTCTCAGGAGGCGGCCCCACTATTAGGGGCAACAAAGATAATATAAGGCGGTTAGATGTAAATTCCGTTTACCAAGAACGGCCGTCCAAATATACATTTCCTGAGATTGTCATCACTGAAGAGGATCTAGGAGGGGTAAGGGGGCCGCATGATGACCCTCTCGTTATTGAATGTAAAGTGGCCAACCAGAGAGTTGGCCGAATCCTCATAGATACCGGGAGCTCCTCAGATCTCATCAGCAGCAAATGTCTGTCAAAACTGAAATATCAGACGGACTGCATACATCCGGCCTCCCACCCTTTAATAGGGTTTGGAGGAGGAGTCGTCCACCCACTGGGACGAGTAGATTTACCCATTCGCCTGGGCGAAAAAGGGGAAGGACGACACATGGTAGTCCGGTTCCTAGTAGTAGAGGAACTCTCGGCCTACAACATGATTCTGGGTCGACCAACCCTGAATAATTCCAAGGCTGTTATAATCCCGTCTCTTATGCTGCTTAAGTTTGAGAGAGATAATGGAACAGTCGGCTCCCTAAGGGGAGATCAGAGGATGGCCCGAGAGTGTTATCTCTCGGATGTCAAGCCCACTGTTATGGCCACTGGGTCAAGTGGAGAAAAAACAGACCTTGACAATGTCAAGGAGAGTGCGCCTGTTCAAGAAACAGGCGACAAAAAGAGAAAGGCGTCCCAGACAGAGTCCGCAAGAAAAGCAAGAAAATAGCAATCATTGGCAGAGGAGCGGCCGGATGAGTTCCGCCCTCAGCCGGCTGGTGAGCATGCGGACCTTATCTTAGACGACTCACGTCCTGACCGAACAGTCAAAGTTGGGACGACTGCTCTGAGAAACCTTGGTGACGATTTTCACAACCTATTGAAAGAATACAAGGACATCTTTGCATTTGAAGTCCATGAAATGCCAGGCATTAGTCCTGATCTGGCAGTACATAAACTCGCTGTGGATCCGAAAAAGAAGCCGGTACGGCAAAAGAAGCGGAACCATGGCGAAGAAAGAAGTCAGGCGGCAGCCGCCGAATTTTTAAAAATTACTTGATGCAGGGTTCATTCGGCAATGTTACTTCCCAGACTGGGTTGCAAATGTGGTGCTTGTTAAAAAGCCGAATGGCACCTGGCGAATGTGTGTAGACTACACAGACTTAAACAAGGCGTGCCCCAAAGACAGTTACCCTCTGCCTAAAATTGATAATCTGGTCGACTCAACAGCCGGCCATGCCTTGATGAGTTTCATGGACGCCTATTCTGGTTTCCATCAAATTCCCTTATGGAAGAAAGATCAGGAGAAGACGGCCTTCGTCACTGATCAGGGGTTATACTGTTACACGGTCATGCCGTTTGGTCTTAAGAATGCCCCGGCTACCTTCCAACGAATGATAAACACTGTGTTTTTTTATCAGATTGGGAGAAACGTCGAGGCATATATTGATGATATGATTGTCAAGACTAAACTTCAGAAAGATCATCTGACGGACCTCCGAGAAACTTTCGCCACACTCAGGCGGCACCATGTCATGCTCAATCCCAAGAAATGTGTATTTGGATTGAGTCTGGGAAATTTCTCGGATTCCTTATCAATCAAAGAGGAATAGAGGCGAACCCTGAGAAGGTGCAGGCGGTCATTGACATGCAGTCGTCTCGTACCATCCGAGAGGTTCAGAAGTTAACAGGTTGTCTAGCGGCCTTGGGGAGATTCCTAAGCCGATCAGGCGACAAATGCCTATACTTTTTCCAGGCAATTAAGAAAAAGGCAAGGTTTGAATGGGGGCCGGATGCTGAGGCCGCCTTCCAGAAATTAAAAGTTCACTTGCATTCCTTGCCGAGGCTGGTCAGCCCTTTGCCAAAGAGGATCTCTACATGTACCTGGCCGTCTCTGATCATGCGTTAAGCGCTGTGCTCCTTGCTGAAAGGGACGGCTGTCAGCTCCCGGTCTACTTTGTCAGTCACGTACTGAAAAATGCCGAGTTGAGGTATCCCCTAGTGGAGAAATTTGGTCTTGCACTCTTCATGGCTGTTAAAAAATTGAAGCCCTACTTTTTGGCACATGCAGTCGTCGTGTATACCAACCAACCAATCAAGCGGCCCCTTACCATCATGGAGTCGTCAGGACGAATGATCAAATGGGCCATAGAAATACAGAGCCTCGAAGTTACTTTCGAGCCTAGAAAAGCAGTGAAGGGGCAAGCCTTTGCTGACTTTATTGTAGAGATGACTCGTCCTCCTGACTCTCAAGTTCCAGACCAAGTATGGAAGGTATATGTGGACGGAAGCTCTACTTCAAATGGTTGTGGAGCAGGCGTCGTATGTCAATCTCCAGAGGGCGACAGGTTCGAGTATGCTCTACGCTTCAGTTTTCAGGCTTCAAACAATGAGGCAGAATATGAAGCTTTACTAGCCGGGATCCGCATGTGCAAGGCGGCAGGGGCAAGAAAAATAGACGCCTGTTCTGATTCACAATTGATAGTGAGTCAGTACAATGGCGAATACAAAGCAACCCATCCGGCCATGATCAAGTATTTACAGGCGGTCCGACAAGCAGTCGGCTCCCTTGAGGATTTCCATCTGATCCAAGTGCCGAGATCAGAAAACAACCAGGCAGATGCACTGTCTAAATTAGCATCATCCGCCTCCTCCGATACTCCTCGAACTGTTTTTTGGGAAGTAATGGAGAAGAGAAGCATCGAGGAAAACCCTATTGGAATCCTAGACAGAAGCTCAACCTGGATGGATTCAATCAGGGCATATCTGACAAACGGTACACTGCCGGATGATCCTCAACAGGCGGCAGCACTGAAAAAACGAGCCTCCTGTTTTGAAATGATACAGGGAGAACTTCACAAGAGGGGGTACCTTCAACCTTTCTTAAAGTGTGTTACTCCTGAAAGGGACGAGAGATACTAGATGATCTTCACTCTGGTTACTGTGCTTCTCATATAGGTGGTAGGATGCTCGCTCAAAGGGCAAGGCGGCAGGGCTACTTTTGGCCTACTTTGGAAGCACATGCAATGGAGATGGTGAAAAAATGTGACAAGTGCCAAAGGTTTGGCAAATTAATTCACCGTCCGGCTACTGACCTCACTACCATTCACAGCCCACTACCGTTTGCTAAGTGGGGCGTGGACATTCTGGGTCCATATACGCCTGCTACAGGCGGCAGAAGGTATATACTTGTTGCCGTTGACTACTTCACTAAATGGGTAGAGGCGGAGGCTGTAAAGGGAATCAAGACGAAAGATGTAATTTCATTCATTTGGAAAAACGTCATCACTCGGTTCGGGGTTCCCATGTCTATGGTTTTTGATAATGGTCCCCAATTTGAGACGCCTGTTCTCAAAAGCTGGTTGGGAGACCAAGGAATTGCACACTACTTTGCATCTGTCGGCCGTCCACAAGCAAACGGCCAGGTAGAAGCCTTTAAGAAAATCATCTCAGACGGTCTCAAGAAAAAGATTGAACGAGCAGGCGGCCTATGGGCGGATGAACTACCACATGTTCTCTGGGCCATTAGGACGACTGAAAAAGGGGCGACTGGAGAAACTCCATTCCTCCTAACTTATGGTGCGGAAGTTGTTCTTCCAATAGAACACTACGAGCCGACTCTTCGAGTAATGCTATATGACGAAGAGGCAAACTGGGAAGCCATGCGCCTGGCATTAGATTCACTTCCTGAAAAGAGGGGCAATGCTGTTTTGCGCCATGAGATCTATCGCCTGAGAATGACTAGATCATACAACAAAAAAGTACACAGGCGTCCACTCAAAGTAGGGGACTTTGTACTTAGAAAAATAGAAGCAGTTGGTAGGGCTAATGAGTCTGGCAAACTAACTCCCAACTGGGAAGGACCCTACCGAATCTATGAGGAAGTCAGGGACGGTACCTACCGTCTGGAAACACCAGACGGACAACCGTTGCCTCGAACTTGGAATGTAGATAACCTTAAAAAATATTTCTTCTGAATAATGTAAAGTAAAGAGCTACTTAATAAAGTTTGCACTTAATATTCAATTTTGTATTACGAGGGGCATGCCGTCTGTACCTTTACAGTCGGCTACTCTCCATTGAGTATTTTACTCACAATACTTAGCTAAAAAGATTAGGGCCTGGCCGACCCTGTGCCTAACAGGCGGCTACCCTTCTTTTACTTAGCACCTACGTTCACCAAGAACTTACCAAGGCCACCGGCCGAATGATCAGACCAGGCGCCAAGCCAACTGATCAAATCTACAAAATTAATACGACCTGTCCCAACATCATAGCAGGCGTCCGACGGCATCCCTCCGGATGAAATTCGTCGCAGAGAGCAGCTCCCTTTTGGGTGGAACATTGTTCTATAAACTAATTACACGGCACCTATACGACTGTCCCCAAGGGCAACCACGTAGCCGTTTTTGAGACAAGGATAACTCTATCACTAACCAAACCAGTGGTAGCAGTTGACATCTGAGTCAGATGACCGCCTGTATTACTTGGGATAAATGCAGGGGGTACCTATTGAGTTAATAGCCAACAAACATTGGCGAATCAAGGGGTCTACCTGGCCTACGCCGCCTGGTACCTCTACTTCTCAAACAAAAGTGACGGCGACTGAGTAACTCCAACGTTAACTCATAGTCACTCCAAATTTGGTATGGAACCTAAAAGGTTTGAGTCGTCCGCCTGTTTTAAACAAACAAGGGCACTCAAACCCCTATTCCTACTAGGTAACCTATTGAGTTAATAGCCAACAAACATTGGCAAATCAAGAGGATCAGCCGGCCTCCGCCGCCTGGTACCTCTACTATTCAATCTAGAGTGTGACGAAGACTAAGTAACTCCTATGTTAACTTAATAGTCACTCAAACTTAGTATGGAGCCTAAAAGGTATGAGTCGTCTGCCTGTTTTTAACAAACAGGGACTCTCAACCACTACTCTTGCTAGGTTCACAAATTACGAGTTAAAAGCCAACATTGGCAATAAAGGGAAACAACCGGTACCCGCCGCTTGTTATCCTACTTAATTCCTTGGCGACTAGGTAATACTATTTACTTGGTCAGACCGATTGAATAAATAGTTCGAATACCGATTGAATAAATGGCCGACTGATCGTCTATCCTGGAAACAGACAACCAGTCGTCCAGGGGCATAGGCGGCGTACTTACTATTTGTACCTGTCTGCAACGTTCGGCCATGTACAACAGTCGGTCTAGTGAACAATGGGATATTAGATATTGAATACTTAGACAAATTTGAATCAAAACAAAAATTTGATTAAAAATAAGCCGGTCATTAAAGACCAGCAAAATATTCAAAGCCCCGGCCCCCTGGCCGGGTAAAAACAAAGCAAACGGCACGCAGGCCGTGGAAAAAATACTTTAAGCTTAAGAAGGGGGCAGTTCAGTATTAGCAGCTGCCGCCTGGTCAGCACTCTTCTTGCTGGACTCGGCTTCAGCTGCACCCTCTTTTAATGCCTTACCCCCAAGTGGCACAAGCGCCACAACCGGCTTTTCCTCCTCCTCCAACGTATCTCCCAATGCCTCTTCTTCAGCAGCCGCCAGGATCTCTTGATTATATGTTTCCGAACACTGGCGGTACGTTCTTTCCCATGAGGCAAAGTCGGCATTGGGGAACAGGCGGCCCCAGGTCATGCGCTGGATTTGAGCGGAGTCTTCCACCATCTCCCGGACGAGCTCTTTCTTCTCTTGCTCGGCCTTTTCCGAGAGCTCTTGGGTAAGACTCTTCTCTTGGCTCACCAGGCGTTCTTTTACGTTGGCCAAAGATTTCTCCATGGCTTCGTAAGAGTGCATTTTTTGGCGAAGAGGTTTCAGCTCGGCCTTAAGATTTGTGACGGTCGCCTCCAGCTCGTCATTCTTCTTCTGGGCCGCCTCTAACTGAGCTCGAACAGCGGCGGTAGCCTGCGCCTGATAATAAAGAATATCAATGGTCAGTACTTCATTTTGGGCAATTTGAAACATTGCCTTATCACAGTTGGAGGCGGCCATAGCTTTTGCAGCCTTTACCTCTTTGTTTTTCCGATCAATCGGCTTGCGAAGGCTGTTAACTCGGAGCAGGGCCTAAGTACAAAAAGAAAACAGGCGTCAGTTTCCAAACAAAAAAGATATCAGGTGTCCTGGAATTCAAATACTCAAAAAGTATACCTCAGCAAGGACCCCTGCAATCCCATCAAGGTCAAGGGTGCCGGCACCCCTGACCGCCTCCCTTTCAGATGGAGGAACTACTTTGATCATGGACTTGGCTACCTCAACCAAGTCAAGCCCCTGAGGGCCGGCTGCATCAAGCGTAAAAAAGCAAGTTAGACCTAGTCAAGAAGGAAGCAAGTGTGAAAGTTTTTACAAGTGATGGTCCATACTTCTAGGCGGCCCCGCCGGGGTTTTAGAAGAAGTGGCCGGCTGCTTCTCAACCGCCACTGTTTTCCTGGAAGACCCAGGAGAGCTTGCAACAGTCGTCCTCCGGGCCTTGGGGTCCGGCTGTTGCGAGGAAGAAGCTCTTGGAGTGCCCGACTGAAAATAAAAAGAGTTAGTATATGCATAAGACAACTCCTAAAAGAGGAAGAGTTTTCGAAGCCTACCAAGGGTGCCCCCTTGTTAGGGGAGTCGGCACAAGACTGTTGCATGAGAGAGGCCCGCAACATGGCCGCCGCAGTCTTGGATGCTGTTATTTTACTCATGGCGTCAGCTGCAAAAAATGAACAGCAAAGTTAGTAAAATCCCAAGTAAACAAAGCGTGAAAAAACAGAGTATTTGACAGGCCGACTACCTCTAGAGCACCGACTGCTGAGGCCACAGGCGGCCAAAAAGTACTCGTCATAGAGCCACTTGAAGCTCGGGACGCAGTTTAGGGGTACTTGCTCTCGTACCCCTGAAGTAGAGTTCACCCTAGTCTCTACTTTGAAGAGTCCTTTGTCTAGGATCTCTCTTTTAGCCTTTGGGGGAACAGGCGGCATGCTGCGGCGGCCTGCGAGAAGAGGCGGATCCCTATTCCACCTGTTAAAACGTTGGTTCAGCTCCGTGTTTGAACCCTCAATGATAAGGAAGGTGTTCCGCCAATCCTTCCATTTGTTCGCCTTACCTCTCGTCATGAGGTAACCCCTATGGCTTGTTAATTGATACCAGCCGGTACCTCCCGACTTAGGGGTCCGGCTGAGATAGTTCATGTGGGCGAAAGCCTCAAAGCTTGGCTCCACCCCGTACATTTCGCACCCGGCCACATAGCCGAGTACGTTTACCCAAGAGTTGGGGGCTAACTGCCATAACCCCAAATCATACCCATCTAAAATCCGCTGAACAACCGGATGTAATGGGAAGCGCAGTCCAGCTTTGATGGCCGCCACATAGCAGCCAAAGCAGCCGTCATCATAGCTGGTACCAGCCGGCCAGACGACAGTGTCTTCTGGATCTGGCACGAACAGTAAAAATTCCGGGCCCATTCTGTGGTTAGCAATAAAGCTCTCCACTTTGTCTTGCATGGTTACGATCCGGCCCCGGGGTACCATGCAGTAGTAATGGGCGTTTTCCTCTCTGTAAGAGGCGGACGGCTCCGCCCAATTGTCCCCCTTCTCAACTGCATGAGAAAGTCTCGCCTCTTGTAGGCGGCTGTTTCTTTCTTCTGAGCCTGGAGAACTGTGGCCAGAAGAGCTGGACTCGGACTCGTCCTCTGACGAGTCCGAAGAGGACGACTCCTCCCCTCTCCCAGAGGGGCCCGCCTCCTCTCCCTTAGAAGGAGCAGGAGGAAAATTAGACATATGAACGGTAAGATGGGAAGGGACCACCTTGGCCCCTCTCTCAGAATTGTCGGCTTGGCAGCCGTCTCGTTTCAATTCTACATCTGGCGCCTGGTCAGATGTTTCACTAATGAGCACCCTTTGGGAGGAGCCGTCTAAGTTTGATATCATAGCAGTCTTTTTTGTTCTGGCCATCACGTTCTGCATAGACACAGATACAGTCGGACTTTGTATAAAGGGCAAAGATGGGTCCAGAAAAGGGCAGGCGGCACTCCTAGTCCTAGATTCAGCCGTCCCGGTGACCGGCTGATCACTAACTTAGGTCGTGTCGTGTGCTTCCGTGGTGCCATTTCAAAAAATAAAAAGAAAATTAAGAGTAAGAGAACTGAGTTACCTGAACGAGTGACGGTTGATGAAGTTCTGGAAATCCGGTGCAGTCGGCTTGTCAGAACAGGCGGTAGGCAGAAAAGGTCCGAAATGTCAGAGCAAGTTCAGGGGTCCGAATGTTCTCGCAAAGTTCTCAAATGTGAAAATGACCGAAGTCAGCACTTCCTTATATAGGCAAAGTGAGAAGGCGAAGGGTCGCTTCCAAATTCAAAATTTGGGCGGGAAAATCTCTCGGCCGTTTGCAAGGTGACACCTGTAGCAGGCCGTCGCCTGTCACCGTGCGACACCTGTCACAGGCGACACGTGACCAGTCACGTGCCACTTGTGAGGGGCAAATGATTAGGGGATTTTTATCCTCCAATCACCGTCTGACAAGTGGACCAACCAGGTTACGCCACGTGTCCTTCACGTAGGCCAATAGGAGCGTGCCACGTGTCAATCACAGATACGTCCTCTACGGACTAATCGAGGCACGCCACGTGTCCACCCAGGCCAAATGGGAAAACCGGCCAACAAGGCCCAATCCTGTCTAGAGGCCCGGTCAGCCCTAGGTTTACCCTAAACCTAGAGAGTGGCAGGCTTCTCAAGACTATAAATACTTAATTAATCCTCATTAAAGAGGAGATCAAGAAATCAAGCAAACATCAAGCAATTAATCTCATCTGAAGAACAGAGAAGAACAGAAACATTACGGAACACTAATAACCGGCTAATCTCGCTAACAAAGCAGATTACCAACATTAAACACTCTCACCTAGAGAGATCTTATTACTTTAATTTCCGTATTAATTACTCCTTAATCAGGTACTAACTTGACCGTTGGAGGCGGAGCTCTCAGGAGTCTCCGTTATTTTGCAGGTACAGGCGTCCGGTTCCAGTCTCAGAATTGTAACTCTCCCGCAGGACATCAGAAAACCCCGAAACAAGAATTATTAATATTGTCTAGTTTCTGGCTAATAGAAGTCAATTGTGTCTGCAAAAAGGATATAGAATCGACTTGGTGTTTTCCCTTGTTTGCAAACCCTCTGGGATTCCCATATTGATAATTATTAATAGCCATCTCTTCGACAACATTGCCCACTATATTCTCATCCAAATTCATAAATCTTTCGTTAGCTGCAGAGTCCAAAATCATTCTTGAATTATATCCAAGCCCATTGTAGAAAGCTTAGATTATCTGCCACTATGCTAGTTTATGATGGGGACATTCTTTCTGCAAATCCTTAAATCTTTCCCAAGTTTCATAAAACTTTCATCGGCTTCTTGGGCAAAATTTTGGATTGCACTCCTTAGCAAAGCTGTCCTCTCTGCAAGGTAATATTTATTATAGAAATTCAAAGCAAGAGTTTCTCAATCAGTAATACCAAGTGCAGTTCTATTAAATCCATTATACCATAATTTATCTTTACCACATAAAGAAAAGGCAAAAAAATCTCCCTGATTTGGTCCTTTGTGACCCCAGCTTGCCTAATGGTGTTGCAATATTAACAAAAATCTACAATATGAATATTCAGGTCTTCACCCTTAGCTATGATAAATTGCTTCCATTCGATCATAGTAATAAACTGGGGTTTAATCTCAAATTCCACTCCATCAAGATTAGGTGTAGGAGCAAGATGTGGAAAATCCGTCAGGGACGGTTGCGAATAATTGCTAAGCTTGTGAGTAGAGGTGGTGGCGGTGGAGTCATGCCTGATTCAGGGTTCCGAAGAAACTTCATAACCGCTAGAATCAGATGGGGGTTCCAGAGGTGTGATACCTTTGGAAGTAGCTCGTATCTGTCTGGAAAGATTCTTCTGTCTATGAAAAGATCGTTCAATTTCAGGATCGAATGGAATGTAACCTGATCTAGAATCCTTGGGCATAGAAACAGAACTAAACAAACAAATACGAGAAATTTGTCCCAAAGAACTTGCGTTCTCTGAGAAGGGAGAAAATAATTTAAACTGCAAAAATAATTAGAAATAAAACTAAAATCGTTTCCCCGGCAATGACGCAAAATTTTGACAGGCTAAACTCTTATCACCTAATCAAAAGTATTACCTAAGTCCTTTAACTATGTGGATAGGGAAGTAGGGTCGAATCCACAGGGAAACAAGTGTTCTTATTCCTAATTAATTAATATAATCTAAATTATTAAGTAACTAAATTGTTGTGAAGGATATTAAACTAATGAGAGTAAAAGTAGGGAAGAATAAAAGTAGGGAGAAATCAATAAATAAAAGCCTAGGGCATAGGTTCACCAACAAATAATATTCCGGGATGAAAGACAACAATCAATTATCAATGAAAAAAAAATTAACCATATTATAAAGGGCTTTCCCTACGTATTATAATCACATAATTAATCTACCAGTATTACATCGCATCTCTCGAATGTTGATTTAACCATTTAAAAATTAACCTGCCTACTGAAACTAAGCCTAAATATCAATTCTCATCTTTCGAATCTCAAATCTGCGCAAATTTAATTGCACAACATTAAATCAATCCATAGGAAATCAATCAAGCATTGACAATCAATAATAATAAATCATCCCTACATATTAATCATGAATCCCCACTACCCTAGAATTAAACTACTCGTGCATAATTAAAACTAAACTAATAAAAAAGATTAAGGATAGCATGATAAAGATCAAAGCAATTAAGTAAAGCATAGTAAAAATATGAATTAAAGAAAATTAAAGAAATAATAGTAATCTAATTATGAAAACTATAATAATAAGTAGTTAAAGAAAACAATAAGTAATATTAATCAAACTAGTAGAAGTCAACTAATACTACAAAATTGACGAAAAGCGAGTAAAAGCTACGGAGCAATAATCCTAAGTAAATAATCTAATAAAGCTGCCAAAAAGAAACAAAACTAAGTAATGAAAAGCTTTTTTAACCCCAGCAATATTCCATCACTATCAGCAGTGAGGAAAAAAAAAACCTCTCAATCTCTCTCTACCCACTTTCTCACTCCTCCCATACAATTTCTCTCATCAAATGTTTTTTTCACTACATCAATGAGGAGAAAAAAAAACCTCTCATCACTTTTTCCTCCACTATTTACTATACCCCACCATAATACACATCATCTTTTTATTTTATCTTTATTTTGAAATAATGTTTATACTACATATTTAATTTTCCAATACAATTAAAATATGTGAAAATAATTTATTTTTTAATTACATTTAAAAATAATTTAATAAAAATGTATAATTTAATAACAATTTATAAGTTTTATATTTACTTTTCAATTACGTTTAAAAATAATATAATAAAAATTTATAATTTTTATATTTATTTTTCAATTACGTTTCAATTATAACTTAATAAGATTGTTATTTATTTGTCAATTACGTTTTAATTATAATTAATAATTTTTTTTTATTTTTCAATTACGTTTTATTTATAATTTAACATTTGAATTAGTAGCACATTTTTGTAATGAACACATTAAATAGTCACATGGGAACTTCAATAACGGTAATACAAACACATGGGATGTTAAATAACGGTACAAGTACGAACTAGATAAAAGTGGTTCTACTAAAATAAAATACAAACACGAGTATTAAAACATAAATAACGATACGGTTACAAATAACAAACTAAAAAATTATTTATTCAACCGCATTATGACGAAAGTTCTGCCATATGTGCTCCACTAAATCTTGTTTCAGAGATGAATGAATTTCTCTATCACGAAGGGAAATCCTTCTCTCCAAATACGTGTTGAAATCAATGTTGGGTGGTCGCCCGACGTTGAATTCAAATGGCTCGTTGTTAAACACCGTGGCACTTGTGCTCGGGTCTGCCCGCCTCACCGTACGTTGTGGTCGATCTTCTTCGTAGTATCGTCTCAAAACATCTGCACGTGCGTAGTTGTGTCGTTCATCCTCAACGATCATGTTGTGCATTATTATACAGGCTTTCATAATATCACAGAGAATATCTTCGTCGTATGCAAGTGCTGGTTGTCGTAGTATAGCGAACCTAGCTTGTAAAACTCCGAAAGCCCGTTCGACGTCTTTTCGAACTGCTGCTTGTTGATCAGCAAACAACTTGTCTTTTCTAACATGAGGATGTGTTATACCCTGTATAAAAGTTGGCCATCTCGGGTAAATCCCATCGGCCAAGTAGTAGCCCAACTCATATTGATGTCCATTAACCGTAAATTTATGGGTGGTGCATGACCTTGTAAAACATCATCAAATACCGGTGAACGGTAAAGGACATTCAAATCATTACATGACCCAGGCATTCCAAAGAACGCATGCCAAATCCATAGATCCTGATCAGCAACAGCTTCAAGAATGAGAGTTGCACTCTTGCTACGACCAGCATATTGTGCCTTCCAAGTAGTAGGACAATTCTTCCACTCCCAATGCATGCAGTCTATACTACCAATCATCCCTGGAAAACCACGCAGATCATTTTGATGAAGGATTCTCCTTAAATCTTCATTTGTAGGTTTTCGTAGATATTCACTTTCAAATTGTGAAATAACCCCTTGACAGAAATGTTGCAATGCCTGCCTAGAGGTTGTTTGGCCGAGACGTAAATATTCATCCACAGCGTCTGCGGCTACGCCATACGCTAACATTCTTATTGCAGCGGTGCATTTCTGCAACGGTGATAAACCAAGCTTCCCAGCTGCATTTCGACGTTGCTGGAAGAATTGATCCCCCTCAACCACTTTGCTCATAATGCGGCAGAACAATGACCGTTGCATACGGAATCTACGTCGGAATTGGTTGTCGTTATACACTGGATTATTCGCGAAATAATCGTTGTATAGTTGCACATGCCCTTTTTCTCTTTCCCTATCCCTTTTGGGCTCCGTTGATAGTTCAGTTTCATTATTTAGTGGAGGTTCTTGTGGTTGGTCTGGAGGAAATAATCTATGAGGTAGGTGATTTGCTACATACTCATCAACTAAGCAATCAAATTCATGTTTTTTGGAGAAATCATCAGAAGAGGAGCTTGAGGTGGAAGAAATGAAAGACATTTTTATTTTGGTTAGGTAGTTGGTGTGTTTGGGATTGTTTCCGTTTATAATAACACAGGTATATATAGAAAATGTGAAAGTCATTATTGGATGGTAGTGGTAAGTTTGCATGTGAGTTAAAGTGGAATTGAAATTGCATGTGACTCGAGGTGACAATTCAATGCATTATTTTAGCATGTGATTGTGCAGTGTTATTGATGTTTGAGCAGAGGTGACAATTCAGTGCATTACTTTAGCATGTGATTGTGCAGTGTTATTGATGTTTGAGCAGAGGTGACATGTGACGCGTGTCAGATTGTACCTTTATCAGATATCAGCTTTATCAATTTCAAACAACTTGTAAAACATGTGAATTAACTGAATATTAATAATAAATTTAACATTACATAAACATAAATTTAACATAAACTAAATAAACACTAGTACATTAAATTAACTGAATAAAACATAAAGTTAACATTAACTAAATAAAACATAAGCCAAATCTCCAAGTCACACGTGCCTTCTACCATATAGCATTGCACGTAATTCCTCCTTGTAGGCCTCTTCATCGGGAGTTAGATCAGTACCCTTTGAAAGTAGATCTTGCAGCATTTCATAGTTCAGCCTTCTCTCTTGTATGTCAACTTGTTTTTGTTGAATTTCGACTTGTTTTTGTTTCCTCCTCTCCCTTTCCATGTCAAAATCCAACTTCTTCAACCGTATTTGTGCCTCTGTTTCCCTACAGGCATTATTCTGCTTCATTTGCTCACCAATGGTTGAAGAATCAGAAGCCACTTCTTTTCCCTTATTACGCTTGGCCTTTGCCTTTTTAACACCATCGGGTCGAGGAAGACCTCCAGAACAGAAACCCGTGGATGGTGTATCACCTTCCTCTACGGTTCTACATCGCTTATCACTGCCACTACTATCATCTTCGACGGCATCACCTACAGCTAATCTTTCCTCTCTTGACAACGCCCACCTAAGTTTTGTCCTCCACTTTGGGTCATTTTTAACCATTTCCCAACCATGGTGACAATTAAAATTATGTTGAGTAGGCTTGGAGAAAGCATAGAATAACTTACTGGCGTTATTAATTCGATTTGCTTCGTTGTAGCCACTTCCTGTAACCCTTCCTGCTTCGTCATAGCAGCTACTCCATTGTATTAAATCAGCTGCCATCCTTCTCCAACGACTTTCCAAACTCCTCAAAGGTCTTGGTGGTAGAATGTGAGGTTTCTCAGCCTGCGCTTCATCATATGCCGCTGAAATTTTTCTCCAAAGCACAGATGCTTTTTGGTTTGTACCAACAATTGCATCTACACTGAATTGCAGATACAAACCAATAAGAGTTTCATCCTCCGCAACAGACCACATTCGACTCCCTTTTGTAAGTGGTTGGTTTTGATTGACAGACACTCTTGGAGGAGGTGGAGGGTATTGTGGAGTATCTGGAACACTTTCTTCCATTTCATCTTCATATTGAGAATTGCTCCCTTGATAAACAGGAGGTGAATGTGGTGGTGGAAATTGAGGAGGTGTTTGTTGTGGTGCAAATTGAGGAGGTGTTTGTTGCGGTGGATATTGAGTAGCTATTCGTTGAAGGAAGGTTTGAAATCGAGGGTTAGTGACAAAATCATCACCCAAATCAGAAAAATAATTAGAAAAATCTTGTTTGTTAGGATCCATTAGCAAAATAATAATAATAATAATAATAATAATAATAATAATAATAATGATAATAATAATAATAATGATAATAATAATAATAATAATAACAATAATAATAATAATAATAATAATAATAATAATAATAATAATAACAACAACAACAATAATAATACTACTACTTTTTTTTGACAATATAATAATACGATTTTTTTCAAGGATTAATAAATTTAACAGAAATAATAATAAAGAAATTAATAATAATAATAATAATAATAATAATAATAATAATAATAATAATAAGAATACCAATAAAACTACTACTTTTTTTAAATTAACGCTACTACTACTATTAGTAATAATAATAATAATTATAATAATAATAAAAATAATAATAATAATAAAAATAATAATAATAATAATAATAATAATAATAATAATAATAATAATAATAATAATAATACTAAATAATAACTGGGGTTTTTTTTTTTACGAATAATAATAATAATAAAAATGATGAAAATAACTCAAAGAAATTGGGAAAAGAAGGAAATTTGTAGTATTTATAGGTTTTTTGAAAGTATATCAAAATATATCAAAATGCATGTCTATTTATAGAGAAAAAAAATATATATCCGTTGGTGAATTTTGTTTTTTTTTTTTATAATTACAACGGTTATATTTACCTTACAAAAATATAACCGTTGTAATAAAAGCAAAAAAATCTGATTGGTTGGAAGGATAAAGCCTGACGCGTGTCGCATCCCCATTGGCTGGGTCTGACGCGCGTCAGGCCAACTGCCCCCTCTTTTTTTTCCCTTTTTTCCCCTCAAAACGGCGTCGTTTCGCCCTTCTTTAAGGCAAAACGACGTCGTTTTGCAAGCCAGAAGGGAAAAAAAAAGGGAAAGACGCGTGTACGAGTGGGGCCCACTTGTTACTGTTCACGAGTATTTCCCCTCAACTCTTGTGCGTTTTCCATAGCTCTCAACGGTGAGGGTTTTTTCCCTCACTAACGTAATGCTCGGGTATTTTTTTTACACCCTTATTTTTACTCGTGAGGGCTTTTCTCCTCACTGCTGGGAGTGCTCTTATAAGGAATTAAGGATAAAAACCCAAAATCACTAAAAGTCGGAAACCGACATTAGCCTAGTAGCTGAAGTAAGGCCCAAGGAAAAGAGCGCGTCCAGCTGCTAATTTATTTATCTAATAAGGCCCTATTGTTTAGAGTAAGCTCGCGGACTTGCTCTTGAGCGCGGACTTGCTCTTGAGCGCGAACTTGATTGGGCTTCTAAAGCTTGGTCCCAATTTCCTTCCTTAGTTGATCCGTAATAATTACTTGTAAAATCTTAGATCATCTCATGTATCGAGCCCTTAATCACCAAACTAAATTTCTTTAACTCGGTCTTGGGCTTTAAATACCCGGTCATAAAATACACTTTAACTCTAATATCTTCGTAGTGGCTCAATATTTTCGGGAATTATATTATCATAATTCTGCAAATTCCTACAAAATAATATAAACTCTACAAAACACTAGAAAACGTATATTAGTAATAAAAATAGCTCCAAAGAGCTCAAATAAGCACGAATATGACCATGTGACGGGTAATTAAATATATATATTAAGTAGACTCATCACTGATTGTGTGTTTTGTGTGTTTGTTGGCCTTGTCTTTATCTTGGCCCTATGGTGACCTATTTGTAATGAAGAGTAGTGGAAACAAGTAGATTGATTATATTTTACTTCGTTTGACTTTACTTTCATTGATTGACTTTTCAAGTTGACTTGTTTTGAATGGTTTTGAAATTAGTCTTTCGTTATGTGTCTCTTATAGTTATTTTAACCGTTTCACAGTGGCGGTAATGTCTTAGATATTACTATTTAAAATTTTAAACAAGGCTATAGACACCCAAAACCAAACCCGATGATGATAACCTTTCACCGCCATTATTGGTCGGGTTGAGTATTTAATCTTTGAAGTGCTTAAATCCATGTTTCCATTCAATACATTTCATAAACCAATCCATTTCCTATCTCATTTCCCTAAACCATAACTTTATGGCTCTTTTCGTGTCCACATCACAAAACCTAGAGAAACTGATTTTATGGCCTAATAATTTTGACCTAATTATTGTTTTGTTGGATAGGCCTTGAAATAAGCTTTCCAAACATATATTATAAGCCCAATTCCAATTTAAAATGAAAAAGATATGAGCCAAATACTAATTAGTAGAAAAAATGAAAAAGGCACCCCCATATTGCCACCGGTTCAGTCCAAACCGATGGCAAAAAAGGGTAAAAAATCCAAGAGCAAACCGGGGCAGCTAATTGGCACCGGTTCACTTCAAACCGGTGGCAAAAAAATAAAGGCCACCGGTTTGAACCGATTCTAATGTGAACCGGTGCCATTTAAAAAAAAAAAACCCCGCCTTCTCCTCACCTTCCTTCCCCCCTCCTTTCTTCACCCTCCTTTCTTCCTTCTCTTTCCTTTTTCATTTTCGATCAGCTTCACCCACTGTTGCATTCGATACACGACCCAACAAAAACCCTCACTGCCTTCTCTCCGTATCCCTCCACCACAGCCGCCACCTTCAACGGTGGAGGTTCAAAAACCCTCACTACCCTTCTCTTTTTCCCCTATCCTTCTCTTTCTCCCCTCAACCCCGTCAACCTCTCTTAGTTTCCCTCTTAATTCGAGGCTCTGTGAAGATGTTGATGTCGCGCCACCGCCTTGAGGTTTACCGCGCCACAGCCTTAAGAAACGCCGTGCCACTGCCCTGAGGCTCCTCCACCACCGCGCTGAGCCATTCTGCTTCCCTCCATCTCTCCTTCAATTCAAGGTTTTCCTTATAATTTTTTTTTGTTTTTTTCACAATTATTTTCCAATTATGTACTTATATTAATTTCTTTTGCATGTTGAACCATTGTTAGCAAATTAAAATTTAGATTTAAATATAATTTTACTCCAATTTTTCTCAATTTTAGGTTGTTTTATTGGGAAATTGTGAAAATATTAGAGATTAGTAACCTTGTTACTCAATTAGTTGGATTTTATTATGTTTTAATGGTTAATTTAATTTGTTTTGGTGGATAATTTTGAATAAATTAGAGAATATATATTAACCTTGGTGTTTCGGGGTTTTCTGATGTCCTGCGGGAGAGTTACAATTCCGAGACTGGAACCGGACGCCTGTACCTGCAAAACAAACAGATGCTCCGGATGGTTGGAGATCCGCCTCCGACAGTCAAGTTAGTACTTGATTAAGGAGTAATTAATGCGGAAATTAAAGTGGTTGGGTCTCTCTAGGTGAGAGTGTTTAATGTGTGTAATCTTCGTTGTTCGCGTAATCTCCCTTAATGAGGATTAAGGGAGGTATTTATAACCTCGGGAAACGGGCTAATCTAGGTTTAGGTTAACCTTGGGCTGATTGGGCTTCCCTCGGAAGTTGGCCCTAAGTGACCGGCTTCTCCATTAGGCATGGAGTATGCCACGTGTCATGACATAATAAGTCCAGGGTGGACGAATAAGCGTGTGCCACGTGGAAAGCCCTGAGATGTCCAACTGGGGAAAACTTGGCAGGACCTGATTGGCCCACGTGGCGCATTCCGATTGGTGGGAGCAAAATCCCCTAATCATTTGCCCCTCACAGGTGGCACGTGACTGATCACGTGTTACCTGTGACAGGTATCGCCCTGTAACAGGCGACGGCCTGCTATAGGTGTTACTCGGCGAGAGGCCGAGAGATTCTCCCGCCAAAATTTTGAATTCTGGAAGTGACCCTTCGCCTTCTCACTTCGCCTATATAAAGGAGTGTTGACTTCGGTCATTTTCACACTTGAAAACTTTGTGAGAGAACATTCGGACCCCTGAACTTGCTCTGACATTTTGGACCCTTTCTGCCTACCGCCTGCTCTGACAAGCCGACTGCAAAGGATTTTCAGAACTTCATCAATCGTCACTCGTTCAGGTAACCGTCGGTTCTCTTACTCTTAATTTTATCTTTACTTTATTCTTTTTTGAAATGGCACCACGGAAGCACACGACACGACCTAGGTTAGTGATCAGCCGGTCACCGGGGACGGCTGAATCTAGGACTAGGAGTGCCGCCTGCCCTTTTCGTGACCCATCTTTGCCCTTTATACAAAGTCTGACTGTATCTGTGTCTATGCAGAGCATGGTGGCCAGAACAAAAAAGACTGTCAGGATCTCAAACTCAGACGACTCCTCCCACAAGGTGCCGATTAGTGAAACATCTGACCAGGCGCCAGATGTGGAAGTGAAACAAAGCGGTTTGAAAGCCGGCAGTTCTGAGGGAGGAGTCAAAGTGACCCCTTCCCATTTTACAGTTGACAATTCTACATTCTCTCCTGCTCCTTTTAAAGGAGAGGAGGCGGGCCCCTCCGGGAGAGGGGAGAAGTCGTCCTCTTCGGACTCGTCAGAGGACGATTCCGAGTCTAGCTCTTCTGGCCATGCTTCTCTGGACACAGAAGAGAAAAACAGTCGCCTACAAGAGGCGAGGCTTTCTCACGCAGTTGAGAAGGGGGACGATGCAAGAGAAAGTGGAGAGCTTTATCGCAAACCACACAATGGGCCCCGACTTTTTAGTGTTCGTGCCGGATCCAGAAGACACAGTCGTCTGGCTGGCTGGTACCAGTCGAAGGTGAACTCTACTTCAGGGGTACGAGAGCAAGTACCCCTGCACTGCGTCCCGAGCTTCAAATGGCTCTACGACGAGTACTTTTTGGCCGCCTGTGGCCTCAGCAGTCGGTGCTCAAGAGGTAGCCGGCCTGTCGAATACTTTGTTGTTCCATGCATTTCTTGTTATGACTTTTATTAACTTTGCTATTTGTTTTTGCAGCGGACGCCATGAGCAAAATTACCGCCTCGAAGATTGCGGCGGCCATGTTGCGGGCCTCCATCATGCAACAGTCTTCAACCGACTCCCCCAACAAGGGGGCACCCTTGGTGGGCTTCGAACCTTTCACCCTCTTTTTGGAGTTGTGTTTATGCATATACTGACTCTTTTCTTCTTTTTTAGACAGGCGCTCCAAGAGCTTCTTCTTCCCAACAGCCGGACCCCAAGGCCCGGAGGACGACTGTTGCGAGCTCTCCTGGTTCTGCCAGGAAACATGTGGCGGCTGAGAAACAGCCGGCCACTTCTTCTAAAACTCTAGCTGGGCCACCTAGAAGTATGAAATTGTCCTTGTAAATTTTAGACTTGCTCCCTCCTTTACTAGGTCTAATCCGTTTGTTTATGCTTGATGCAGCCGGCCCTCAGGAGCCTGACTTGGTCGAAGTGGCCAAGTCTATGATCAAAGCCGTTCCTCCAGCTGAAAGGGAG
The DNA here is from genome assembly GCF_001683475.1 of Chenopodium quinoa. Taxonomy (NCBI): domain Eukaryota; kingdom Viridiplantae; phylum Streptophyta; class Magnoliopsida; order Caryophyllales; family Amaranthaceae; genus Chenopodium; species Chenopodium quinoa. The sequence continues at coordinate 3,442,261 of NW_018743122.1, forward strand.
GCGGTCAGGGGTTTCGGCACCCTTGACCTAGACGGGATTGCAGGGGTCCTTGCTGAGGTATACTTAGCATATTTTTGAGTATTTGAATTCCAGGACGCCTGTTTTCTTTTTTGTTTGGAAACTGACGCCTGTTCCCCTTTTTACTTAGGCCCTGCTCCGAGTGAACGACCTTCGCAAGCCGCTTGACCGGAAGAACAAAGAGGTAAAGGCTGCAAAAGCTATGGCCGCCTGTGACTGTGATAAGGCAATGTTTCAAATTGCCCAAAATAAAGTTCTGACCATTGATATTCTTTATTATCAGGCGCAGGCTACCGCCGCTATCCGGGCTCAGTTAGAGGCGGCCCAGAAGAGGAATAGCGAGCTGGAGGCGACCATCAACAACCTCAAGGCCGAGCTAAGACCTCTTCGCCAAAAGATGTCCTCATACGAAACCTTGGAGAAATCCTTGGCGAGCGTAAAGGTACGCCTGGTGACCCAGGAGAAGAGTCTTACTCAGGAGCTCTCGGAAAAGGCCGAGCATGAAAAGAAAGAGCTGGTCCGGGAGATGATGGAAGACTCTGCTCAAATCCAGCGCATGACTTGGGGCCGCCTCTTCCACAATGCCGACTTTGCCTCCTAGGAAAAAACGTATCGCCAGTGTTCTGATAGATATAATCAAGAGATCCTGGCGGCTGCTGAGGAAGAGGCACTGGAGGAGGAGGAGCAGCCGGTGGTGGCGCTTGTGCCGCTTGGGGGTAATACATCAAAGAAGGATGCAGCTGAAGCCGAGTTCAGCAAAAAGAGTGCTGACCAGGCGGCAGCTGCTAATATTGAAGATCTGCCCCCTTCATAAGCTTTATGTCTTCTTTCCCCGGCCTGCGTGCCGTTTGTTTGTATTTACCCGGCCAGGGGGGCGGGGCTCTGAATATTTTGCCAGTCTTTAATGACCGGCTTCTTTTTAATGAATATTTTTGTTTTGCTTCAAATTTGTTTAAGTATTGAATATTCTGATATCCAATTGTACACTATACCGACTGTTTTACGTGGCCGATAGTTGCAGACAGGTACGGATAGTTAGTCACGCCGCCTATGCCCCTGAACGACTGGTTTTCTGTTTCCAGGCTAGACGATCAGTCGGCCATTTATCCAATAGGTATTCGAAACATTTTAAAGACTGGATCCCCTTTAGGCAGGCGGTCCTGTCATTTGTAAAATTAACCAAGTAGGAAAGTGGTTTCCTACTTGTCATGCTTTTAGGCTAGAGACTTTAGGCCGTCTAGGCCGACTGTTCCTCGCCATATTTAATCTAGTGTGAACAGGTGCTGTATGAACACCTTTTTTGTTTCATACTAAATTTTTAAGGAGTGACCAAGTAACTGAGTAGTAGAGGTATCAAGCGGTGGGTACCGGTTGTTCCCCTTTATTCACCAATGTTTGTTGGCTTTTAACTCATAGGTTGTTAACCTAGCAGGAGTAGTGGTTGAGAGCCCCTGTTTGCTAAAAACAGGCGGACGACTCATACCTTTTAGGCTCCATACTAAGTTTGAGAGAGTGACTATGAGTTAACTTTGGTGTTACTCAGTCGCCGTCACTCCTGCTTGAGTAGTAAAGGTACCAAGCGGCGGAGGCCGGATGAACCTTTTGATTCGCCAATGTTTGTTGGCTATTAACTCAAGAGGTACCCCCTGCATTTATCCCAAGTAATACAGGCAGTCATCTGACTCAGATGTCAACTGCTACCACTGGTTTGGTTAGTGATAGAGTTATCCTTGTCTCAAAAACGGCTACGTGGTTGCCCTTGGGGACAGTCGTATAGGTGCCGTGTAATTAGTTTATAGAGCAATGTTCCACCCAAAAGGGAGCTTCTTGATAAGCCTTATTATCATGGGTTGAGAGAAGCATTTTAGGGTGTGTTTTGATGCTTTATATGTACTTTTGTTAGCTTTTGTGAGTTTTGGGCTGTGATCTCACTTATGTGCAAAAGGCGGGATTTATGAGTATAAGTGAGTGAGTGAGCTCGGGAACCAATGAAGAGTTATGTAAGAAGGATGGACCTTGGCTCGTGATTTGAGAGTTGTGATGGAGCATGGAAGAGCAAGGAAGAAAGCTTGAGGAAAAGGTGAAGCAAAGCAAGAAGAAGAAGCAAGGAAAGAAGGCGAAAACAGCAGGAACCGCTGCCAGGGCCGCTGGCAGCTGGCCAGAGCCGCTGGCAGCGGGTATACCAGAGTGAGGGGCTGCCAGAGCAGCTGCCAGCGGGTCCAGAGCAGCTGGCAGCGGCTCTGGCAGAAATTCGGGCTGTTTTGGTTAATTTTCAGCAATTTGGCTTTGTTTTGGCTCGTGTTTTGGATATTATTTTATTATTATTATTGTGTTCTGTTATTAAAATATAGAAACATATAAATAGCTTAGTTTTAATTAAGTTTTAAAAGAGAAAAAGGAGAATTAAGTTTGGAGAAAAAAAAGCTTTCTAGGGTTTTCTTGGAATTTTCAGAATTCTTTGTTTTGGAATTAGAATCCATGGAAGCTTAATCTTCCGGATTCTTGGTTAAAGATTGAAGCTTTTAGCTACGAATTGTGAGATCTTTCTTCTCTTAATATCTATTGAATATATATTGTTCCTTGAATTAATTTCATGATTTGCTTTAATCAATTGCTAGGTTAGAATTATTGGATTCGCTTGCATCTAATTAATCTTTCCAAAGTAGCAACTTTAGGTTATTGATGCATGCTTTTGGTTGATAACTTGAAGAGGGAATAATATTATTGAAGAAATTAGACCGCTTGTGTTAATTTATTCAATCCTTGTTGATTTCTCCGTTTATTTTCTTCTTGTGGATAATTTAGAGCGCTTGTCTTGAATTGTGCATTGGAAAGGGTTAGAAAGGAGCGCTTTGCTATTTCTAACTATTTATGAGAATTTAGAATCTAGGAATTCTACAACAAGGTGTTCAATAGAGCTTGATTGAGGAGACTTCTATGATCAATTTGTATGTTCATTAGTGGATTTCGCATAACCAAGACCGTTCTTCTCATTGATTACCTATTCGTTACGTTCGTTGTTCTTACTTAGTTCATTTATCATCATTGCTCGTGAAAACCCCCCTCGTTACTTAGGTTACTACCGTCCTAGAGTATTTCCACTTAGGTTTCCAGTTATTAGTCCCTTTTTCCCTGTGGATTCGAACTCGACTTCCCTAACTACGTTTATTTGCAGTTAGCTTAGTTGTGATATTTTTGGTTGCATACGACTGAGGCACACCAAATTTTGGCGCCGTTGCCGGGGACTTAGGCGTTACTTTTTAATTGTTTATCTTAGTAGAATTTATTTTAGGATTGTTCTTAGCTATTTTTTCTTTGTTTGTTCGCTAGGGTATGATAAGTACCCGTTCTGCTAACAAAGAAGTTTTGCAGTTTGATCCAGAAATTGAAAGAAATATTTCCAGGTTGCGAAGAGAGGCAAGAACAAACCCCAGTGAATCAACATACATCTTCAACATTCAAGAAGAGGAAGTGATGGCAGAAAATCGAACACTGAGAGAGCTAACAGCTCCTAACTTGAACCAACAGCCGTTGTGCATCGCATATCAGCAGTTGGAGGAAGGTGCTAATGTTGAGATCAAATCTGGTCTAATTCATCTATTACCGGCATTCCATGGCATGAAGGGTGAAGATCCAAATAAACATCTGGCAGAATTTCATGTGGTATGTACTAGCATGAAACCGATTGGGATGACTGATGAGCAAATTCAGTTGAGAGCATTTCCTTTTTCTCTCAAAGATGCAGCGAAGGATTGGTTTTATTATCTTCCCCCAGGGAGCATAACAAATTGGGCAGGTTTGAAGAAGTGTTTCTTAGAGAAGTATTACCCAGCCACTATTTCTGCAAGCCTTAAGAAAGCTATCAGCAATGTGGATCAGAAGGAAGATGAGTCCTTGTATGAGTATTGGGAGAGATTCAAGAGATTGTGTGCTAGTTGTCCGTACCATGGGTATTCCGATCAAGACCTCATCCTATACTTCTATGGAGGTCTAACAGATGATGATTTGAGGATGGTGAATGCAGCAAGTGGTGGAGGGCTAGTGAATAAGACTCCAGGAGATGCAACTAGGCTGATTGCAGAGCTAGCAGAGAATTCTAGGCAGTTCAGTCAGAGAACTCCCACGCGTCGGGTGAATGCAGCAAATTCAAATACAACTGAGTTAGAGAGTCAAGTAGCTGATTTGACTTCTATGATGCGTGAGTTCATGGTGAACTCAAGGAATCCACAGCAACTGAATGCTTGTGGTTTATGCACCTCCACAGGACATCCCACTGATGCATGTCCTCAATTACAAGAGGAACAGAATGAGCAGGCCAATGCAATGGGTTTCCAAGGGCAAGGTCCTCAGAGAAGATATGATCCATATTCGAATACATACAATCCAGGATGGAGGGATCATCCAAATTTGAGATATGGGAATTCCCAGGGGAACCAACAACAACAGCAAAATGCTCAAGGCCAGCAGCAATATCAGCAATATAGGGCACCATTGGCCAAACCTCAAGGCCAAAGCTCAAATTCGAATGATATGTCAACTGATGAAATGATTAGATCACTAACTTCTAATGTTTCTACTATGCAGCAAAACATGGTGCAATTCCAGCAAGAGACCAAATCCAGTATTCAGAATTTGGAAAGTCAAGTGAGTCAAATTTCAAGTGCAGTGAGCAGACTTGAAGCTAAGGATTCGGGAAAACTTCCATCTCAAACGGAGTTGAATCCTAAGCAACAAGCCAACGCTATTACATTGAGAAATGGCAAGGAGCTGAAAGAGACTGAAATTGCAACTAAGAGGGCTGAAGAGTTGATTGGAGCTGAGGAGAAGGAAGTGGAACATGAAGCTGTAGCAAATCCTCCCACTTTTCCATCTTATGAACCCACACCACCTTTTCCCGAAGCTTTGAAAGAAACAAAGAGGTATGAGAAAGACAAAGACATCTATGAAACATTCAGCAAGTGTGAGGTAAACATTCCCCTTTTGAATTTAATAAAAAGTGTTCCTCGATTTGCTAAATTTTTGAAAGAACTGTGTACTATAAAGAGGAAGCACAGGTTAGGAGGAAAGGAAAAAGTGAAAGTGAGTGCTCATGTTTCTGCAGTTTTCCAAAAGAAACTTCCTGAAAAATGTAGTGATCCTGGTATGTTTACTGTTCCAGTTACAATAGGGGACACCACTTTTCATAGAGCTATATTGGATTCGCTTGCATCTAATTAATCTTTCCAAAGTAGCAACTTTAGGTTATTGATGCATGCTTTTGGTTGATAACTTGAAGAGGGAATAATATTATTGAAGAAATTAGACCGCTTGTGTTAATTTATTCAATCCTTGTTGATTTCTCCGTTTATTTTCTTCTTGTTGGATTTGGGTGCATCAATTAATGTTATTCCATATTCCCTGTTTAAATCTTTAAAACTTGGACCTTTACATGGAACTGGGGTAGTGATTCAGTTAGCGGATAGGTCTAATGTGTATCCTAAGGGGGTGGTGGAAGATGTGTTGGTTAAGGTTGATGGTTTGATTTTTCCTGCTGACTTTTATGTGCTTGACATGGAACATGACAAACAAGCAGTCCCCATCTTGTTAGGAAGACCTTTCTTGAAGACTGCTAAAACAAAAATCGATGTGTCTACCGGTTCCTTGACTATGGAGGTTGATGGGAAAGCAATTGGGTATAACATTTATGATTCCATAAAGTATCCTGTCAACACTCATTCTTTATGTTCTCTTAATGTTGTCGATCCAATGGTGCATGATGTTCCTAACAATCATTGTGGGGATGAGTTCCTCACACCTATAACTAATGTTGTATCTGGTGATTTCTTGGATTTCTCTATGCCTACTAATGTGCAGGTGAAGGTGGGGGAATTGAATGAACATTCCAAGCTTCCACCTATACCACCAGGTTCAACAATCGGCCCGTCTGCAATTCCGGGCAAGAAATTGTCCCATTTATACCACAAAGCAAAGAATAGGTTGTGGCATGACAAGATGATTGCTAGGAAGAAGGTTAAAGTCGGTGAAAAAGTACTCCTATATCAATCCCGACTTAGATTATTTCCGGGAAAACTTCGGTCCCGTTGGGAGGGCCCTTTTCAAGTGGTGAATGTATATCCGCATGGAGCAGTTGAAATTCAAAGCCTCGAGACCGATAAGATTTTCAAAGTCAATGGCCAAAGGCTCAAACCCTACTTCGAGGGTTTCAAAACCGAGAACGTGGAGTGCATCGATCTCTACGAGCCATCAATGGAGTAGCGAAGTGGGATGAGCCGCGTCGAGCCAACGACGTAAAACAAAGGCGCTAATCGGGAGGCAACCCGATCGAAAACTCTTCCCCATTACTTTTCGTAGTTTAGTTTTTATTTTTTTCGTGTGATGTGAAGAGTGTTTTTATTGTTTTTGTGTAGGTGGAGGCCTTGGGAGCAATTTTTATGCGCGAAACGCAGCAAAACAGAGACAAGGGGGGCCTTCCCTGCAGAAGCCGCTGGCAGCTGCTCTGCAGCCGCTACCAGCGGGTCTTCTTGCAGCCCAAACCCCTTTTTTTCTGTCCCAGCCGCTGGTAGCTGCTCCTGAGCCGCTGCCAGCGGGCCCCCCCTCTACGTTTTGTGAATTAAAAAAAACAAAAAAAAAAAAAAAAAAAAAAAAAAAAAAAAAAAAAAATCACCAAAATCTGCCAGAGCCGCTGGCAGCGGGCCTCAAGCCGCTACCAGCGGCTCCTACAGCTCTCCCCGATTTTTTTTTCCCCTTATTTCCCCTTTTCCAAACTCCAACTTCATTATCCCCCAATTCACATAAACCCTTACTCCTTTTCTTCTCCTTCTCTCTACTCATTCATTCCCCTACTCCAATTATACCAAATTCCTACCAATTTCTCTTTCCCAAATCTTCATCTTTCATCAAATTCTCAATTCCCATCACAATTTCACCTAAGGTTTACCATTTTTCTTGATTTCAATTGTGAAATTGAGTTGGTTGTGTGGAATTGCAAGCTTAATTTATTTTCATTGAAGGTGAAGGTGAAGGTGCAAGTGAACATATTCCTTTTTATAGCCATGGGTAGAGACAACAAGAGGTCTAAAGAATCATCTCCATCAAGACCCTCAAGGGGCAAGAGGCAAGGGGCTTCTTCAAGTCAAGGGGAGGCACCTCCATTGCCTCAAGGGGATGGTTTCATGGGTGTTCGGTTGCATTCCAAGGAGAAGGGCGTATGGACTAAGCTTCAACAACCCCGACGAACGGTGCAATGCACCAAGTTCTTTGACTTAGAAGCTCTACAAGAGCTAGAGATGGAGGGAGGAGTGCGGCTCTTGCTAAGGAACGTGGGTCTCGAGAATTTCATGACCAAATGCGCTCCCACCTATGTCAGGTATACATATGAATTCCTTTCAACGCTTACTAAAGGACGTGAACAAATATCCTTTAATTTGAACAATAGGAATTATGTGATGTCTTATGATGATTTGCGTGTGGCATTTGGTTGGGATGCACCCCCATTGGTGAACCGTTGGGTGATTATAGCACGTACTCGTCCCGAACATTTTGGAGGGCTATAACTGGTTGTGAAGTTGACCCTCGTGGTGATCATAGCTTCAAAATCACCCACCCATGCCTTAGACTGGTGCATAGGTTTATATCGTCCACTATTCTATGCCAAGGGGAGGCCACTAAGGTCCCCAAAGTCACATTGTCGTATTTGTGGGCGATGACCCCTGAAGGTGTCGGTACGCCCAATTGGGTGGAGATTTTTGTTGATAGTTGTGTAAAGGTGAAGTCCAACTCCAGTGGCCATATTAGTATGGGTGGCATGGTCTCTTTGCTAGCCTGTTATTTGAATGTTCCACCCCCTGAGGATCTTGTGCCAGTAGACTCGACATACTTGACATATAACATCATGACTCTGGTCAAGATCGGTTTATTATCGCGTTCCCCCGTCGCCGGTAGTTATTTCTGGCGATACGGACCGCAGGGTTTGAACTATTTGAGACTTCCTCGTCCCGAGGGACGAGCATTACCTTTTGGCCCTACTGCTGCAGACTTTTTCCTTCCGCCCGACCCGGATGTTGCTCCTTATTTGGGAGATGCTGAAATCATAGTTGAGAACATGGGAGAGGAGAATCCCGATGTTCATATGGGCGGAGAGTTTGTTGATGAGGAAGGGGGTGAGGATGCTGCTGGAGTGCAGCACGATGATTGGCCTCGATGGAGGGCTGATGTGGATGATAGACTAGAGGAGGTGTGCGATGGGATGCACGAGCTGCTTGCATATCAAAGAAGCATGAGTCGGTTTTACACCACTCAGTATCCGCAGTATGAGCCTCCAACTGAGGCGTTCATGGATCATTTGGCATCCCGTGCTTTGCGTCGTTCCGAGAGGCGTGCTTCTCGGGGCGATGCCGGCTCTTCTGGCTCTGGAGGTCCCTCTCATTGAGATGGTAACGATTTTCTTCCTTTTCCCTTACTTTTGGTTTCATTGTAGTTGTTCTTGCATCGAGGACAATGCTTCATTCAAGTAGGGGGGGAAGATATTCTTGCATATATTCTTTGAATTTTGTATAGTTATCTTGATTTCATGTTTTGTATAACTATCTTAATTGTGGTTCAATGAAGCAAGCTTGAAAAAAAAAACAGAAAAAAGTAAAAAAAAAAAAAGAAAGAAAGAAAAAAAAGAAAAAGAAACCCGCTAAGTCGAAAACCTGAAAAGGCGGCTTAGGCAAAAATGGGGGCCCGGTTAGGTTGAAAACCCGAAAGGGCGACCTAAGCAAAAAAGTGGCTAATGAGTGGGTGAGAAAGTGAGATTTGGAAAAAGATGAGAGGCTAGGATGAAAACCCGAAAGGGCTCCTAGGCAAAATGAGAGAAAAAAGAGAGAAATGTTCATGAATTTGATTTTTCAAGGAAATTTCGCATCTATTTGCCGGAGTCGGTGTCATAAGGGGAGGAGATATAAGGAGGTGTCGGGGTAGGTTTCATCTTGGTGATTTTGGGAGATAGTTGAGATTTTGGGGGAATTTGTTGATCATCTTAGGAATTGGAGAGCATGAGTTGTTTGTTTTCACTCTTGAATGTGGAAGTGTTTTTATGAGATTTTTGGTTAAGTTGAGTTTTTGTTTGCCCAATTTTATCAAAAATTTCATTTCTTTAGGCGGTTGAGAATATTCATACTCATGGCTATGCGTTATCGTTCCAAGTTGATTTTGGGGATGAATTGATAAATAAGAAAAAAGGGAGATTCAAAGTGTGAAGTATGGGGGAGTGTGATTGTGATTGGTTGATAAGTACTAGGATGTTTTGTTGAGTTTGAGTGCATAGAGCTAGTTTGATTCCACCATCTTCTGTTTTGAACCTTAGTGAGGAGGATGTGTTTTATTCTCTAAGTTTACTCGAGGGCGAGTAAAGGTTCAAGCATGGGGGAATTTGATAAGCCTTATTATCATGGGTTGAGAGAAGCATTTTAGGGTGTGTTTTTGATGCTTTATATGTACTTTTGTTAGCTTTTGTGAGTTTTGGGCTGTGATCTCACTTATGTGCAAAAGGCGGGATTTATGAGTATAAGTGAGTGAGTGAGCTCGGGAACCAATGAAGAGTTATGTAAGAAGGATGGACCTTGGCTCGTGATTTGAGAGTTGTGATGGAGCATGGAAGAGCAAGGAAGAAAGCTTGAGGAAAAGGTGAAGCAAAGCAAGAAGAAGAAGCAAGGAAAGAAGGCGAAAACAGCAGGAACCGCTGCCAGGGCCGCTGGCAGCTGGCCAGAGCCGCTGGCAGCGGGTATACCAGAGTGAGGGGCTGCCAGAGCAGCTGCCAGCGGGTCCAGAGCAGCTGGCAGCGGCTCTGGCAGAAATTCGGGCTATTTTGGTTAATTTTCAGCAATTTGGCTTTGTTTTGGCTCGTGTTTTGGATATTATTTTATTATTATTATTGTGTTCTGTTATTAAAATATAGAAACATATAAATAGCTTAGTTTTAATTAAGTTTTAAAAGAGAAAAAGGAGAATTAAGTTTGGAGAAAAAAAAGCTTTCTAGGGTTTTCTTGGAATTTTCAGAATTCTTTGTTTTGGAATTAGAATCCATGGAAGCTTAATCTTCCGGATTCTTGGTTAAAGATTTAAGCTTTTAGCTACGAATTGTGAGATCTTTCTTCTCTTAATATCTATTGAATATATATTGTTCCTTGAATTAATTTCATGATTTGCTTTAATCAATTGCTAGGTTAGAATTATTGGATTCGCTTGCATCTAATTAATCTTTCCAAAGTAGCAACTTTAGGTTATTGATGCATGCTTTTGGTTGATAACTTGAAGAGGGAATAATATTATTGAAGAAATTAGACCGCTTGTGTTAATTTATTCAATCCTTGTTGATTTCTCCGTTTATTTTCTTCTTGTGGATAATTTAGAGCGCTTGTCTTGAATTGTGCATTGGAAAGGGTTAGAAAGGAGCGCTTTGCTATTTCTAACTATTTATGAGAATTTAGAATCTAGGAATTCTACAACAAGGTGTTCAATAGAGCTTGATTGAGGAGACTTCTATGATCAATTTGTATGTTCATTAGTGGATTTCGCATAACCAAGACCGTTCTTCTCATTGATTACCTATTCGTTACGTTCGTTGTTCTTACTTAGTTCATTTATCATCATTGCTCGTGAAAACCCCCCTCGTTACTTAGGTTACTACCGTCCTAGAGTATTTCCACTTAGGTTTCCAGTTATTAGTCCCTTTTTCCCTGTGGATTCGAACTCGACTTCCCTAACTACGTTTATTTGCAGTTAGCTTAGTTGTGATATTTTTGGTTGCATACGACTGAGGCACACCACTGCTCTCTGCGACGAATTTCATCCGGAGGGATGCCGCCGGACGCCTGCTATGATGTTGGGACAGGTCGTATTAGTTTAAAGATTGGATCAGTTGGCTTGGCGCCTGGACTGATCATTCGGCTTGTGGCCTTGGTTAGTTCTTGGTGAACGTAGGTGCTAAGTAAGAGGAGGGTAGCCGCCTGTTTAGGCACAGGGTCGGCCAAGCCCTGATCATTTTTAGCTAATTATAAGGGGGGTGGATGTGTGCTTTGGAACCAGTCGGCCCTCTTCTATGGAGAGTAGCCGACTATATATCCAAACGGCATGCCCCTATGGTGATAGAGTAAAATATTCAATGGAGAGTAGCCGACTGTAAAGGTACAGGCGGCATGCCCCTCTGAAGATAGAGTAAAATACTAAATGGAGAGTAGCCGACTGTAAAGGTACAGACGGCATGCTTTGAAGATAGAGTAAAATACTCAATGGAGAGTAGCCGACTGTAAAGGTACAGACGGCATGCCCCTCTGATGATAAAGTGAAATACTCAATGGAGAGTAGGCGACTGTAAATGTATAGGTGGCCTGCCCCTCTTAAGTAAGAATAAAAATTAAACATGGAGAGTAGCCGACTGTTTGTCAGTAGGCATGCCCCTCTTAAGTAAAAATGAAAACTGAGTATGGAGAGTAGCCGACTGTTTGTTAGTAGGCGTGCCCCTCTTAGTACAAAATTGAATATTAAGTATGCAAACTTTTATTAAGTAGCCCTTGACTATTTATATCATTCAAAAGAAATATTTCTTAAGATTATCTGCATTCCAAGTTCGAGGCAACGGTTGGCCGTCTAGTGTTTCCAGACGGTAGGTACCATCCCTGACCTCTTCACAGATTCGGTAGGGTCCTTCCCAGTTGGGAGTTAGTTTGCCAGACTCATTAGCCCTTCCAACTGCTTCCATTTTTCTAAGTACAAAGTCCCCCACTTTGAGTGGACGCCTGTGTACTTTTTTGTTGTATGATCTAGTCATTCTCAGGCGGTTGTCCTTTGAGAGAACAATACATACAGATGTCCTTTTTGGGTTGCTCAAACAGCTAATTAATCGGAGGCCTGATCTTCGTTTGATTGTCACCTCTGCTACACTGGATGCAGAGAAATTTTCAGGCTACTTTTTTAATTGTAATATCTTCACTATCCCTGGCAGAACTTTTCCCGTGGAGATATTGTATACCAAGCAACCTGAGACTGATTACCTAGATGCTGCTTTAATCACAGTGCTACAGATTCACTTGACAGAGCCTGAAGGTGACGTTCTCCTTTTCCTTACTGGGCAGGAGGAAATCGATTTTGCATGCCAGTGTCTTTATGATAGAATGAAATTTCTTGGCAAAAAAGTCCCTGAATTAATAATTCTTCCAGTTTATAGTGCCCTTCCTAGTAAAATGCAATCTAGGATCTTTGATCATGCCCCTCCTGGGAAGAGAAAAGTAGTTGTGGCTACAAATATTGCTGAAGCTTCTTTGACCATTGATGGGATATTTTATGTGGTTGACCCGGGATTTGCAAAGCAAAATGTATATAATCCAAAGCAGGGGCTTGATTCTCTTATTATAACCCCAATTTCACAAGCATCAGCCAAGCAACGAGCAGGTCGTGCTGGGCGTACGGGGCCTGGGAAATGCTATCGTTTGTATACAGAGAGTGCATATCGAAATGAAATGTCTCCCACCTCAATTCCAGAGATTCAGAGAATCAATCTTGGGATGACTACGTTGACTATGAAAGCAATGGGCATTAATGATTTGCTGTCCTTTGATTTTATGGATCCTCCTTCTCCTCAAGCACTTATTTCTGCTATGGAGCAATTGTATAGTCTGGGAGCGTTGGATGAGGAAGGCCTTCTGACCAAATTGGGTCGGAAGATGGCAGAGTTCCCCATGGAGCCCCCGTTGTCTAAGATGCTTTTGGCCAGTGTGGACCTTGGTTGTTGGTCATCACACCAATGAATGCATCAGTCTCATGCGGTATCTGGACCGCCTGGCTGAGCAAGGTGACCTTGACACTTATGTCAAGAAATCTACGGGGAACACTTCCTCGAAAAAGCAGTCGACCAAAAAGAATCAACAGGCCGACAGCTCCGATACAGATGATGCAGTCGTCTACACCATTGCAGGCGGCTTCTCAGGAGGCGGCCCCACTATTAGGGGCAACAAAGACAATATCAGACGGTTAGATGTAAATTCCGTTCACCAAGAACGGCCCTCCAAATATTCATTTCCTGAGATTGTCATCACTGAAGAAGATCTAGGAGGGGTAAGAGGGCCGCATGACGACCCTATCGTTATTGAATGTAAAGTGGCCAACCAGAGAGTTGGCCGAATCCTCATAGATACCGGAAGCTCCTCAGATCTCATCAGTAGCAAATGTCTGTCGAAACTGAAATATCAGACTGATTGCATACATCCGGAATCCTACCCTTTAGTAGGGTTTGGAGGAGGAGTCGTCCACCCAGTGGGGCGAGTGGATTTACCCATCCGCCTGGGCGAAAAAGGGGAAGGACGACACATGGTAGTCCGGTTCCTGGTAGTAGAAGAACTCTCGGCCTACAACATGATTCTGGGACGACCAACCCTGAATAATTCCAAGGCTGTTATAATCCCATCTCTTATGTTGCTCAAGTTTGAGAGGGATAATGGAACAGTCGGGTCCCTAAGGGGAGATCAGAGGATGGCCCGAGAGTGCTATCTCTCGGATGTCAAGCCCACTGTTATGGCCACTGGGTCGAGAGGTGGAAAAATAGACCTTGAAAATGTCAAGGAGAGTGCGCCTGTTCAAGAAGCAGGCGGCAAGAAGAGAAAGGCATCCCAGATAGGGGCCGCAAGAAAAGACAGAAAATAGCAATCATTGGCAGAGGAGCGGTCGGATGAATTCCGCCCTCAGCCAGCTGGTGAGCATACGGACCTGATCTTAGATGACTCGCGTCCTGACAGAACAATCAAGGTTGGGACGACTGCTCTAAGGGACCTGGGTGACGACTTTCACAAACTATTGAAAGAATACAAGAACATCTTTGCATTCGAAGTCCATGAAATGCCAGGCATTAGTCCTGATCTGGCGGTACATAAACTAGCCGTGGATCCGAAAAAGAAGCCGGTACGGCAGAAGAAGCGGAACCATGGCGAAGAAAGAAGTCAGGCGGCAGCCGCCGAAGTTAAAAAATTACTTGATGCAGGGTTCATTCGGCAATGTTACTTCCCAGACTGGGTTGCAAATGTGGTGCTTGTTAAAAAGCCGAATGGCACCTGGCGAATGTGTGTAGACTACACAGACTTAAACAAGGCGTGCCCCAAAGACAGTTACCCTCTGCCTAAAATTGATAACCTGGTCGACTCAACAGCCGGCCATGCTTTGATGAGATTTATGGACGCCTACTCTGGTTTCCATCAAATTCCTTTATGGAAGAAAGATCAGGAGAAGACGGCCTTCGTCACTGATCAGGGGTTATACTGTTACACGGTCATGCCGTTTGGTCTTAAGAATGCCCCGACCACTTTCCAGCGAATGATAAACACTGTGTTCTTTGATCAGATTGGGAGAAATGTCGAGGCATATATTGATGATATGATTGTCAAGTCTAAACTTCAGAAAGATCATCTGTCGGACCTCCGAGAAACTTTCGCCACACTCAGGCGGCACCATGTCATGCTCAATCCCAGCAAATGTGTCTTTGGAGTTGAGTCTGGGAAATTTCTCGGATTCCTTATCAATCAGAGAGGAATAAAGGCGAACCCTGAGAAGGTGCAGGCGGTCATCGACATGCAGTCGCCTCGTACCATCCGAGAGGTTCAGAAGTTAACAGGTTGTCTGGCGGCCTTGGGAAGATTTCTAAGCCGATCAGGCGACAAATGCCTATACTTTTTCCAGGCAATTAAGAAAAAGGCAAGGTTTGAATGGGGGCCGGATGCTGAGGCGGCCTTCCAGAAATTGAAAGTTCACTTGCATTCCTTGCCAAGGCTGGTCAGCCCTTTGCCCAAAGAAGTACTCTACATGTACCTGGCCGTCTCTGATCATGCGTTAAGCGCTGTTCTCCTTGCTGAAAGAGACGGTTGTCAGCTCCCGGTCTACTTTGTCAGTCACGTACTGAAAAATGCCGAGTTGAGGTATCCCTTAGTGGAGAAATTTGGTCTTGCACTCTTCATGGCTGTTAAAAAATTGAAGCCCTACTTTTTGGCACATGCAGTCGTCGTGTATACAGACCAACCTATCAAGCGGTCACTGACCATCATGGAGTCGTCAGGCCGAATGATCAAATGGGCCATAGAAATACAGAGCCTCGAAGTTACCTTCGAGCCTAGAAAAGCAGTGAAGGGGCAAGCCTTTGCTGACTTTATTGTTGAGATGACTCGTCCTCCTGACTCTCAAGTTCTAGACCAAGTCTGGAAGGTATATGTGGATGGAAGATCTACTTCAAATGGTTGTGGAGCAGGCGTCATATGTCAGTAGCCAGAGGGCGACAGGTACGAGTATGCTCTACGCTTCAGTTTTCAGGCCTCAAACAATGAGGCAGAATATGAAGCTTTACTAGCCGGAATCCGCATGTGCAAGGCGGCAGGGGCAAGAAAAATAGTCGCCTGTTCCGATTCACAATTGATAGTGAGTCAGTACAATGGCGAATACGAAGCAACCCATCCAGCCATGATCAAGTATTTACAGGCGGTCCGACAAGCAGTCGGCTCCCTTGAGGATTTCCATCTGACCCAAGTGCCGAGATCAGAAAACAACCAGGCGGATGCACTTTCAAAATTAGCATCATCCGCCTCCTGTGATACCCCTCGAACTGTTTTTTGGGAAGTAATGGAGAAGAGAAGCATCGAGGAAGACCCTATTGGAATCCTAGACAGAAGCTCAACCTGGATGGATCCAATCAGGGCATATCTGACAAACGGTACCCTGCCGGATGATCATCAACAGGCGGCAGCACTGAAAAAACGAGCAACCAGTTTTGAAATAATAAAGGGAGAACTTCACAAAAGGGGGTACCTTCAACCCTTCTTAAAGTGTGTTACTCCAGAAAAGGGACGAGAGATACTAGACGATCTTCACTCTGGTTACCGTGCTTCCCATATAGGCGGTAGGAAGCTTGCTCAACGGGCAAGGCGGCAGGGCTACTTTTGGCCTACTTTAGAAGCAGATGCAATGGAGATGGTGAAAAAATGTGACAAGTGCCAAAGGTTTGGCAAGCTAATTCACCGTCCGGCTACTGACCTCACTACCATTCATAGCCCACTACCGTTTGCTAAGTGGGGCATGGATATTCTGGGTCCATATACGCCTGCTACAGGCGGAAGGAGGTACATACTTGTTGCCGTCGACTACTTCACTAAATGGGTAGAGGCGGAGGCTGTGAAGGGAATCAAGACGAAGGATGTAATTTCATTCATTTGGAAAAATGTCATCACTCGGTTTGGGGTTCCCATGTCTATGGTTTTTGATAATGGTCCCAAACTTGAGACACCTGTTCTCAAAAGCTGGTTGGGTGACCAAGGAATTGCACACTACTTTGCATCTGTCGGCCGTCCACAAGCAAACGGCCAGGTAGAAGCCTTTAATAAAATCATCTCAGACGGTCTCAAGAAAAAGATTGAACGAGCAGGCGGCCTATGGGCGGATGAATTACCACATGTTCTCTGGGCCATTAGGACGACTGAAAAAGGGGCGACTGGAGAAACTCCATTCCTCCTAACTTATGGTGCGGAAGCTGTTCTTCCAATAGAACACTACGAGCCGACTCTTCGAGTAATGCTATATGACGAAGAGGCAAAGTGGGAAGCCATGCGCCTGGCATTAGACTCACTTCCTGAAAGGAGGGGCAATGTTGTCTTGCGCCATGAAATTTACCGCCTGAGAATGACTAGATCATACAACAAAAAAGTACACAGGCGTCCACTCAAAGTGGGGGACTTTGTACTTAGAAAAATGGAAGCAGTTGGAAGGGCTAATGAGTCTGGCAAACTAACTCCCAACTGGGAAGGACCCTACCGAATTTGTGAAGAGGTCAGGGACGGTACCTACCGTCTGGAAACACTAGACGGCCAACCGTTGCCTCGAACTTGGAATGCAGATAATCTTAAGAAATATTTCTTTTGAATGATATAAATAGTCAAGGGCTACTTAATAAAAGTTTGCATACTTAATATTCAATTTTGTACTAAGAGGGGCACGCCTACTAACAAACAGTCGGCTACTCTCCATACTCAGTTTTCATTTTTACTTAAGAGGGGCATGCCTACTGACAAACAGTCGGCTACTCTCCATGTTTAATTTTTATTCTTACTTAAGAGGGGAAGGCCACCTATACATTTACAGTCGCCTACTCTCCATTGAGTATTTCACTTTATCATCAGAGGGGCATGCCGTCTGTACCTTTACAGTTGGCTACTCTCCATTGAGTATTTTACTCTATCTTCAAAGCATGTCGTCTGTACCTTTACACTCGGCTACTCTCCATTTAGTATTTTACTCTATCTTCAGAGGGGCATGCCGCCTGTACCTTTACAGTCGGCTACTCTCCATTGAATATTTTACTCTATCACCATAGGGGCATGCCGTTTGGATATATAGTCGACTGGTTCCAAAGCACACAGCCACCCCCCTTATACTTAGCTAAAAATGATCAGGGCTTGGCCGACCCTGTGCCTAAACAGGCGGCTACCCTCCTCTTACTTAGCACCTACGTTCACCAAGAACTAACCAAGGCCACAAGCCGAATGATCAGTCCAGGCGCCAAGCCAACTGATCCAATCTTTAAACTAATACGACCTGTCCCAACATCATAGCAGGCGTCCGGCGGCATCCCTCCGGATGAAATTCGTCGCAGAGAGCAGCTCCCTTTTGGGTGGAACATTTCTCTATAAACTAATTACACATCACCTATACGAATGTCCCCAAGGGCAACCACGTAGCCGTTTTTGAGACAAGGATAACTCTATCACTAACCAAACTAGTGGTAGCAGTTGACATCTGAGTCAGATGACCGCCTGTATTACTTGGGATAAATGCAGGGGGTACCTCTTGAGTTAATAGCTAACAAACATTGGTGAATCAAAAGGTTCATCCGGCCTCTGCCGCTTGGTACCTTTACTACTCAAGCAGGAGTGACGGCGACTGAGTAACACCAAAGTTAACTCATAGTCACTCTCTCAAACTTAGTATGGAGCCTAAAAGGTATGAGTCGTCCGCCTGTTTTTAGCAAACAGGGGCTCTCAACCACTACTCCTGCTAGGTTAACAACCTATGAGTTAAAAGCCAACAAACATTGGCGAATAAAGGGGAACAACCGGTACCCACCGCTTGATACCTCTACTACTCAGTTACTTGGTCACTCCTTAAAAATTTAGTATGAAACTAAAAAGGTGTTCATACAGCACCTGTTCGTACTAGATTAAATATGGCGGGGAACAGTCGGCCTAGACGGCCTAAAGTCTCTAGCCTAAAAGCATGACAAGTAGGAAACCACTTTCCTACTTGGTTAATTTTACAAATGACAGGACCGCCTGCCTAAAGGGGATCCAGTCTTTAAAATGTTTTGAATACCGATTGGATAAATGGCCGACTGATCGTCTAGCCTGGAAAAAGACAACCAGTCGTCCAGGGGCATAGGCGGCGTGACTAACTATCCGTACCTGTCTGCAACTATCGGCCACGTAAAACAGTCGGTATAGTGTACAATTGGATATCAGAATATTCAATACTTAAACAAATTTGAAGCAAAACAAAAATATTCATTAAAAAGAAGCCGGTCATTAAAGACCGGCAAAATATTCAGAGCCCCGGCCCCCTGGCCGGGTAAATACAAACAAACGGCACGTAGGCCGGGGAAAGAAGACATAAAGCTTATGAAGGGGGCAGATCTTCAATATTAGCAGCTGCCGCCTGGTCAGCACTCTTTTTGCTGGACTCGGCTTCAGCTGCATCCTTCTTTGATGTATTACCCCCAAGCGGCACAAGCGCCACCACCAGCTGCTCCTCCTCCTCCAGTGCCTCTTCCTCAGCAGCCGCCAGGATCTCTTGATTATATCTATCAGAACACTAGCGGTACGTTTTTTCCCAGGAGGCAAAGTCGGCATTGGGGAAGAGGCGACCCCAAGTCATGCGCTGGATTTGAGTAGAGTCTTCCATCATCTCCCGGACCAGCTCTTTCTTTTCTTGCTCGGCCTTTTCCGAGAGCTCCTGAGTAAGACTCTTCTCCTGGGTCACCAGGCGTACCTTTACGCTCGCCAAGGATTTCTCCAAGGTTTCGTATGAGGACATCTTTTGGCGAAGAGGTCTCATATCGGCCTTGAGGTTGTTGATGGTCGCCTCCAGCTCACTATTCCTCTTCTGGGCCGCCTCTAACTGAGCCCGGATAGTGGCGGTAGCCTGCGCCTGATAATAAAGAATATCAGTGGTCAGAACTTCATTTTGGGCAATTTGAAACATTGCCTTATCACAGTCAGAGGCGGCCATAGCTTTTGCAGCCTTTACCTCTTTGTTCTTCCGGTCAAGCGGCTTGCGAAGGCCGTTCACTCGGAGCAGGGCCTAAGTAAAAAGGGGAACAGGCGTCAGTTTCCAAACAAAAAAGAAAATAGGCGTCCTGGAATTCAAATACTCAAAAATATGCTAAGTATACCTCAGCAAGGACCCCTGCAATCCCGTCTAGGTCAAGGGTGCCGAAACCCCTGACCGCCTCCCTTTCAGCTGGAGGAACGTCTTTGATCATAGACTTGGCCACTTCGACCAAGTCAGGCTCATGAGGGCCGGCTGCATCAAGCATAAACAAACGGATTAGACCTAGTAAAGGAGGGAGCAAGTCTAAAATTTACAAGGACAATTTCATACTTCTAGGTGGCCCAGCTAGAGTTTTAGAAGAAGTGGTCGGCTGTTTCTCAGCCGCCACATGTTTCCTGGCAGAACCAGGAGAGCTCGCAACAGTGGTCCTCCGGGCCTTGGGGTCCGGCTGTTGGGAAGAAGAAGCTCTTGGAGCGCCCGTCTAAAAAAGAAGAAAAGAGTCAGTATATGCATAAACACAACTCCAAAAAGAGGGTGAAAGGTTCGAAGCCCACCAAGGGTGCCCCCTTGTTGGGGGAGTCGGTTGAAGACTGTTGCATGATGGAGGCCCGCAACATGGCCGCCGCAATCTTCGAGGCGGTAATTTTGCTCATGGCGTCCGCTGCAAAAACAAATAGCAAAGTTAATAAAAGTCATAACAAGAAATGCATGGAACAACAAAGTATTCGACAAGCCGGCTACCTCTTGAGCACCGACGACTGTGTCTTCTGGATCCGGCACGAACACTAAAAAGCCGGGGCCCATTGTGTGGTTTGCGATAAAGCTCTCCACTTTCTCTTGCATGGCCGTGATCCGGCCCCGAGGTACCGTGCAGTAGTAGGGGGTATTTTGCTCTCGGTGAGAGGCGGATGGCTCCGCCCAATCGTCCCCCTTCTCAACTGCGTGAGAAAGCCTCGCCTCTTGTAGGCGATCGTTTTTCTCTTCTGTGTCCAGAGAAGCATGGCCAGAAGAGCGAGACTCGGAATCGTCCTCTGACGAGTCCGAAGAGGACGACTTAAACCCTCTCCCGGAGGGGCCAGCCTCCTCTCCTTTAAAAGGAGCAGGAGAGAATGTAGAATTGTCAACTGTAAAATGGGAAGGGGTCACTTTGACTCCTCCCTCAGAACTGCCGGCTTTCAAGCCGCTTTGTTTCAGTTCCACATCTGGCGCCTGGTCAGATGTTTCACTAATCGGCACCTTGTGGGAGGAGCCGTCTGAGTTTGAGATCCTGACAGTCTTTTTTGTTCTGGCCATCATGCTTTGCATAGACACAGATACAGTCGGACTTTGTATAAAGGGCAAAGATGGGTCCAGAAAAGGGCAGGCGGCACTCATAGTCCTACATTCAGCCGTCCCCGGTGACCGGCTGATCACTAACCTGGGTCGTGTCGTGTGCTTCGTGGTGCCATTTCAAAAAAGAATAAAGTAAAGAGAAAATTAAGAGTAAGAGAACCGAAGGTTACCTGAACGAGTGACGATTGATGAAGTTATGAAAATCCTTTGCAGTCGGCTTGTCAGAGCAGGCGGTAGGCAGAAAGGGTCCAAAATGTCAGAGCAAGTTCAGGGGTCCGAATGTTCTCTCACAAAGTTTTCAAGTGTGAAAATGACCGAAGTCAACACTCCTTTATATAGGCGAAGTGAGAAGGCGAAGGGTCACTTCCAGAATTAAAAATTTTGGCGGGAGAATCTCACGGCCTCTCGCAGAGTGACACCTGTAGCAGGCGCCACGTGGGCCAATCAGGTCCTGCCAAGTTTCCCCTAGTTGGACATCTCATGGCTTGCCACGTGGCACACACTTATTCGTCCACCCTGGACTTATTATGTCATGACACGTGGCATACTCCATGCCTAATGGAGAAGGCCGAGCTGAGACCTCTTCGCCAAAAGATGTCCTCATACGAAACCTTGGAGAAATCCTTGGCGAGCGTAAAGGTACGCTTGGTGACCCAGGAGAAGAGTCTTACTCAGGAGCTCTCGGAAAAGGACGAGCAAGAAAAGAAGAAAAGAGTCAGTATATGCATAAACACAACTCCAAAAAGAGGGTGAATGGTTCGAAGCCCACCAAGGGTGCCCCCTTGTTGGGGGAGTCGGTTGAAGACTGTTGCATGATGGAGGCCCGCAACATGGCCGCCGCAGTCTTGGAGGCGGTAATTTTGCTCATGGCGTCCGCTGCAAAAACAAATAGCAAAGTTAATAAAAGTCATAACAAGAAATGCATGGAACAACAGAGTATTCGACAGGCCGGCTACCTCTTGAGCACCGACTGCTGAGGCCACAGGCGGCCAAAAAGTACTCGTCGTAGAGCCATTTGAAGCTCGGTACGCAGTGCAGGGGTAATTGCTCTCGTACCCCTGAAGTAGAGTTCACCTTCGACTCTACTTTGAAGAGTCCTTTATCTAGGATCTCTTTCTTAGCCTTGGGGGGAACAGGCGGCATGCTGCGGCCGCCTGCAAGAAGGGGCGGATTCCTGTTCCACCTGTTGAAGCGTTTGTTCAGCTCTGTGTCTGAACTCTCAATGATAAGGAAGGTGCTACGCCAGTCCTTCCATTTGTTTGCTTTACCTCTCGTCATGAGGTAGCCCCTGTGGCTCGTCAATTGATACCAGCCGGTACCGCCTGCCTTAGGGGTCCGGCTGAGGTAGTTCATGTGGGCGAAAGCCTCGAAGTTCGGCTCCACCCCGTGTAGTTCGCACCCGGCCACATAGCCGAGTACGTTAACCCAGGAGTTCGGGGCTAACTGCCATAACCCCAACTCATACCCATCCAAGATCCGCTGAACAGCCGGATGTAGTGGGAAGCGCAGCCCAGCCTTGATGGCCGCCTCGTAGCAGCCAAAGCAGGCGCCATCATAACTGGTACCAACCGGCCAGACGACTGTGTCTTCTGGATCCGGCACGAACACTAAAAAGTCGGGGCCCATTGTGTGGTTTGCGATAAAGCTCTCCACTTTCTCTTGCATGGCCGTGATCCGGCCACGAGGTACCGTGCAGTAGTAGGGGGTATTTTGCTCTCGGTGAGAGGCGGATGGCTCCGCCCAATCGTCCCCCTTCTCAACTGCGTGAGAAAGCCTCGCCTCTTGTAGGCGACTGTTTTTCTCTTCTGTGTCCAGAGAAGCATGGCCAGAAGAGCTAGACTCGGAATCGTCCTCTGACGAGTCCGAAGAGGACGACTTAAACCCTCTCCCGGAGGGGCCCGCCTCCTCTCCTTTAAAAGGAGCAGGAGAGAATGTAGAATTGTCAACTGTAAAATGGGAAGGGGTCACTTTGACTCCTCCCTCAGAACTGCCGGCTTTCAAGCCGCTTTGTTTCAGTTCCACATCTGGCGCCTGGTCAGATGTTTCACTAATCGGCACCCTGTGGGAGGAGCCGTCTGAGTTTGAGATCCTGGCAGTCTTTTTTGTTCTGGCCATCATGCTCTGCATAGACACAGATACAGTCGGACTTTGTATAAAGGGCAAAGATGGGTCCAGAAAAGGGCAGGCGGCACTCCTAGTCCTAGATTCAGCCGTCCCCTAGTGACCGGCTGATCACTAACCTAGGTCGTGTCGTGTGCTTCCGTGGTGCCATTTCAAAAAAGAATAAAGTAAAGAGAAAATTAAGAGTAAGAGAACCGACGGTTACCTGAACGAGTGACGATTGATGAAGTTCTGAAAATCCTTTGCAGTCGGCTTGTTAGAGCAGGCGGTAGGCAGAAAGGGTCCAAAATGTCTGAGCAAGTTCAGGGGTCCGAATGTTCTCTCACAAAGTTTTCAAGTGTGAAAATGACCGAAGTCAACACTCCTTTATATAGGCGAAGTGAGAAGGCGAAGGGTCACTTCCAGAATTCAAAATTTTGGCGGGAGAATCTCTCGGCCTCTCGCCGAGTGACACCTATAGCAGGCCGTCGCCTGTTACAGGGCGATACCTGTCACAGGTAACACGTGATCAGTCACGTGCCACCTGTGAGGGGCAAATGATTAGGGGATTTTGCTCCCACCAATCGGAATGCGCCACGTGGGCCAATCAGGTCCTGCCAAGTGTCCCCAGTTGGACATTTAGGGCTTGCCACGTGGCACACGCTTATTCGCCCACCCTGGACTTATTATGTCATGACAAGTGGCCTTGGTTAGTTCGGTTTCCCCACAGACGGCGCCAAAATGTTTCGGGGTTTTCTGATGTCCTTCTCTTTTGTCGGACCTTCTCCCGTCTGACTGTTTTACCGTACTCCAAAGATCAGTCGCCTGTATATAGGCTTCCGCTTCAATCAAGGCCTCTTGAAGAGTCGCCACCCTCTTGCGGACCAAATCAAATTTGAAGGTTGGCCCGTCTTTGAGACCTCTGATAAAGTCAGTATAGGCTACTTCATCCGGTAACCCTTGAATCTGTATTCTCATCAGGTTAAACCTGATGTAAGAACGAAGCCCCTCCTTCTCGCCCTGCTGAATTGTTCCTAAATCAAGGGTCGTCTTCTTTGCAGGGATGTTCATGGCGAAGTTGGAGGTGAATAAGTAAGCAAGCGTCTTGAAGTTATTTACACAACCAGTCGGCAGGTTGCCGAACCATTTTTGTGCGATTCCTTTGAGAATCGCTGGGAAACACTTGCACCAAGTGGGATCATCCAACCCTTGAAGGTACATCAGGTTGGTGAATGCCATCAGATGGTCTTCTGGGTTAGTAGTGCCGTCATAGGCGCCTACTAATACATTTTTCACTTTGGCCGGCTGAGCGGCTTCAGTAATTTCCTTGGAGAAGGCCGACGACTGTTCACCAAGTCTAAGCAATCGTAGCTGCCAGTCCATAGGTTGGACATTTTTTGCTGCATGTCTACCAAACGGAGGTGGCTGTAAAAAAATACTGTTGTTGTGGTACAAACGGTAAGTTTGGTACCGCCTGGTCGCTATGAAAGCCGGACTGACGGGAGGTGCCGCCTGACTGACTCTCATGATACGACTGAGTATGCCTCATCGAGGTATTTCGCAGACTGTCTTGGAAGTATGAAGTAGAGGCCGACTCTGACAATCGGGCACTCTTCTTCTGCTCTAGCAGTAGCCGAGCGTCTGTGTATGTTTTCCTCGACCCGTCCGCCTGAATATGACGAACAGGTTTCCTATTTCTTGGAGTAGGAAAACGGTATTTTGTGAAATCAAGGGCAGGTGGCTCCCACTTCCTAGATTTAGGATGAGGGGTCGCCTCTCGCCCTTGAACTGGCTTCCTCTTCCGTGAAGTGGAGGGTTTCTTAGCCGACTGCTCCTTGTCCAGAGCAGGCGACTTCTTGTTGATCAACTCTTGAATTTCTCCCTTGAAGTCCCTCATGAAGGTCATGAGTTCGTCCCTTGTGATGGAGCAGACCCATCAGTCGGTTGCTGCCGAACAGGCGGTGCGCCTGCTGGCTCGCTTCCAGTTTGAAGATGTTCCCGTTCCCTCCTTTCGGTATGACGGGTACGTCGGGCCCTTAGGGTCCCGTCTGAAGCTTTGTGAGCTTCAACTTCAAATTCATTCTCAGTATCGCGGTCCGACTGAACTAGAGGATCGTCCAGGGGACGTCTCTCTTCAGGAGCCGGTACAAACGTGGGTGCCATCTCAGAAGTACTCTCCCCACAGACGGCGCCAAAATGTTTCGGGGTTTTCTAATGTCCTGCGGGAGAGTTACAATTCTGAGACTAGAACCGGACGCCTGTACCTGCAAAACAAACGGATGCTCCGGATGGTTGGAGATCCGCCTCCGACGGTCAAGTTAGTACTTGATTAAGGAGTAATTAATGCGGAAATTAAAGTGGTTGGGTCTCTCTAGGTGAGAGTGTTTAATGTGTGTAATCTGCGTTGTTCGCGTAATCTCCCTTAATGAGGATTTAGGGAGGTATTTATAACCTCGGGAAACGTGCCAATCTAGGTTTAGGTTAACCTTGGGCTGATTGGGCTTCCCTCGGAAGTTGGGCCTAGGTGACCGGCTTCTCCATTAGGCATGGAGTATGCCACGTGTCATGACATAACAAGTCCAGGGTGGACGAATAAGCGTGTGCCACGTGGCAAGCCCTAAGATGTCCAACTGGGGGACACTTGGCAGGACCTGATTGGCCCACGTGGCGCATTCCGATTGGTGGGAGCAAAATCCCCTAATCACTTGGTACTTAATTAGTTGAAATTTGGTATGTTTTAATGGTTAATTTTAAGTTATTTTGATGGGTTATTTTGAATAAATTAGAGATTGGAAACCTTGTTATTAAATTAGTTGAATTTTGGAATGTTTAAATGGTTAAATTTAAGTTGTTTTGATGGGTATTTTTGAATAAATTAGAGATTAGTAACCTTATTACTAAATTAGTTGAATTTTGGAATGTTTTAATGGGTAATTTTGAATAAATTAGAGATTAATAACCTTATTAGTTTAGTAATTTTTAATAAATTAGATGAATTTTGAACAAATTAGTGAATACATAGTTTAGCAATTGTTAGTTTGATGAATGATGTGTTTTAGCTTAGAAATAAATTAGTGAATTGACGTGTTATGAGAAAGAAATAGTACATACATAATATTTAACCTAATTTTTTGTTTTAATAGATTCATATGTGAAGCACGAGTTTAGCTTGAGGACTACATATTGAGCTCAAGTGGATAGTTCTCAAGTGTACATCCATTGTACTTGCTATATTGGTATGAATTATAAACTTTACTAAGTTATATTTCTTTCTATTTATCCATTTAATAAAAGTTTATTCATGATATTGCAACTTGTGTATTGTTCAATTGCAAATAAATACAACAATATATAGAATTCTTGCATCATTATATGCCTAGATACCCGTTCAAGGCTTTCTCATTAGGAGAAAGTCTTGAATAGTTCCCGGTTGGGACTGTTCTTGAATGTGTACTCTCACTTAGGTGGTAAATGTATGTCTTCTTTTCGATTTTATGGAACATCTTGGCTTACCATTTCCTCACTATGTTTTCAGGGTACATATGTGGGTAATTAATTATCTACATCGTGTACTTGGATAACTAGGGAGAAATGCTGCCGGATTTTCCTTAAAATTGGAAAGTTGACACACATTCACTAGTGAGAGTAGACATTCAAGGATGGGCTAGGTTGGAGCGATAAGGACCCTTTGGAAACATGTATTTTTTCACTATATGAATGGTATATTCACGATGTGTACTTGAATTTGATTTACATAAAATATGTAGCAATTACACATTATTCATTATATGTTGCCATATATGTTTAGAGATAATTTACTAAATGGAGAAGGATCGTGTTTGGATGTATGGTAGACGCGATACATTGGAATTTTGGAATGGGGTTCAAGAGTTTTGCGAGAGGAATTTATCTTATCAACACAAACTGGGTGACAAAGGCCTTTATTGTCCTTGTGTTGATTGTAATAATGTGAATGTGGTCGATAGTGTTGAAATCATTAGAGATCATGTATTATGTAATGGTTTTAGGCATAAATACCATGTGTGGATTTGACACGGTGAAGGTGGAGAGTACAGTGGGGATCTTGATCGGAATGATGTGCATGTTAGAAGCAATGAGATTCATGTGGACGAGGAGTACAAAAATGATGACTATATTGTTAATAATGGTGAGGATGGAGTCGATGATGATCAGGCGGTTGAGGTCGAGAATGAAAACGTGGATGAGTTGTTGCATGGTGTTGAAGGTGACATGTTTGAGTTATTATCGGAGGCTTCCAAAAAGCCTTTGTTTCCTGGGTGCAAAAAATACTCCAAATTATCGGTCGTGCTAACACTTTTCAACATTAAGTTAAAGCATAGGTGGACGGACATTAGTTTTACTTCATTGTTGACCGCATTAAGTGATATGTTGCCTGATGGGAATGAAATTTCTAAGTCTTATTATTATGCAAAGAAGCTCTGTGTCCCTTTGGTTTGGAGTATAAAAAGATATATGCATGTCCTAATGATTGTATTCTTTATCAAAATTAGTATGAACAATTGAAGGAATGTTGATGAGTGGCATTTATGCCACTCTTTTATCCTTTTTCTCTAAAGATTCTCCCCTCATTTGCACTTGTTTGGCCCTTTTTCTAAGCATTTTAATTAGTTTTGCTTCCTCTTTTCTTTTCTCCTTTATCTTCCCTTTTCTTAGTCTTCTCGCTTTGTTTTTATTGTGATTTCCATGCTTATGCTTTGTAGGAACCATAGGGATTTTCAACAGTAGGAAACTAAGCTCAAGGGAAGCTGAAGGAAGCATGATTCAGAAGAGGTTCGGCCGAACCTCCTGAAGGTGTGGCCGAACCAAGGTGTGGCCGAACCTGCTCAGTGGTTCGGCCGAACGTCGAGGCAGGGACAAGATGCAATTTGGCAATTTGCAGGAGTGGTTGAACCACAGAAGTTCGACCAGACCAGGATCAGGGAGGTTCGACCGAACCTAACCATGGTTCGGCCGAACCTACCCTGTAGTCCGGCCGAACCTTCCCATTGTTCGGCCGGACCTCTCCTTTTTTCAGCTGGCTCTGTACGAACTATATAAGTCCCATCTTAGAACGTTTTGATGTAATTTCTGGATAACTTAGCACGAATTCTAAAGAACATTAGCCTAATCTAGAGAGAGAGAAATAGATTGTTATTCAAGCTTCCTTTATTGTATTCAACTTTGCTCAAGTTTTAATCTTCCTTCAATCAAGCAAGGATCCAAGTTTTAATCTTTCATTAATCCCTTCTTTAGTAATCTCTTCTCCTTTCCTTTAATATTATTTATTTGTTTTATTGTTACTTATTTTTGTCAATCTTATTAGTTTATGTAGTTATTATTGATTTCATTGATTTCAATCATGTTTTGTTTTGAGTTTCTTGAGTTTATTGCTAGTTTTGATATTATGTTTAATCTCCCTTCTCTAGGCTAAACTTTTATCTAGGGGAAGAGGGTGGAAGATATGATTTGATATTGGATGAATGATGATGGTTGGATTGAACTTATGCCATATATTGATAAAAGACATGATTTTTATAAGCTTGGGATTATTGTTGCACTCTATTTGATGTTTTCTAGTTTAAATGAATGGAAGTGATTTGAACTAGATTAGGATCACCTCTATTTTAATGATTGCATGAGAATGAGTTATTAAAGTGGAGTTTTTAATGGATTGTGCTTCTTTATTCTCTTGATTTGATTGTAACTAATAGGATGCATGAGAATGATCCTTATTAGTGTAGACCTCTTTCATTGATTTGCCTAGACTATTGCATGAGAATGAATAGTTTAGGTAGAACCTTGTGTTCTTTGGCATATGTTTCATGATAATCACCATTATTCTCCCCTTTCTAATCATATTGGACACCCCCGTATCCCTAGCATCATTTTCTATCGATTTAAATCATCATTTTCTTGCTTACTTGTAGTTTTAGTGTTCTACTCAACAAAACCAACAAAAATAATCCCCTTTTCACTCTTGCATTAGTGATATTTGATGTTGAATTAGCGTGCTTCCCTAGTGGTTCGACCCTTTACTTGCCACTAACTAGTTTAGTGTAGGTTTAGGTATTATAAATGAGTAATTTGGTTAGGGTAGTATCATAACGACCTATCTGTCTGCGATCAAGTGTCCACGATGCAAGATGTCGCACTACAAGCGCATGAGTTGCAATCCTGGTACAGAGGGACCACCTGCTAAGGTGTTGTGGTATCTTCCCATTATTCCAAGGTTTAAGCACATATTCTCAATACCAAAAAACGCTAAAAACTTGAGGTGGCATGCAGAGGGAAGAAAGAAAAATAGAATGCTGAAGCATCTAGCTCACTCCTCGGAGTGGAAGAACATTGATTTGAAGTTTGAGAAATTTGGTGATGAAGTCAGAAATTTAAGGCTTGGGTTGTGCACAGATGGGATGAATCCATTTGGCACTCTTAGTACCCATCACAGGACATGGCCGGTACTTTTTGTGATTTATAATTTGCCTCCTTGGCTGTGCATGAAACGCAAGTATGTGATTGTAGACACCCAAATATGTCTCCCCAAAACCAAACCCAGTGATGAATACCTTTCAGGTCATTTGATTATCGAACGAGGTGAAAGTGTGAAAAGTCTAGTGATGAGGATGTTTTTATTAAAATATTTCTTCTTTTTTTTTAAATATTTCTTTTCTTACCCTATTTATGAAAAACATGCATTCCACTTTATTTTGATCCATGAAAAGGGTCCAATAATAGTGTAGTTGGATGGGGTTTGAAAAGACCTTTCTAACGATATATTATTAGCCCAATTACGATGAATAATGAGGAAGTTATGGCCAAAATACTAAACCAGGCCCGGTTTGGTTCTTACATACGGCCCAATGATCTAGAGGTGGGCCTATTGTTAATTATCATTCCTAACACTATTACGATTGATTATAGTCTTCTAGAATACTCTAAAAGGTTATCTTAACTAATGGAGTTAGGATTGATAATTATGTTTCAAAGAGTTTGAAATTGAATAAAACTACTCCTTTTGAGAATCCTTGTTTTGTACGAAATGAAATATATTCAGATATTATTTTCGTGCCATATAATCTTTATCCAAATTTTATATTGTTGGATATATCTTGAAATTATCTTTCCAATGATATATTATAATATTAATTTCGATCTATAACGAAAAAGATATAAATAAGATACGAAACTCTATCCAAAACTGACACCGTCCCACTATTTCGGCCATATCTTTTTATCTACAAAATATTTTAATCTAATACTAATTGAATTGAAATGTAGACTTCAATAGCTTTCCAACGACATATTATATGCTTTATGTCGACTTCTGAATCAAAAGATATGATAAAAACAAATTTCGCAAAAACTGTTGTCTACGAGTTTTATTTCGATTCGAATTCGGATTCTTTTCTTTATTCTTCGACCCTCTTTTTTTCTCAATAAATAATGGTCATATCTCCCTTTTTTCAATCATCCACAACCATCACAATTCTCTCTTTCTCTCTTTTAAGCATTAGCTTATTCTTTCTCCCTCTTGATTCTAAAACTAGCCTTTTCAAAATACACTATACCGCACTCATTAGTTCTAGACACACCTAGCCAAGTTCAAAGTTTCCTTCGCCCTAGACATGAAAGGTTGATAATTTCTGAGGGTTTGGTCCCAAATCTAGTCTAAAATTTTTAACTCTTTCTTTCAATTCTTTAATTTAATTCTTTAATTTAATATTTTCTTAAATTTTACTAACGCGTGTATTTTGTTATTACAAAAAGGTGCGAAACATCAAAGTAAGTAATTCGGTTATTTACTATTCCTTTGGTATTAAAATCATGTTTATAATCTTATATTAATTTCTAGAATCATGTTTAGGGTATTAACTAATATTTCTAATATCATGTATGTTCCTAGTATCATGTTTAGGGTGCTTCCTATTCTTTCTAGTATCATGTTAGGGCTAAAGCTTTGATCTTTAATGTTTAGTGATATGCTAGGATTTGTAATTAATCTTGTTAGTATCATGCCTAGGATCTTTTTATTAATACTATGCTTTAACATGATTATGATAATTAAGATTATGATTATGATTATTGTTGTGTCGAATTATATAATATAACGTAATTTGTTAATTAGCGAATTGTTTCACGTAATTTGTTAATTTTCGAATTTAATCACGTAATTTGTTAATTAGCGAATTGTTTTCGTAATTTTTTAATTTACGAATTATTTTACGTAATTTATTAATTTATGAATTATTTCATGTTATTTATTAATTAACGGATAACTTACATATAAATTGTTATTATTATGTTGCTTGGTATATATTTATTGTTATTTCTTGATCACGTCTTTTATGCATGTTTAAAGGGAGTTCATACTTGTAATCACGCTTAAAAAATAATTAATAATCTTATTTAGGGTTAATATGATTATAATTCAAGTGATCGCCAATAATAGTTTAATTTGTGCATTTATATTCAACCAACATAGATTAAATTTATTTAGGGTTAACCTATTGATAGCATGTTAATCAGAAAGCGCACATGAATACGAATAGAATGAAGTAGAGGCCTATTTTATAGGGCGAGTTCTTTCTCTTTTAGATTGGATTCGTACCCTCATCCCCGAACATCAGTCATGGTTCCAGACCTATTGGAGTTAACGATCTCTAAGATCGTTAAGGGGTGTAACATTTACCCTGTGAACGGTTTACAAGTTCCTAAAACTTGTTGGCGACTCTTTTGCTCTAGCTTCTTTCCTTTTTGACGCCACCATGCTTAAGTGTATGATCATAATTAATGGGGTTCAAGTTTGGGGTAATGCTTGAAATATTCCCTACAGTTTTTGGCGACTCCACTGGGGAGGATTTCTATTTTAATTCCTAAAATTTTTTTTGGCATTGATTTAGAATGAGTGGATAAGACTCGAAAAGTTCTAAGTATTTTATGTGCGTAATTTTGATTAACATTATTGTCAAATGCATAAAAAAGGTTTTCATTGGAAAGACCATCCGTAATGAGTAAAAAACATAGGATTTTTACATTTAGGAAATTTGAGAAATATCTTTCGAACTAGAATCGAAATAATACTGCAAAAGCTAGAAAATTCTAACAACACAGAAAGCTGCTGAGGCATGTAGGAACTAACGTCTACAAAGCAGAGTGTGTCGCCTGAAAAATGGCTTTGTCGCCTGGCGACAATTTTTTCGTCTGGCGACAGAACTATTTTCTGGCGACATACTCTATTGTCTGGCGCCGTGTTCTTCCAATACTGAGCCAAAAATCTGCCTTCTTGTTTCGACTAGTTCTAGCACTATTGGCTCGATTCTACTTCCTGATTGAGTTTTTCTCTTTTATCTGAAACATATATGTGTTCCACATATGGACATAACCCTCTGGTAATTCATGATCCATCTACCCGATTGAACGCTCTAAGCAACAAAGGGTACATCCGAGAATGTTGAATTCACCAAACCATGGAAGAGAGTTTAACTCGCTGGGTCCCATCCACACGCTCAACCCTTCCAAAGGTAAGGCTTCCGCGCAGTGCATCCGGACTCATAACCTAGGACCCTCTTTGACTAACCCATTTCCTGAACTTTAGAGAACTAGAGCCATGGTTAGGTTGCAAACTCATTGCATTATGTTGTGACTACTTGACTATTTGCGCATCTCTTACTTGTTATAGACACCCATTTGTGTCTCCCCAAAACAAAACCCATTGATGAGTACCTTTCGCGTCGAATCATAATCGAATGAAGTGAAAGTGTGGAAAGTTTAGTGTTGCGGAAGTTTTAATTTATTTTCTCTTCTCTCTGTTTTTGAAAACTTATTTTAAGAAAACAGTCAATCCATTTTGGTTGGTCCATGATATGGGTCCAATAGTAGTGTAGTTGGATGGGGCTTGACAAGAGCTTTCCAACGATATATTATAAGCCCAATTCCGATGAATATTGAGGAAGTTATGACTAATTTACTAAACTGGACCCGTTTTGAGCCTTATATGCGGCCCAGTGATCTAGGGGAGGGCCTAATATGATTTATCATTCCTAATGCAATTAGGAATGGTTTTAGTCTTCTAGATTCTTCTAGAAGGTTCTTTTCATTCCTAATTCAATTAGCATTGATAAATTGACTTTTGTTGACTTTTTAGAGTTTTAGTTAACGGATTTTTCACCAAATACCACTGAGTTATTTCGTAATTCACCATATACCACACAAAATTTTCTAATACAACAAAACAACTGAGTTTTTGGTAAATGTCACAACATACCATTAATGACTAACGGACGTTAACACCGTTAGTCATTAAGGCTAATAATGCCACGTGGTAACTTGTGATTGGTTCCCTTCTAAACTATTTAATTTTAGAATAATTGTTTAATTAATTATCAAATAAAAAAATAAAAACCAAAAAATAACAAAAAATAATAAAAAATAATAAAAAGTAACAAAAATTAATTATAATAATAAAAAAAAAAACAAAACCTGCTGCCACCAGCCCATTCCGGCCACCTCACCGCCAAACCCTTTGCTGCCGAGGCCAGAACCGACAGGCGCGCCGGCAGCCTCCCACCCCTTCCCTCCCCTTTTCGATTCTAGCCATCCCACCCAAAACGCCCTTCCCCATCCCTTTTCGATTTCCGGCCACCCCACCCAAAACCCCCTTCCCCTCCCCCTTTCGATTCTGGCCACCCCACCCAAAACCCCTTTCCCCTCCCCTTTCGATTCGGGCCACCC
Organism: Chenopodium quinoa; assembly: GCF_001683475.1. Taxonomy (NCBI): domain Eukaryota; kingdom Viridiplantae; phylum Streptophyta; class Magnoliopsida; order Caryophyllales; family Amaranthaceae; genus Chenopodium; species Chenopodium quinoa. The sequence goes on from NW_018743122.1 coordinate 3,475,789, forward strand.
CACCCAAAACCCCCTTCCCTATCTCTTTTCGACTATTTCCGGCCAACCCACCATCCCACGAAACCCTTCCCCTTCCTATTTCTGGCTGCCGAAACCCCCAAAATCCTCTCTAAATTCTCTATCTTCTTCCTTGTGATTTTGACGGTTAGGGTTAGTGTTATAGGTGGTTTTGGGGGTGGAGGAAGGCGAGGGGGACGATTTCGGTCAGGGCCGCTGGCTATTTCGGGGTTATGGGTGGCGATTTCGGGGTTATGGGTGGCTATTTCGGGGTTATGGGTGGCGATTTCGGGGTTATGGGTGGCGATTTCGGGTTTTGGCTATCGCTGGTTTAGGGGGTGGGAGGAGGGAGGGAGCCGGTTTTGTGGAGGTGGAGCGGTTTTAGGGGAGGTTTCGAGAGCTGGGATTAGGGAGGGGGTGGTTCAAAGAGGGCCAGGGAAGGGGAGTGCCACCACCAGTGGATGTGGGCTGGTGTTGGCTTGTTTTTTTTTCCCCTTTTTTTCTATTAATTTTCCTTTAATTTTTTTAAAGTTAGTTAATTAAATAAATAAAATTAATAATCACCAATTACAAGCTGCCACGAGGCATAATTAACGTTAATGACTAACACCGTTAACAGAAATGGTATGTTGTGACATTTACCAAAAACTCGATGGTATTTGGTGTATTACAAAATTTTGTGTGGTATATGGTGAGTTACGAAATAACTCAGTGGTATTTGGTGAAAAATCTGTTTAATTAAAATCAAAGAACTTTTTTAGAGGAAGATACGATTTTATCCTCCTATACGGCAATTTCTATCTGATTATAAGAAAACGCGTGAATTTCTGAATCAACGCCAAACGCCAGCTGTAGCGCCTGGCGCTACGCTTGGCGCTTGGCGCTAATGTAGGCGTCTAGCGCCAATAGCAAGCGTTGGCGCTAATTAATTTTTATCTACGCCAGAACTCTGTTTTGATATTTTATATTTTTGGCTGATTTTCTTTATAAATAACGTCATAAAAACTCTGTTTTCGATAACCAATTTTCATTCATCTACAATCTACCAACTCTCATCAAGATACTCTTGATTATTCTCTCTCTCTTTTCTAAACTATCTTATCTCAAATACAAAATTCCGCATTCATTAGATCTAGATACACCTAGCCATATTCGAAGTTGTCATCACCCTAGACGTGAAAGGTTTAATTTCTGAGGGTTTGTTCCCAAATCTCTCTTTCAATTATTTAATTTAATTGTTGTTTATTATTTTCTTTGAAGTTATTAATGCGTGTATTTTGTTATTAGAAAGAGGTACGAGGCATCAAAGTAAGTACTTTAATGGTTTTTATTGATGTTATGATATAGAGTTCATGCTTAGGTTGTTATTATGATATTCCTAGTATCATGTCTAGGGTAATTTTAATACTAAGTATGATTGTTATGATGCCTTCTATTTTCTTTTCTAATATTCATGTTAGTATCATGTTAGGGTTAAAGCTTTGATTTTTATTGGTTAGTGACATGCTAGGGTTTGTTATTAATCTTGTTAGTATCATGCCTAGGATCTTGCTATTATTATGCTTTAACATAATTCATGATTATTTTTATAATTGTTTTGATATGATTATAATTTTATGATTATAATTATTATTTATTATTATTATTATGTTGCTTGATATTTATTTTTATTGCTTGATCACGCTTTTATGCATGTTTAAAGGGGATCTATACTTGTAATCACGCTTATATAAGATAATTAATAATCTTGTTTAGGGTTAATATGATTATAATTCAAGTGATCGCCAATAATAGATTTATTTGTGCATTAATATTCAACCAAGATAGATAAACAGGTTTAGGGTTAATCCTATTGATTGCATGTTAGTCAGAAAGCGCACATGAATACGATCAGAATAAAGTAGAGGCCTATTATTAGGGTAGGTTCAATCTCTTTTAGGTTGGATTTGTACCCTCATCCTTGAACCCTATTTGGTTCAAGACCTTATGGAGTTGACGATCACTTGGATCGTTTTTCCTTCCCTTTTGACGCCACCATGCTTAAGTGTATGATCACAGTGGGGTTCAAGCTAGGGGATTAACACTTGAAATATTCCCTACACTTGTGCATACTTATTATGTGACTAAACTAACCATTTGGTTTGACTTGTGTTTGTAAATAAGTCTTAATAAAATAACCAATGACTAAAGGGCTTTTCTTAAATAATTATTTAATTTATTTGAACTAATGAATAAACTTAAAATCGAGTCATAGTTCCTTTAAGTCAACCCAGATTTTTATTCCCGTATACTGCACAAGCGTCAAATTTTTTTGGTCATAACCGGAGTTTTAGAAAGAGTTACGAGTCATACAACTATGGATCTGTAGCCCTGAGTGTTATATTTAATTTGGAGTTGGTTTTGTCCCAATCAAAACCACAGATCAAAAGTTATGACTAAAATACCACAGCCTGTCCAGTTTAATGCATATACGTGAGGTCTTAACTTAGTCTTTGTTCGAGTGTAGTCACATAGTCTAGCCACATGGTCGTGACACAAGTCTTAACATGTCACCTAAACTCACTTGTCTTAGCACACAATTTTTACATACTCTTTTTACACCATGACCATGTCTTAGGTTCATACATGAGTCATTTTTCCGTCATTTGAGTTGAGGGTCCATTCCATTTGTATTCTTTTCCATATCCTCTTTCAATCTATTGCATGTTCAATTGAGCTTGAGCCAAAAATAAATAATAAAAACTTATCCCTAATTTCCCTTTCTACAGTACTTGGTCAAGGAGAGAAGGGCGATTTATCAAGGACAACACCTTTATTCAAGTTCAACTTTTTGGTAAACCGATTTTTCAAAAGAAAAAAGCTAAGAAGATAATGGCAAGTCAAGAAGAAGTCGATGAGCTTAAAAAGAAAATGGTTGACGTGACTGAGGTGTTGAAGTCTTTAAACCTTCAAATCAATGACCCTGTGAAACAACAACAAATGGAGCTCATGCAAGAAAGCTTGAGTAAAATATCCAATGACTATAGATTCCAGGGCATAAGATCACAAGGGGTCTCAGTGGACAAGGAGCTTCTTCCGCAGAAGTTCAATGCCAATGAAATCCCTAAGTTTAAGCCAACTGAAAATCCTTACTTTCATTTAAGGTCCTTTGAAACTGTAATGAACATTAAAAGGATTGATAAGAATATTTTTCACTCTTTATTCTCGCTATCTCTTGAAACCATTTGTCAACATTGGTTCTTCTCCCTTGATAAAGAGAAGACCTCTACCTAGGATAGAATTAAAAATGCTTTCATTGATAGATATAAGTGTAAGATTAAAATTGAAACCGACCGTAGACAACTTGAGATGCTAAAACAAAAAGAAAACGAAGGGTTCATCTCCTTCTTCAACAAGTGGAGGGAAACTTCCGCTAACATGATCGAAGTCCCTACTGTAAAAGAATCTGTGAGGATGTTCATCAAAAATTTACAAGAAAAGTATTCAAAGCACTTAAAATATCAACATAACTTGAATACTTTCAAGGCCGTCTATGACATAGGCATCGAGATCGAAGATGACCTCGCAAAGCAAAAATCTACTAACAATAGTAACCACAGTGGCACTGAAGCTCCTCACACTTAAGATCGATGATCCCGTGAAACAACAACAGATGGACTTCATGCAAGAGAGTCTAAGCAAGCTATCTAGCGACTACAAGTTTCAAGGGCTTACTTCACAAGGGGTCTCGGTGGACAAAGATCTTCTTCCGCAGAAGTTCAATGCCAACGACATCCCGAAATTCAAAGCAACTAATAACCCTTATTTTAATTTAAGAGCCTTCAAAACAATAATGAGTATTAAGGGTATCGATAAGAAGGTTTTCCTCTCTCTGTTCTCACTATCTCTCGAGACCGTTTGCCAACAATAGTTCTTTTCTCTCGAGAAAGAAAAGACCTCTACCTAGGAGTCCATAGTAAACGCTTTCATTGATAGATATAAGTGCAACATTCAAGTTGAGATTGACCACAGAGAACTTGAAATCCTCAAGCAGAAAGAGAACGAAAGCTTCACCTCATTCTTTAACAAATGGAGAGAAACCTCAGTTAAGATGATTGAGGTGCCAAGTGAAAAAGAGTCTGTAAGGTTCATAAAAAACCTTCAAGAAAAATATTCCAAGCATCTCAAGTATCAAAATAATCTCCATACCTTCAAGGCCGTCTATGACATTGGAATCAATATTGAAGACGACCTAGCAAAGTTAAAAGCTGCCAACAATAACTCCAACAGTGGATGGAAAGGAAAGAAGAACGAAAATCCTTCTTCTTCCAAAACCACCCACTCAAACAACGTTATCAATTTTAACCTAGGTGAAGTCCTTGCTATGAACAATCAAGGACAAAAGAAACCATTTAGGAGGAACTTTACTCCCATTGGCATGAGTTATGACACCGCATTTGATCGATTAAACGCAAAAGGTCTTATAACTCCTATTGGACCATTTGGGGACCCACCAGTCGAAAAGAGGTCGGCTAATTGGAACCCAAATGCACATTGCAAGTACCATCAAGGTAAGGGCCATCTCACCGAAAACTGTTGGAAGCTTAAGGAAGCTATCCAAGATTTAATCGATAACAACAAGCTACCATTGCCCCTTGCCAGTAAGAAGCCAAGCATTGATAATGTACCATTCGCTCATGCCTTGGCTATCTCTGATGAGGAAAACGAGGTTGACCCCTCGTCTCTCATTAAACCTGTCAAAGAAATCCATGCCATTGATGAAGACGAGGAGATATTCTTCGACGCCATGGATAGCCTTCCAGAACCGCCAAGTAAAGAAGACATACAATCGCTCACACTGTCTATGATGGAAGGGTCGCATTTGCTATGTGAAACTCTCAAAGCTATAAAGGAACTTCAAAAGAAATATGACGAGGTTCCACTCCCGAAAGATGATCCCAAGAGAGAATTCACACCCATGGGAACGACTTATGAGGCAAAGCGTTTTCCTTTACAAGTCACTGAAAACCCAAGAAGAGTAATATAATCTACACTCCAATTGGGATCCCATACGTACAAATGTCGAAATTCTCTCCGAGAGTGGCAAGATCAAACCTCTCGAACCGATACCATTCGAATCATTGAAAAGGACAGATAGGTATTACTGTCAGCATCATCAATCAGGGGGTCACACTATCGAAAACTGTTTTAAATTTAAGGATTTAATTCAGAAAATGCTTAATGAAAAGAAACTAGTCCAAGTTCCACAAGAAGATGATGAAACCATTAATGGAGTTTGGGACAGTGATGAAGAAGACTTCTATTTAAAAGACATAGTATGATCTCCACCTTCTGTATCGTACGCCATGGATGACATTTGAGCTGAAGAAGACTCATCGATAGACTTCCTCACAAGATCCGGGAGAATGCAACCTCCCGTTGCAACACAACCCATGCCAACCACGCAATAAGTTCCCATACCTATCATTGAAGACAATGATATCGTTAAGCAGTTTAATAAGACAAAAGTTGAAATGAACGTATGGAAACTTTTGGCGACATCTCGAGAGTATAGGTTGGCTGTAATGAATGCCTTGGACAAAATTGGGATAGATTCTGACACTACTCCTGAGGGGTTAACCAACTTCCTCACAAGTGATCTTCTTAGTCCAATCAATTTGATCACCTTTTCTGACAAGGATTTACCTCCAGAAGGATAAAAACATTACAAGGCATTAAACCTCACGGTAGTTTGCAAGAGAATGAATGCCCTATGACTCTTGTAGACAACGGATCGGCCATCAACGTCTGTCCACTTAGAACTGCGAGGATGCTAGGAATAAGGGATGAAGATTTAACTCTGTCTACACAAGGAATAAGGGCCTACGACAACACTCGTCGTCAATCTCTTGGTAAAATTACCATGAACGTAACGGCAGGAGCAATAGAACATGCTACTACTTTCCAAGTGGTAGACATTAAAGCTTCATTCAATCTACTGTTGGGACGCCCTTGGCTTCATGACCTAAAGGTCATCCCCTCATCTCTCCACCAACAAGTAAAGGCTATAGTTGGGGGAATTCCTATCACCATCGATGCTTCGCTTATGAGGATCAAGTCTATAGAAAATCTAATAATCAATGTGGAGCACGACGACGACGATGAAGACCTATGGGGCTTTAACGAAGAGGTCTCCTTAATCCAGGAGGATGAAAGGACCCCTCTTTGCCATGACCCCCATTCCAACATGGTTTTAAATGCTATTATGAAGAAACAAGGAAATTTCCCGGGATGACCCTGGGAAAGAAGAAGGGAATAGAAAAACCGCTGGATCATACCCTAAACTTGAACCCCACTGTGATCATACACTAAAGTACGGCGGCGTCCAAAGGGAAAGAAGATAGAGCAAAAGAGTCGCCAACAAGTTTTTTAAGGAACTTGTAAACCGTTCACGAGGTGAAGGTTACACCCCTTAATGATCCAAGAGATCGTCAACTCCATAAGGTCTTGAACCAAATAAGGGTTCGGGGATGAAGGTACAAATCCAACCTAAAAGAGATTGAACCTGCCCTAATAATAGGCCTCTACTTTATTCAGATCGTATTCATGTGCGCTTTCTGACTAACATGCAATCAATAGGATTACCCTGAACCTGTTTATCTATGTTGGTTGAATATTAATGCACAAATAAACTATTATTGGCGATCACCTGAATTATAATCAAATTAACCCTAAACAAGATTATTAATTATCTTATTAAGCGTGATTACAAGTAAAAATTCCCTTTAAGCATGTATAAAAGGCGTGATCAAGCAATAATAATAAATCAAGCAACATAATAATCATAATAATAATAATAACAATAATAATAATAATCATGACAATAAAATTACAATCATAACAATCATAATAATAACCATAATCATAATTAATAATCATAAATCAGGTTAAAGCATAATAATAATCATCATAATAATAATTATAATCATAATTAAAATAATAAAAATAATCATAATTAACATAATCATGTTCATGTGAAAAATAAAGTATAATAATAGCAAGATCCTAGGCATGATACTAACAAGATTAATGACAAATCCTAGCATGTCACTAAACATAAAAATCAAATCTTTAGCCCTAACACGATACTAACAATCATAAATATTTGGAAGAACATAGAAGGCATCATACTTTTAATCATACTTAATATTAAAATTACCCTAGACATGATACTAGGAATTATAATAACAATCTAAGCATGAACTCTATATCATAACATCAAAAAAAACTATTAAAATACTTACTTTGATTTATCGTACCTCTTTCTAATAACAAAATACACACGTTAGTAACTTCAAGGAAAATAATAAACAAAATAATTAAATTAAATAATGGAAAGAGAGATTTGGGACCAAACCCTCAGAAACTAAACCTTTCACGTCTAGGGCGAAGGCAATTTCGAATATGGCTAGGTATATCTAGATCTAATGAATGCGGAATTTTTATATTTGAGAGAAGCTAGTTTAGGAAAGAGAGAGAGAGAGAGAGAGAGCAATTAAGAAAATCTTGATGAGAGTTGGTAGATTGTAGATTAGAATTGGTGATTGTAGGTGAATGAAAATTGGTTGTAGATGAAAACTGGTTATTGAAAATGGAGTTATTAGCACGTTATTTATAAAGAAAATCAGCCAAAAAGATAAAATATCAAAATAGAGTTTTGGCGCACGTAAAACCGAACTAGCGCCAACGCTGGCTATTGGCGCCAGACGCTAACATTAGCGCCAGGCGCCAATGCTAGCGCCAGCCGCTACAGCTGGCGTTTGGCGCTGATCTGGAAATTCACGCGTTTTGTTAAAATCAGATATAAATTGCCGTACAGGAGGATAAAATCGTAACTTTCCTCAAAAAACGTTCTTTGATTTTAATTAAAACTCTGAAAATTCAACGAAAGTCAATTTATCAATGCTAATTGGATTAGGAATGAAAAGAACCTTCTAGAAGAATCTAGAAGATTAAAACCATTCCTAATTGCATTAGGAATGATAAATCATATTAAGCCCTCCCCTAGATCATTGGGCCGTATATAAGGCTCAAACCGGGCCCAGTTTAGTAATTTGGCCATAACTTCCTCAATATTCATCGGAATTGGGCTTATAATATATCGTTGGAAAGCTCTTGTCAAGCCCCATCCGAATACACCACTATTGGACCCATATCATGGACCAAACAAACTGTATTGGTTGTTTTCTTAAAATAAGTTTTCAAAAATAGAGAGAAGAGAAAAGAAATTAAAACTATCCGCAACACCAGACTTTCCACACTTTCACTTCGTTCGATTATGATTCGACACGAAAGGTACTCATCATTGGGTTTGATTTTGGGGAGACACAAATGGGTGTCTACAGAAGCCCCCACTTTGACTGAGTTTGGAGAAACGCAAGTTTCGAAAACAAAAGTCAAAGTATCGATAGGGACGGAGAATGATTCAGAACGTTCTGCGATCCTAAATCATTCTTGTAACGCCGATACCTGCAAACAATTGTTAGTTAAACAGATAAAAGAGTTAAGAAACACGTATCTTGCACCGTTGAGCACATGTCTCTAGAGATAACCGATTTATTGCAGCTTTGCTGTTTTGATGACCTCCTGCCTATAGAGTGCCATCCCGCTTGAAAACTGCTACGCTTGTAACTGCTTCCAATATAGAAGATTGCTTTGCTTGAAACGATCCTCTTCCGCTTTGATAATACTCCACGTCCAATGGAATACTATCGAAGATTGCTTCACTTGAAACAATCCTCTTCCGCTTTATGACCATCCTCCACGTCTAAGGGAACATGATCGAAGACAACTTCACTTGAAATCACCTTCAATTGCTTTTTGACAACTTTCCACAATCTATGGAACGCCATCTTGCTGTTCCGATGTTCACTCGTCTCTAAACAAAGAGCTTCTTTTTGATATGTCCACGCGCCTCTAAACAAAGAGCTTCTTTTTTTTGGATATGTCCACGCATCTCTGAACAATAGAGCTTGATAATAGGATGCCCACGCGTCTCTGAGCAAAAAAGCTTGAAATACATGTTCACGCGTCTCTGAACAATAGAGCTTTTGATGATATGAACTTCTGAATGATGTGTCCACGCGTCTCTGAACAAAGAGCTTGATAATAGGATGCCCACGCGTCTCTTGAGCAAAAGAGCTTGAAAGAAATATCCACGCGTCTCTGAACAAAAGAGCTTCGAATGATATGTACACGCGTCTCTGAACAAAAGAGCTTGAATGATATGCCCACGCGTCTCTGGAGAAAAAGAGCTTGAAGGAAATGTCCACGCGCCTCTGAACAAAAGAGCTTGAAAGAAATGTCCACGCGTCTCTGAACAAAAGAGCTTTGAAAGAAATGTACACGCGTCTCTAAATAAAAGAGCTTCGAATAATATGTTCACGCGTCTCTGAACAATAGAGCTTGAATAATATGTCCACGCGTCTCTAAACAAAAGAGCTTTATGGAAATGTTCACGCGTCTCTGAACAATAGAGCTTCGATGCTTGAATGTTTGCTGCGATAATATTCTGAAGAAAATTTTCGAAGACCAACGCTTGCTGATCTCTAAAGCTCGCTTGAACTTTGCTTTCGTTTAACCATTATGTCCAGGAAGAGAAAATTCTTAGGCGATTTAAGCTAAGTGAGACGATCTTTCGTCAGGTCGATCACTTAGATTGTAATCAAACCGACTACTTAATCATGTCAAATTGCATATAAGGGCTAACTGGCGTACCAAGGAACCCGAAATTGTTGTATGAGGTCGAAATCACTTTTCTGAGAGGCTTTGAGCTATGTCGCTGCTGAAATATCTCTGGCGCCAAGAATTGACTCTGTCGCCAGACGCTGAGATCTAGCGCCAAGCGCTAAAAACTATTGTCAGACGCTAGATGTTTTCGTCTGGCGCTGGATTAGGGTCTTCCCTATTCTGCTGCACCTGTATTTATTTTTTACTATAAAACTTTGCTAATCTCTTTAATTATCTTAGGGTTGACCTAAGGTTTAATGCCGCTTGACTCATTGATTCGACACGACTCAATGTATAAACTTGACTCGCTGTGATTGACTCGAGGTTAACTCGACTCGAAGTGAAATGATACGTGTGACTCATGACTCGTGTGTGCATAGTGTTGACTCAATGTGACTAAAAAATGCAAAAAAAGCAAAACTTTTTCGGTCATTTTTGTGGAGGGTACTGACTTTCTCCCGAAAAAGAAAGAATTGAAGATTTGAATGCATGTTGAATGAGCTTAGTCAAACGTCATTTGATACTTTCTCTCAAGGTTCAAGGATTAATTCATCCTAGGCTATCTCAATTGTTGACTCGATAATGAAAGTATTTAGGTAACTTAGGCACGGAGGCTAAGCACTTCATACTTCGATATGCAATGATGATTATGAGTGATGTTGGGCACTTTGACATGACAAGGCATGCTTCAGTGTTATGTTAAGATTTCATGACAAAGGTTTCCTAAGGGAAGTATATTTGGTCATGTATCTGTGCAATGTATGAAAGTGATACTAAAGTTAGGCCGCAAAGGCTAAGTGTGTGGAAAAAGATATTATATCAAGAAGAGTCAAATGATGGTGACTCTTAGGCTAGGTAAGCTAATGATGTAAGGATCAAGCCCCCAAGTCTAGCTCTACATGAATAGGGATGAGAATTGGATATCCCTTGATATGACCATGATGTGAATGTAAATATGAATGTGAATGCATTTTTATTACGGCCGCACCTCGATGTGAGGTTGCCTACGTATCAGTTAGGAATCAGGCCGAACGTAGCTCTAGCCGAACCTCGCACAAGTATGTATACCTCAAAATAAGTCTTTTTAAGGGTTGTAACGTTGTTAGACTAAAGGTTTGAAGAAGAAGGGGATAAAGACTCAAGACCCTAGATAAGCCCCCAAGGTGTGCAACTTTTCTCTTGAATCTTTATATTTTTATGCTTGAGTTTCTACTCTTTTTTAGCTCTCTTTTTTTTTGCTTTAGCATTTATTTTAAAAAGTGTGGGCAATACCAATCATGCGGTCTATCACTCACTTGGCATTCATGTTTCTCAGGAACGGTACCGAGCACTCGATAAGAGACGCAATCTGAAACGTGTTCATATCAAAGACATTTTCATGTCAAAGACATTGGAACACTTGCCCTTTTGTACACTTTTATTTATTTTTTTCTTTTCCTTATTTTGCTATTTTAATTTTTTGAATCACTCAAGCTTTTTGTGAAATTGAAAATTGCATAAGTTGCACACCATCCCATCCCAAGGTTAGGTAGATGTGGGTTGAAAAAAGAAAGGTCTATCGTTAGACGAGGCTCAAAGTGGCTTATGAAGAAAGGATTGTAAATTAGAAGGGTGAAAGGCAATATGATGTGGCTACAAGGGGTGCCTCAAATCATTGGTATACCTCGTGCTTAATTCGACAAAGATTTTTTTTTAATGCAATATAATGAAATGATCATATGCAAGGAAATAAATGCTCATTTTATTAAAGGAAAATAAATAAAGAATCTACAAAAATAATCTAAGGGAAAAGAAAGGTGCCTATTCTAGACATATTGGGGAAAGGAAAAAATGAAAAAGAAATAGAAAAAAGAGGTCATGAAATCTCGTCATTGAAGCTCGCCTCTGTCGTTTGCTTTATCATCACTCGCTCTTCTTGTTAACTGGAGGTATGGGAAGCTTGTTATTATCAATCAAATGTTGGATAGACTCCTTTAGCTTCCAACATCTCTTAGTAGCATGACCCCTACCTTGATGGTTCTTGCAGCGCACATTTGGATTCCGACTAGGCACTCTCTTCTCAAGCGGGGGATCTTGAAGAGGTCCAATAGGAGTGATGAGTCCCTTGGCATGGAGTCGATCGAAAGCATCATCGTAGCTAATTCCAATAGGGGTAAAATCCCTTTTCGGTTGCTTTCTAAATCCTAAGATCTCATTAAGGTAGAAAGTACCAACACTGTTTCTAGATTAGGTGTTTTCGGAAGAAGAAGGATAATCGTTCTTCTTCCTTTTACAACCACTGTTGTTATTGTTACTGATCTTGGCCTCCTTGTCGAGCGGAGGAACATGAAGGAGATTTGAATTAATGAAGTCTTGAACACGATCCTTGAGGGCGAGACACTTTTCAGTAGTGTGACCGCGACCTTTATGGTATCGACAATAGGAATTTGGATCCCAATTGAGAAAATGTTTTTCAGATGGAGGGTCTTGATTGGGGCCAATGGAGTGAATATGACTTTGATCAAGAAGACAGTCAAAAGCTTCATTGTAATTCGTTCCTATTGGTGTGTATACTTCAATGGTCCGTTTTGCCCGTGGCTTAGGAGCATTGAGTTCTTCATTAAACCCTTGGCGAGAATTTTGTTCGATGGCCATTACCCGATTTGCTAATCCTTCTACCACATTCAAGAGCATGGCAACGACATCTTGCAGTTTTCAAACGTCCTCTTTTAGACTTGACGAGTCTTCCCTGGTATTATCTAAGAAAAGACTTTCATCCTCCTCAATCATGGCCACTTCATCGAGAGAGGTCATATAAGCTCTCTTGATCATGGGCTCTCCTACAGGTGTGATAAGAAGTGATGGATCGAAGGATGCTTGATCATCTTCGATGGCTAGAATCTCAGAAGTTTCATTGTTATCGATCAGATCTTGAATAGTGACAGGGTAAAGTCGTATCCCCTAATCAAAAATAATTACCTAAATCACTAACTATAGTAGATAGGGAAGTAGGGTCGAACTCCACAGGGAAACAAGTCTTTTTAATTATAATTAATTGTTATAATCTAAATTATCTAAGTAACCAATATTTTAAATATGAGTTCTATATTACGAAGGATGAGTTCAGGGAGAAAAGAATCAATAATAAGGAAACCTAGGGTCGCAGGTTCACCAATAATTAATATTCCAGGATAGAACGAAGCAATTAATAATTAACAATGCATCAATAACATGATTAACAGGCTCTCACAATTTATTAACCAACATGGATCTAACAAGCTCTCGCAATTTATTAGACCTAAGTTCCTATTAAAAATAGCCTTTAATACTAAATCAACATCTGCTCGATTCATCAATTCAATATTGATAAACAATCACAACCAAATTACATCTGCTCGATTCATAATCTAATTGCAAAGAATTAAAACAATTCAATAGGAAATTATCATGCAATATCAACAATCAATAATAGCAAACTATCCCTTCATATTAATTATGGATCCCCTTAAACCCTAGAATTAAACTACTCACTAATCAACATAACTAATCCAATCAAATAAACAATTAAAAACATAAACAAGAAAACAATTAAAATAGCTGAATTTGGAAAGGGAAGAAATTGTACCAAAACAAATCTGGAATTAATGAAGGAATTAAGTACAAGAGTTTAGAGAGAATTATAGAGATAGAGAAATACTAAGTAGAGAGAGAAAGTCTAAGAGAAGGAAGTGATTAATTATCCGTACAAAACGAATATAAATATCTCTCCTAAAACACGAAATAAACAAAGCTTAATCAGGTTTTAACAAAACACGCGCCCGATCGGGCAAAGGGGGCGCCCGATCGGGCCCGCCTTTTTTCCTATGCCTATCTTTCAGTGTTGCGCCCGATCGAGCCTACGCTCACCCGATCGGGCGCGCATCTCCTTAGCAGCTGGCATGCGCGCAGCTCGCCCGATCGGGCGTAAGCTTGCCCGATCGGGCCCGTCTTCATCTTGGAGGTTTGGACTTCGATTTGGGCTAGATTTCTCGGCCCAATCCATATTTCCTCTCGGGTATCGAATACATGGTCCAATTGCCTCGGGCTCCGAAAATGGTCGTGCTCCTCCAATGCTCGTAGTCGCTTCATAAAAATCCCGGGAAAAAAACTCCAAAGGTGCAATTCCCTGCAAACTTAACCAAAAACTACGAAAACACTAGAAAACACATATTAGTAATAAAAGTGGCCCTAAAGGGCCAAAAACACTACTAATTATGATCAAGGGACGGGGGTAAAATACTATATAAAATAGACATATCAAACTCCCCCAAGCCAAACCTTTGCTTGTCCCTAAGCAAAGTGCTCATCAATGAACATATAAAACATACTTCACCCCAATCAACAAATCAAAAGCCAACGATTCAAGGTAAAATTAAACAAACATGCTTCAATGTCAATGAATCTTATTTATCTAATCACCCTTCCTCCCCAACAATTGTCAAGTAGAGCAAACCACAAGAGCGTATAGAATTCAAGACTAGTGCTCACCCACTCGACTCTCATATATGTGGCGAGTAAAGAATGTACTCGATCGCTCTCCACCCAACCCCTTTAATGTGAACAATGCCCTCCCAACTCACACTCTCGTGTGTATAAAACAAAGAACGCTCAATCCTACTAGTCGAATCGAAATATGTCAAGTCATAACTTGCATTGAAAAACAACACTTTCACATTCACATAACTTCTATGCACAAGGTCGGAAGGTCTTTTAAACTTGTAATGTAAGGCTAGGGTAAAGGTAGGATAAATTTGGGATTATGTGAGAGAAAAGCTATGCTTCAAGGAGCCATATCCTAATAAAACCCATGATAAAAAATAATGATCATACACATCTCCAACATAACCAACTCCAACAACAATCCACCAAATATACTCCAAACAATATAAACAATCCCAACACTTACAATTTCACTCATAAAAATATGCTAATATGGAACAAGAGTGAATAACAAACTTTGAACTCATAACTTGAAATATTTACATTGAAACTCAACCTTTTTTTTTTCTTTTCCTTGAATTAACCTTCACTTAGAACATTTGAACATCAAACACTTTTTCTTTTTTTTTTCTTAGAAGTTCACTTTCTTTTCTTTCATATTTCTCATTTTTTCTCCTTGAACTTCTTTTTTTCCATCACACTTTTATTTTTCTCAAATATTTACAACTTTCAACCTCATAAAAACAAAAATATGATCAAAACAAATTACTTCTCAAAGCCCACCCAAATTGTGCAAATAAAGTGCACACCACAAACTCCCTCACCTCACTCACTAATAGCTCCCCCAAGCCAAGCTTGGGACTAGTAACCAATGGGGCAAATTAGGCTTGCAATGCGGCTA
This sequence comes from Chenopodium quinoa, assembly GCF_001683475.1. Classification (NCBI taxonomy): domain Eukaryota; kingdom Viridiplantae; phylum Streptophyta; class Magnoliopsida; order Caryophyllales; family Amaranthaceae; genus Chenopodium; species Chenopodium quinoa. The sequence goes on from NW_018743122.1 coordinate 3,490,913, forward strand.
TGAACAATAAAAGGGCACAAGCAACAACATGGGTGACAAGAAGGGAACAAATGTATCTAAATATCTCTGAAGGCTACCTAAGGAATGAACGCCTTCATCCTCCTCATGTGCATATTATAAAGTCATGAAACACTACTCATAGTTGCAAATCAATACTCAAATTCATTGACATACCAGGAATTATGGAACTATCACACATTTCCTAACCAAATCAACTAGTCAGGCACTATATTCACAAGTAGTTGGACAAAATTGACGCAAGTTAAGGAATCCAAACAATTAGACTTCAAATCATGACCAACAAATCCACAATGTTCATCATCAAATACCAAGAATCAAAACAATTTTCTCAAGTATGGGGCACAGGGAAGCATGATTTACAATTCATTGGAACGAATTTTTGATTTTTATTTTTTTCAATTTTTTTTGTATTTTTCATAAATAAGAAAGCAATAAAATACTATACTAGAAAGCAGATAAAGACTACACTAGAAAGAAAATAAAGGGAGAGAAGGAAGAGAATTTCAAAGGTGAAAGAACACCCCCCCAAGCCAAATCAAGCAATGCCCTCATTGACTTGGGAGACTAGCCAACTCCTCATCCTCATCCATCCTAGAGTACCCTCCACCGTGGCTAGAGCCGGCCCCTCCATGGCTAGAGCCACCACCACCATACCCCGAACCACCGGCATAGTAGTTAGGGTCTACATTCCCACCCATACCCCCATATCCGTGGACCAAAGAGTAGTCCACATAAGTACCATAAGCACCGGGGTGAGAATACCCTCCTTGGGGGTATTGGAACCAATCGGGAGTAAGGGAATCGGGAGGAATAGCCCCCCGACGGGCATAATCATCATACATGGGGTAAAGGCCCCTCCCTAGGTTCCTCTCAATAAGACCAACCCTCCCATCTAGGGTGCTTAACCTAGAGTCTAGGTTTTGCATCATGCCCTCTACCCTTCCTTGCCCCGTCTCAATACGGTCTAGTTGGCTCCTAAAAGCCGAAAGGTCATATGGGGCATTTGGGTCGACATTGTAATCGACCGAGGAAGTAGGCATTGTAGGCATGTCGTAGGTGAAAGGTGGGGGTGGTGTGTAGTGAGGTGAATGGTGAATGGGGGATTGGTGAGGTTGCGGTGATGGGGGAGGTGGTTGAATCGCACCTTGACCATCTAACTCGAAGGTATAAGAGGGCTTCCCCCTCTCAAATTTGGTCAAGGCGGGGTTGGGTAAGGTAAATGCTTGGTCTCTCCTACCCGATTGTCGGTGGACAATCCACCAAGTATCACTCCCCACCGGTTGTACCCAATTCAAACTCCCAAAATAAGGTAGGTCCATTAGGTTCGATCCCACAACTTTTCTATGGCCATCGGGGTTCCAACCTAAATGCTTCCTAGCTATATGGGTCACTAACCCCCCAAAGTAAATAGGCGCTCTAAACCTACTAGCTTCGGCCGCATTGGCCGCCCTTTGAAAATGGTTGGCTATCCTATGGGGTAAATTTAATTTTTCAGCATTAGGAATTATATAGGAAGCCAACAATTCCAATTCATCCCTCCGAACATTTGCTGGTTCATGCCTCCAAAAAATAGTGAGGCCGGCAAATCTTTGCCAAAGTTTGGGGACGGGATGTTGAATCCACGTCCCTTTGGCATGTTGGAGGTTCACCAAATCCTCCCTTGTTAACCTCTTGTAGACCACGGCGGTGTGGTCTTGAGAAGGTTCAATAGGCTATTCCGATTTCAAGTCAAATAATTTACCAAATTCCTTTAAAGTTAATCTCACATTATTGTTTAACAATCAAAATTGGGCGTGAGTGATAAGTGCAATCATTTTGATAACATTAAAACTTGATATAAATTCCAATGTTAAATAATCATAATTATCATGACACATTTGAAAAAAACCACTCATGCCTATGCCCTTAAACAATTTTTCTACATATTTATCAAGACCTAACCTAGCTAAAGTAGGATGATGTATGAAACGGGTAGAAATTACCTGACGATCGATGAGGTTGATCATCCGAACCCGTTGCTCCTCCGAAATGATTACAACTTCCTCCCATCCCGGAATTTGAAGGTCCGGGTTGATTGCTGGTTGTGCCGCACTAGAGCTCTCACCCCTTTGATTTCTTGAACGCTTGGAGGCCATTGTCGTTGAAAATAGTAGAAAATTTGAGGTTTCTCTCTCTTAGGGTTTGAGAAAAATTGAGAAAAAATTGGGGAAAATTAGGATGGAGTGTAGAGAAAGGTGAGAGAAGATGAAATATGTAAAATATTTTGATTTTGGATGGAGGAATTGGAGAAGATCTTAGATTGAAGTGAAAGTTTAAGGTTTGAAAATGGAGGTTTTAAAGAGAGAAAGTGAATGAAGAAGAAGAAATAAGAGGAAATGAGGGAAGAAATAAGAGAAAATAAAATAAAGGGTGGTCATCTTGATGGCGCGCCCGATCGGGCGAAGGTGTGATTCTCCAAAATTCAAGTTGCGCGCCCGATCGGGCGAGCTCCGCCCGATCTGGCGCGAACGCGAATGATTTTTCGCCCTTTTTTCTCGCCTGATCGGGCGAGCTTCGCCCGACATTTCTTTTTCTTTTACTCGATTTTCCAAAAAATTTGCCCGATCGGGCGAAAATAACCCTGGAATCCACTTAGCTTGCGCGCCTGATCGGGATGTTTCGCCCGATCGGGCGAAATTTGCGTCGATTCTTAGCTCACTTACGCGCCCGATCGGGCGAAATTGACCCTGAATTCTGGCTCACTTGCGCGCCCGATCGAGCGAGCCTAGCCCGATCGGGCCCGAGAGAGCCTTTTTCCTCCGATTCCGTTTTATACCCTGTGAAATTCATACCTGTACAACAACACTTAAAACCGGTGAAATATCACTCTCCTCTCCTCTCTAAAAAAAATAAAAACAATAAAAATAAAAAAGGAAAACTAGCCTATAAAGCATGAAATACGGGTTGCCTCCCGCAGAGCACTGGTTTATCTAGGTCCCGCACGACCTTCTCACCACCTTGAAACTCATGTTGGAAGAGGAGTTAGGAGAGTCTCCTCCACATCTCTAATGGTAGCACCTTCATGATATACTTTCAACCTTTGGTCATTCACCTTGAATTCTTCACCTTTGTCATTCACCAACTCTGCCGAACCAAATTTGTTTACCTTTGTGACAGTGAAGGGACCGAACCACCTAGACTTCAACTTTCCTGGGAAAATCTTCAATCTAGAATTAAAGAGAAGAACCTTATCGCCCGGTGCAAACTCTCTTGGTATGATCCTCTTGTCATGCCACTTCTTGGTCTTCTCCTTGTAGATCCGCGCACTATCATATGCCGACAATCTAAACTCATCCAATTCATTGAGTTGAAGGAGTCTCTTCTTACCCGCAGCCTTCGAATCCATATTAAGCTCTTTGATCGCCCAAAAAGCTTTGTACTCCAATTCTACGGGAAGATGACATGCCTTACCATAAACCAATCTATAAGGTGAAGTACCGATCGGTGTTTTAAATGCAGTCCGGTATGCCCAAAGTGTGTCATCAAGCTTCATGCTCCAATCTTTTCTTGACTCGGCTACTACCTTTTCTAGGATCGCCTTGATTTCCCTATTAGAGACCTCAACTTGACCACTAGTTTGAGGGTGGTAACTAAGCCCTGTTCTGTGATATACGCCATACTTCTTGAGGAGGTTATCCAATTGTCTTTCATGGAAGTGGGTACCACCATCACTAATAATAGCTCGTGGAACACCAAACCTGGGAAATATGATCTTCTTGAAGAGCTTAATGACTACCTTGGAATCATTCGTTGGTGAAGCTATGGCTTCAACCAACTTGGACACATAATCGACGACTACAAGTATGTAACAATTCCCATTGGAAGATGGGAACGGCCCCATATAATCGATACCCCAAAATTGAATATTTCAACTTCTAGGATGCCAGTTTGGGGCATCTCATGCCTTCGCGAAATGTTGCCAGTCCTCTGGCAAGAATCACAAGCCTGCATAAAAGTGTTAGCGTCTTTAAACATAGTAGGCCAAAAGAAGCCTGACTCATTAATCTTGGCCACCGTTTTAGTGGGGCCATGATGTCCACCATAGGGTGAAGTATGACAACTGGTAAGGATGCCGTGAACCTCCCATTCGGGAACACACCTGCGAAATAATCCATCTACACACTCACGAAACAAAAAAGGGTCATCCCAAAAATAATGTTTAACATCATAGAGGAATTTCTTTTTCTGTTGGTAGGACAAGTCAGGAGGTAGAGTACCACCCACTATATAATTAGCAAAATCGGCGTACCAAGGGTGATGCTCTGCAACTGCATACAGGTTATCGTCAGGGAAAAAATCATCTATAGGTAAAGAATCCTTACCCTCATCATACCTGATACGTGACAAGTGGTCAGCCACTATGTTCTCTGCTCCTTTTTTATCTTTTATTTCAATGTTGAAGTCTTGGAGCAAGAGAACCCAACGGAGTAGCCTTGGCTTTGATTCCGCCTTGGCTATCAAATATTTTAATGCTGCATGATCAGTAAAAACAATAACTTTAGAACCAACTAGATATGATCTAAATTTCTCTAAAGCATATATAATAGCAAGAAACTCCTTTTCTGTGGTGGAATAGTTGACTTGGGATTCATCTAAGGTTTTGCTAGCATAATAAATAGCATGCAAAACCTTATCCTTCCTCTGTCCGAGCACGACTCCTAGTGCAAAGTCACTTGCATCACACATGATCTCAAAAGGGAGGTTCCAATCGGGAGCACATATGATGGGTGTCGATATCAAAGCCTGCTTAATCCTGTGAAAAGCCTCAAGACACTCGTCAGTAAAAATAAATGGGGAATCCTTGAGCAAAAGCTGTGTCAGTGGTTTAGCAATTTTAGAAAAATCTTTGATAAAGCGGCGATAAAACCCCGCATGACCCAAAAAGCTTCTAACACCCTTGACATTAACTAGGGAAGGTAATTGCTCAATCACTGATATTTTAGCTTTATCTACCTGTATGCCCTTATCAGATATAATATGACCAAGGACTACTCCCTCTGTCACCATAAAGTGAAATTTCTCCCAATTAAGCACTAAGTTTCACTCCTCACATCTTTTCAAAATTTTAGCGAGATTAATTAAACATGAATCAAAAGAAGAACCATATACGCTAAAATCATCCATAAAGACCTCCATAATAGACTCTATGAAATTAGAAAAAATGCTCATCATGCAACGTTGAAAGGTAGCAGGTTCATTACATAAACCAAAGGGCATTCTACGATATGCAAAAGTGCCATAAGGGCATGTAAAGGTGGTCTTTTCCTGATCTTCAAGGTGAATCGGAATTTGGAAAAATCCCGAATACCCGTCTAAATAGCAAAAGAATTTGTGATTAGCTAACCTCTCAAGCATTTGATCAATAAAGGGGAGAGGGAAATGATCCTTTTTAGTGGCGATATTCAGTCTACGATAGTCTCTGCACATACGCCACCCTGTTACAGTTTTGGTGGGAATTAATTCATTTTTATCATTGGTTATCACAGTCATCCCACCCTTCTTCGCTACTACCTGCACAGGATTTACCCACTTGGAGTCAGAAATAGGATAGATGATACCTGCATCGAGTAATTTCATCACCTCTTTCTTGACTACTTCCTGCATGTTTGGATTTAATCTTCGTTGGGGTTGAATGCAGGGCTTAAAATTTTCCTCTAGATGAATCATATGCATACAAAAATCAGGGCTAATACCCTTAAGATCATCAATACTGTACCCTATAGCCTTCTTATGGGTTTTGAGAACCCCTAGAAGTTGGGAAGATTGTAGGTCAGTGAGTGCAGTACTGATGATCACGGGGTGTAGTTCCTGCTCATCTAGAAAAACATATTTTAAATGAGAAGGGAGAGGTTTTAGCTCAGGTTTCTTGACCTCTGCAGGTTTTGATTCCTGAACTAAATTTACTACCTTCATTGTCTCCTTGGGGCTTAACTCTTCTAAGGAAAGAGCTTTTTCAATATTTTGTACCTCATTACCCCAAATGCTTGCATTATCGCTAGATAAATTCCCACAGAGAACTTTCTCCAAGGGATCCTTAGCAAGAACCTGTGGCAAGCTATCAACACAAATATTGTCCATTATATCAATTGTATCAATATAACAACAATTTTCCTCCAACATAGGCCCTTTCAAAACCTTCCCTAAATTAAAGGTAACATTATCGTCACCTACAGAAAGGGTTAGTTTACCATTTTTCACATCAATAATAGCTCATGCAGTGTGGAGGAAGGGCCTACCTAATATAATGGGTATTTGTGTGTCCTCTGCCATATCTAATACAACAAAATCAACTGGAATGAAAAATTTACCAACTCTGACAGGTAAGTCCTCTAAAATACCTAAGGGATATTTTACCGAACGATCTGCCATTTGCAAAGTTGTATTAGTAATTTTTAATTCCCCCATATTTAATTTAGCACATATAGATGATGGCATGACACTGACACTAGCACCCAGATCACATAAAGCTTTATCAATAAAAACATTCCCAATGTGACAAGGGATAGAAAAACTACCGGGATCATTTAATTTAGGAGGTGATTTATTTTTCAAATAAGCGCTACACTCCTCTGTGAAAGCTACAGTTTTTACTTCATTAAAGGCCCTTTTCCTAGTCAGAATGTATTTCATGAATTTAGCATAAGCAGGTACTTGAGTGATTAAATCAGTGAAGGGGACTGTTACCTGCAGGTTTTTCACAACCTCTAAAAACTTACCGAATTGTTTATCAAGCTTACTCTTCAGTTGTCTATTAGGGAATGGAAGCTTGATAACTGGGCTCTGCACAACTCCTCCCTTATCCTGCAATTTACCCTTTACAGAAACATTAGTAGGGTTAGTATCTTTTTGTAGCTCTGGAGGGCTAGCAGGATTACCGTTTGATATAGAGGAATCTAGATTAGAAACTGGTCCATCTTCCTGTGGCATAGGAGGTCCATCATAATGGGAACCACTCCTTAGAGTGATTGCATTAGCATGATCTGTAGGATGGATAGGCTGTGACGGTAGAGCTCCTTGCTGACAGGATTGTAGGGTAGATGAAAGTTGTGCAATTTGATTGTCCATGATTTTATTGTGGGCTAGGATATAATCAATTTGCGCATCCCTACTCTCCATGTGCTTTTGCATGTTAGCTAGCATCGCTCTAATTTCCGTCATGGCAGGGTCGGAAGATGATGAGGTTGGTACTTGGCTTTTCTGGCCGACATTAGGATGATAATATTTTTGTTATGGTGGGGGTTGCTATTTGGTTGTTGTGGAGGTGGAGGGTTTTGTACATTGGTACTCCGGTATGAAAGGTAAGGATGATTTTTATAACCAGCATTGTAGGAATTAGAATAGGGGTTATTTTGCCTATAGGTTTGAAAGGCATTAACCTGTTCCATAGAGCTCCTACAATCTTGCTCCCAATGACCTACAATTCCACAATTTTCACAAAAAGCTTCATGGTTAGCAACAGCAGAAACATTAGCTACAAAGTTAGGAGTAGTAGTAAGATTATCTAATTTTTGACAAATAGAAGTTAATTGAGCTTGCAAAAAGGATACAGAATCGACATTATGTTTCCCCTTATTTGCAAACCCCCTCGGATTCCCATATTTGGAATTGTGTATTGCCATGTCTTCGATAACCTGTCCTGCATCATCCACATTTAAATTCATAAACCTCCCACTAGCTGCCGAATCTAGTACTGATCTGGAAGAATTTCCAAGTCCATTATAGAATGCTTGGATCAATTGCCATTGTGCTAGATTGTGGTGGGGGCACTCTCTCTGTATATCCTTGAACCTCTCCCAAGCCTCATATAGTGTTTTGTCGGCCTCTTGAGCGAAGTTCTGAATAGCACTTCTTAGCACCGCTGTTCTCTCTGCAGGATAATATTTATTATAAAAGTTCAAAGCAAGAGTTTCCCAGTCAGTAATACCAAGTGCAGTTCTATTCAAACCATTAAACCATAATTTTTCTTTGCCACATAAAGAAAAGGGAAAAAGAATCTCCCTGATTTGGTCCTGCGTAACCCCGGCTTGTCTAATGGTGTTACAATATTGGTAGAAATTAGCGATGTGAAGATTAGGATCTTCACCCTTAGCTCCGCTGAACTGCTTCCTCTCTATCATAGTAATAAATTAGGGCTTGATCTCAAATTGAACTCCATCTAGAGCCGGAGTAGGAGTAAGGTGCGGGAAATCTGTGAGCTTCGGTTGCGAATAATCACTGAGTTTCTTCTGGGCCGTCATCTCTGATTATGAATCTGAAGGAATATCTGTATCACTAGAATCAGTGGGAGGATCTCTTCGATCGTTGTCCTCCTTAGAACCCGCCAAAATTTGTCTGTAGAGTCTACTTTGCCTATGAAAAGAACGCTCGATCTCAGGATCAAAAGGGATGTCACCTGATCTAGAACACCTGGGCATAAACAAAGAACTAAAGACAAATATGAGATTTGCCTCATAGAACTAATGTTCTCTGAGGCAAAAGGGGGGATAATCTAGACTACAAAAATATAACCAGAAAATAAAAATAAAACTGTTTCCCCGGCAACGGCGCCAAATTTTGACAGGGTAAAGTCGTATCCCCTAATCAAAAATAATTACCTAAATCACTAAGTACAGTAGATAGGGAAGTAGGGTCGAACTCCACAGGGAAACAAGTCTTTTTAATTCTAATTAATTGTTATAATCTAAATTACCTAAGTAACCAATATTTTATATATGAATTCTATATTACGAAGGATGAGTTCAGGGAGAAAAGAATCAATAATAAGGAAACCTAGGGTCGCAGGTTCACCAATAATTAATACTCCGGGATAGAACGAAGCAATTAATAATTAACAATGCATCAATAAAATGATTAACAGGCTCTCGCAATTTATTAACCAACATGGATCTAACAGGCTCTCGCAATTTATTAGACCTAAGTTCCTATTAAAAATAGCCTTTAATATTAAATCAACATCTGCTCGATTCATCAATTCAATATTGCTAAACAATCACAACCAAATTACATCTGCTCGATTCATAATATAATTGCAAAGAATTAAAACAATTCAATAGGAAATTATCATGCAATATCAACAATCAATAATAACAAACTATCCCTTCATATTATTTATGGATCCCCTTAAACCCTAAAATTAAAATACTCACTAATCATCATAACTAATCCAATCAAATAAACAATTAAAAACATAAACAAGAAAACAATTAAAATAGCTGAAATTAGAAAGGGAAGAAATTGTACCAAAACAAATCTGGAATTAATAAAGGAATTAAGTACAAGAGTTTAGAGAGAATTCTAGAGATAGAGAAATACTAAGTAGAGGGAGAAAGTCTAAGAAAAGGAAGTGATTAATTATCCGTACAAAACGAATATAAATATCTCTCCTAAAACACGAAATAAACAAAGCTTAATCAGGTTCTAACAAAACACGCGCCCGATCGGGCAAAGGGGGCGCCCGATCGGGCCCGCCATTTTTTCCTATGCCTATCTTTCAGTGTTGTGCCCGATCGAGCCTACGCTCACCCGATCGGGCGCGCATCTCCTTAGCAGCTGGCATGCGCGCATCTCGCCCAATCGGGCGTAAGCTTGCCCGATCGGGCCCGGCTTCATCTTGGAGGTTTGGACTTCGATTTGGGCTAGATTTCTCGGCCCAATCCATATTTCCTCTCGGGTCTCAAATACATGGTCCAATTGCCTCGGGCTCCGAAAATGGTCGTGCTCCTCCAATGCTCGTAGTCGCTTCATAAAAATCCCGGGAAAAAACTCCAAAGGTGCAATTTCCTGCAAACTTAACCAAAAACTACGAAAATACTAGAAAACACATATTAGTAATAAAAGTAGCCCTAAAGGGCCAAAAACACTACTAATTATGACCAAGGGACGGGGGTAAAATACTATATAAAATAGACATATCAGAAATATTATTTGTCGATACGGAGTCCCACATGAAATGATAAGTGACAATGGAACTCACTTTCAAGCCGAATGTGAAGAATTGTTACAAAAATACGGCATTCAACATCATCGTTCTTCCCCTTATAGGCCTCAAGAAAATGGAGCAGTCGAGGAAACCAATAAAAATCTAAAGACTATCATCGAAAAAATGACGGAAAATTATAAGGATTGGCCTAACAAACTTCACTTCGCATTGTGGGGTTACCGCACGTCAATTCGCACATCAACAGGAAATACCCCATTTTCCTTGGTATATGGAATGGATGTCGTACAACTTGTCGAACTAGAAATTTGATCTCTACGCATTGCGTTAGAGAGTAAACTCGATGAAGTTGAATGGATTAGGGCAAGATATGAAGAATTAATTCTACTCGATGAAAAACGACTAGAAGCTCTACATCACACTCAATGTTATCAAACTCGTATGGCTAGGCGTTTTAATAAGAAGTTCAAGACAAGAAACATCAAAGTAGGAGACTTGGTATTAAAAGCATTAAGGAAAAATGTTTTAGATGCAAGGGGAAAATTTAGACCTAATTGGTTTGGACCCTACATTGTCAAAACAATCCTGTCAGGGGGTGCAGCAAAACTAACTGATATGGATGGCAATGAGTTTTCAAACATGACAAATCTTGACCAAATTAAGAAATACTACCCATAATTACTTGAGTAGGATACTCAATAGAGCTACGTTTGGCCCGATTCCTTAAGAAAGGATATGTAGGCAACCCTTTACGGGTGCGGCCACTTTATTTTCCAAAAATCTCGCATCCCAGAATTAATTAAAAATTCGACAGAAGATCGGCGAAATATCAGCGTCACGGAAAACGTTCCAGCGCCAGCAGTTGAGCATTAGCGCCAACCGACGACCGTTAGCGCCCGACGACGGCACCGTCGCCTGATGCCAGACTGTCGTGGCCGGCGTCAGTTGCAGATAGGTGGCGCCAATTCACAGTTTAAATTCTGGGAATATTTCGGTGTTTTTTAGAAAATTTTCGACTTCCGTACTCGAAAAATTTCTGGAAATTAATATTTTTCGATTTTCATTGCTTTAATAAATAACTTTAATGTAAATAATTAATTAAAAGCTAAAATTTTATTAATAAAATAAAATTACATTATTGATAACCTTAGTCTAATAATTGGAAACTAAGCAATGCTCCTAATCTTCCTTTTCTTTCCTAGCCCTTTTCCAATTTTTGTCTGCCTCCTCCTCCTCATCCATAACCTTAGTTAGTAGGCATCCTTTAGAGAACCTACATTTAATCTTATAGTAGATAGTTTCCCCTTCAGCTAGGACTCCATGTTTCTTTTCTACCCAAACTTTTTTCTCTGTGGTGTCAGCTTTCCTTTTTTCTTTATCTTTGGTAGTACTTTTCTTCCTAGGCATTGCAGGTGTATTAAATTCAATTCTTTCACCTAAGCGTTCCCTAACAGGAACCACCTTGTCACCTAGAAGACTCTTCACATCAGTTTTTTCCTGATTTTTCTTCGAGTCCTTTGAAGGTTTCTTCAGCAACCACTTCTTCACATCATTGGGCAAGGAAGGAGGAACCTTTTGGGTAATTACTTCCCATAAAGGTCTAGCACTCCAATAAGCATCAAATCTGTCTACTTCCTAGGAGATAGGGAACTCGTAGAGAAGACGAAGATCTCCGGAAGGAACATTCTGAAGTAAGCCATATTGTCTTTTTACCCTGCAGGGATAGTAATAATTCATACGGGACAAACTTGGAAGACGGCAGAAAGGTTGCTTCTTGACACCAACCATCCTTTCTATTTTCCACCACGGGACGACCCACTTGATAGCAAAATTGCGAGATTCAAAGACCCTTTTCCATTCATGGCTCCCCATTTTAGAGAAGTGTTTCTTCCTCCTCACGAAACAATTCGGAGTGTACTTCTCAATGTTGTCCGGAGGGCTAATTAATTCTAGCCTTTCCATTAGCCACATCTGTAAAAAAAAGTGTAATGTAAATAAATTATTATTAATATACAAACATATATTTTTTGATTTTTGTAATTAAAAATATAATTTTTCTACCTGTAATAAAATTGGAGAGCCTCGAAAAGGTGCTTTTGGGTTCCTTTTCGATTCATCAAGACTAATCAGAGTCTCTCCAACTACCAATGGCATTGGATTTCTCCCTGATTCAATTTGTTCTAGTACAGTTGTTATAATTGATTGACCCTCATTATTTTTACCACTACTAAGAAAAAATTGATTAAGCATACAAAATAAGAAAGCCCTTCTTCTATATATATGAAAAGATTCAGAGTGAGGTTTATAAAAATAATGGCGAGCAAATTCTTTCAAATTAACTATGTTGCCATCTACTATTTTAGATAAATCCCTTTCTTTTAAATTGAAGAAGCGTTCAAAATCCTTGTAATAATAAGCATCTATTCTAAGGATTACTATGAAGTCTATTACAGGGAAACCTAAAATAGCACCAAATTCTTCCGGCAAAGGGCTAATTTCATCATACCCTATTCTAAAGCAATGAGTATCAAAATCCCAATATTCTAGAGCGGTATGAATAAAATCTAAGTCAAGATCTACCCCTTTGATACTGTAATTTCCCCCCAAGTGGAATACATCTAATTCTTTTATTTCTTTGGCATTAAGAGACCGACACCATTCATGGGTGTATTGGGTAAAAGTTTTGGTGACTAGAGACATGATATTATTTTTCTAAAGCTAAGAATTATTTTATTTGCTGAAATTATGAAAAGAATCAGCTGGGCAGGGGGCTATTTATGCACGAAATCGGAGCAGTTTTAATCTGGGAAGGATACAGAGTCAGCGCTATTTGGCGCCAGACGCCAAAGCTTGGTGCCAAACGCTAAGTGTAGCGCCTGGCGCTACACCAAAACGCGTGGCGCCAGCTGGCGCCAATTTGCCTCGTCATACGCGCTTTCTAAAACCGCGTTTTTACCTTAATTTGAGTCTGCTAATGACTTTACGGCTTCCTTATATTTTCTAAACATCTTTTTATTCTTTTTTTTTAATTAATATAGCTATTATATTAATTTTATTATCTTTTTTGGGATTTTATTTAGGTTAATTTCCAAGTTTTTATAAACCCAAGTTTTTATTTACCTTTTCCTTTTTTCATTTTTTCTTTTTAGGAAGAAAGTAGGATACCCTCCATCAATCATCAATAATAAAAATGACGGAATTTTTGCGCAAAATTACTTGTCACACTTTCTTGCACACACAAACATGCACATAATAATAATAATATTAAAAAATGTAAAAAAATGATAAATAAAATAAACTCATGTATATACAAAATATGTCTAAAGAAAAATGATGAGTCTAACTAAAAGGCAAAGTTCTATACAAAGTCAAATAAATAATAAAAAGCACAGGTACAAACTACGGCGCCGGGGGAGGTAAACCCATCGTCGCATAAAACTCCGCCGTACGAGGAGTAACCTCTCCACCTACTCCAGCTCCAGCTCTAGCATCAGCTCCAGTCTCCGTAGGAGGAGGAAAACTCAACGTGGGACCAGTCCACCCCAGATCAACCTGAGGCTGAGGATGTAGAGGCTGTTGCGATGACGAGCCGACCTCGTACATCCCACCACCTCTAAGAGTCGAGGTAGCCTCTCCCTGGCTTACCGGCGCAGCATGAGCACCTTAGAGGAGGAACCTGAGCTCTCAACCACGTCAATACGGGGAGCCTCAGAGCGACCGCCTCTACCTCCTGAAGTAGTGCGGCGACGTCTCGAGCTAGACCTCGCCGGATCCCTCCGCACCTCAGGTCTCGTGCGGGTAAGAGAAGGAATAGGCTGACCCTGCAAAAGGAATTAAAATCAGAAACAAGGCAAAATCGAAGCGGTATTATAAAACCATATTAAAGAAAGACTACCTCCTGAACGGCGTCGTCTCGACGGCAGGTAGCTACGTTCCTCATCCGGACAAGCTGGCACCGGAAGGCACGAAACCACCTCGCGCGAGAACTGTCAAAGAAATAAGTCAGTAAACATGCGTAATATATATGGACAAAAGTTGCAAATAAATAAACTTACCCGAGTCTGGTGGCGAGGAATCGACCACTCTACGAAGCGCTCGTCCTCAGGAGCCGGAGGAATCATCTCCTCAATCGGCTCGTATGTCCCCTGGTAATGGATAGACATACGGGGTGGCACGAATTCAGCAGCATCGTCCTGATAAAGCAAAAACAAAGTCAGTAATGCATTACTTGGGGGATACTTCACGAAAGATAAAAGCTTAAAAATCGTACCGCCACATCCTCGGCCGGTACAACAACTAGAGCTAAAAACGGCAGTAGCTCCTCCGCATAGCATCGCCCAGGGATTGTGCAAGATCGCCACGGGGTACCAGATCCCTCTGACATGCTCAACAACCTCGCGGTGTTAAACATGTGACGTGGTGGAGGAGCAGGAACGACAAAAATATCGGAGGAATGATGTCTAGCAACCCTCTCTCCAAGGTACGCGATCGCTCCATAAGTCCCCAGGAAATAGCGACGCTCAGCGGAATACTGCACGGCTAACCCAGGGACTGCCAGGCCGACCCACGGCCGGTACAGCACCTCAGGCTCCTGCAAAGAGCGTCAATTAGGCGAGAATCTATCTAAAGCATCACAAAATGGCAAATAAGAAAAGAATCATACCGCGATGATCCAGTCTCGGACATACGCAGTGGACATCCCCACATGGCGGTTGCCCCATGAAGCACTGACTGGAAACCTGCGCGGCGACGGTCTCGCCGGCGCAGCAGAAGGGAAGTAATCGTAGAACCAGATCTATAAGGAGTTAAAATTATCAGCAAGTGCTAGCTAAAATGTAGAGCTAAACTTTATAGGGAATAATGTTTACCTCTACGACCCTCCAAAAACTGGACAGAGCAACATTCGTCCCACAGAACCGGTGTCGACACGAGTCCCTCAGCGCTCGAATGAAGTCAGCATAAGCCAAGCTGGCCCAGTCGTAAGTCCCGATCCGATGTAGATCGCGGACGGCAGGAAGGTAGTAAAGCAGCGCCCTACTACTCTTGTCAGGGGAGAACGTCCCTGACAACAAAATAAGCGAAAAGATGCGCACCCGCTGCTCTCGGGTGGTCGCACCATCGTCAAAAGCCGCTGCCAGAGTCGAACGGTGAATCCCCCTAGTGTTGAACTGAAACAACTCTACCTCAGCTCGAGCCCGAATGGTAATCGTCCCAACAGCTCCTCGACCTCAGGGGAAAAGACGTCGATCCCGCTGTCGAACGGTAGTGGCACGGAGCTAAACTCCAGTCCTGTGATGAGACTGAAGTCGATAGGAGTGATCATCATCTCACCCCAAGGAAAGTGGAAAGTGTTGGTGGTGTCCCAAAAGAACTCCACCAGAGCACGAACTACATGGTGACCCCCGCTAGAGGCAACCATTGCCTCGGAGGTCTCGTACAGCGCAGCTAGACCGCAGGACTCCCATAGGAGTCTCGTCTTGACATCTTTGGCGATGTACATCTTGTACAGATCGCCCAAACCGTCATAGCCGGAGCCATGACAGCGCGTCCTCCCAACGGTGATGCCCCGTCTCACCCTCTCAAAAATGTGGTGGACGGGGGAAAAGAACAAGGTCCGCTCATCCCACTCAGGGAGTCGACCAAGCGAAGTGGACGGCTCGGCATCGTCCTCCACGGGCTCATGCTCCCGTCGAATGTCTCGGGACCATGAACTGGAACCTCGCTGTCTAGCCATTATCATAAATTAAGGTTCTATAGTATCTAAGGTTTGCCTAACCGCATGATACTATGTTCGCAAAAAATAGAGTACGTAGTACTAAAACAGAGCACAAATTTAAATTGAGCGTAACGACATTTTTCAAGCAATCAAACAATTTCTTGCAATACTATAGTAATTATTGTGAAAAATTGGACAAGAATTGCTAGCAAAAACATCAAGAACGAGCCACATTGTTTTCCCAACCTCAAGAGGTCCAACAATGGCAATTTGTTCATTTCTTCACCAAATTGATCAAACAAGTCTCAAATTACTCCCAAGGCAACATATAAACATAATCAAGAAATTTCATGGCATAAAATTTCACAAAGAAAGAGAATTAAGCATTCTAAGTTTCGAATTTTCATGAAATTTGAAAGTAAACACATGCAAAATTCATGAAAACCAGTGTGAGTTCAAAGAAAACTTACATAGATCAGGAAAATGGATGAAATAAGCTTTGATTTGCAACAAATTTGAGCGAATTTGGTTGAGAAACGAGCAAGAACGAAGCAAATGAATTTATGGAAATTTTCGAGCAAAAACGCGACGAGCAGCAGTGAAAATGAAAAAGAAAGGGCTTTTTAAGGAATACCCTATTCTGGCGCCAAGCGCTAGACCTTGGCGTCAACATATAGGCTTGGCGCCTGGCGCCAATCCCAGGGGCTGGCGCTACAGCCAGTTGTGTGGCGCTGACGTTATTTCAGCGACGCCAGGATGTTCAGCCACTTAGTGCG
Organism: Chenopodium quinoa; assembly: GCF_001683475.1. Classification (NCBI taxonomy): domain Eukaryota; kingdom Viridiplantae; phylum Streptophyta; class Magnoliopsida; order Caryophyllales; family Amaranthaceae; genus Chenopodium; species Chenopodium quinoa. The sequence goes on from NW_018743122.1 coordinate 3,507,402, forward strand.
GTTGTTCTAATTTTTAGCAATATACTTTGGGTTCCTTGGTACGCCAGTTAGCCCCTCTAAGCAATTTGACACGATTTTTAGTAATCGGCTTGATTGCACAAAGTGATCGACCTGATGAAAGATCGTCTCACTTAGCTTAAAGCACCTAAGCATTGGCTCATTAACAAAAGGCACCGACATAGTGGTTCATTCGTAAACGGCACCGACATACAGGTTCAAAAGCAACAAAAGCACCGACGTACAGGCATAGCGGAAGCAAAGTTCAAGCGAGCTTTTAAAGATCGACAAGCGAAGACCTTCGGTAATTTCCTTGGAAATTTATCGCAACAAATGAGGATAGCTTCAAGCGAGGATATCTTCGACGGCATTCCCTAGATTGTGGAGAGTTGTCACAAACAACTGAAGGTGATTTCAAGCGAAGTCGTCTTCGATAGTATTCCCTTGGACGTGGAATATTATCAAAGCAGAAGAGGATTGTTTCAAGCGAAGCAATCTTCGATAGTATTCCCTTGGACGTAGAATATTATCAAAGCGGAAGAAGATTGTTTCAAGCGAAGTAATCTTCTATATTGGAAGCAGTTATAAGCGTAGCTGTTTTCAGCGGGATGACATTCTCTTGGTAGGAGGTCATCAAAACAATAGTAAAGCAGCAACAAATCGGTTACTTTCAGAAACGTGTGCTCGACGGTGAAAGATACGCGTCTCTTAACTCTTTTATTTGTTTAACTAATGCTAGTTTGCAGGTATCTGCATTGCAAGAGTGGTTTAGAATCGCAGAACGTTCTGAATCATTCTCTGTCCCTATCAATACTTTGACTTTTGTTTTCGAAACTTGCGTTTCTCCAAACTCAGTCAAAGTGGGGGCTTCTGTAGACACCCATTTGTGTCTCCCCAAAACCAAACCCAGTGATGAGTACCTTTTGCGTCGAATCATAATCGAATGAAGTGAAAGTGTGGAAAGTTTAGTGTTGCGGAAGTTTTAATTTCTTTTCTCTTCTCTCTGTCTTTGAAAACTTATTTTAAGAAAACAGCCAATCCAGTTTGGTTGGTCCATGATATGGGTCCAATAGTAGTGTAGTTGGATGGGGCTTGACAAGAGTTTTCCAACAGTATATTATAAGCCCAATTCCGATGAATATTGAGGAAGTTATGGCTAATTTACTGAACTGGGCCCGTTTTGAGCCTTATATGCGGCCCAATGATCTAGGGGAGGGCCTAATATGATTTATAGTTCCTAATGCAATTAGGAATGGTTTTTGTTATCTAGATTCTTCTAGAAGGTTCTTTTCATTCCTAATTCAATAAGCATTGATAAATTGACTTTTGTTGACTTTTCAGAGTTTTAATTAAAATCAAAGAACGTTTTTTTGAGGAAGATACGATTTTATCCTCCTGTACGGCAATTTCTATCTGATTTTAAGAAAACGCGTGAATTTCTGAATCAGCGCCAAACGCCAACTGTAGCGCCTGGCGCTACGTTTGGCACCTGGCGCTAGCATTGGGGCCTGGCGCTAATGTTTGCGTCTGGCGCCAATAGCAAGCGTTGGCGCTAATTAATTTTTATCAACGCCAGAACTCTGTTTTGATATTTTATCTTTTTGGCTTATTTTATTTACAAATAACATCGTAAAAACTCCGTTTTCGATAACCAATTTTCATTCATCTACAATCTACCAACTCTCATCAAGATTCTCTTGATTATTCTCTCTCTCTCTTTTCTAAACTAGCTTCTCTCAAATACAAATTTCCGCATTCATTAGATCTAGATACACCTAGCCATATTTGAAATTGCCTTCGCCCTAGACGTGAAAGGTTTAATTTCTGAGGGTTTGGTCCCAAATCTCTCTTTCAATTATTTAATTTAATTGTTGTTTATTATTTTCCTTGAAGTTACTAATGCGTGTATTTTGTTATTAGAAAGAGGTACGAGGCATCAGAGTAAGTACTTTAATGGTTTTTATTAATGTTATGATATAGAGTTCATGCTTAGGTTGTTATTATGATATTCCTAGTATCATGTCTAGGGTAATTTTAATACTAAGTATGATTGTTATGATGCCTTCTATTTTCTTTTCTAATATTCATGTTAGTATCATGTTAGGGTTAAAGCTTCGATTTATATTTCTTAGTGACATGCTAGGGTTTGTTATTAATCTTGTTAGTATCATGCCTAGGATCTTGCTATTATTATGCTTTAACATAATTCATGATTATTTTTATAATTGTTTTGATTATGATTATAATTTTATGATTATAATTATTATTATTATATTGCTTGATATTTATTTTTATTGCTTGATCACGCTTTTATGCATGTTTAAAGGGAATCTATACTTGTAATCACGCTTATATAAGATAATTAATAATCTTATTTAGGGTTAATATGATTATAATTCAAGTGATCGCCAATAATAGATTTATTTGTGCATTAATATTCAACCAACATAGATAAGCAGGTTTAGGGTTAATCCTATTGATTGCATGTTAGTCAAAAAGCGCACATGAATACGATCAGAATAAAGTAGAGGCCTATTATTAGGGAAAGTTCAATCTCTTTTAGGTTGGATTTGTACCCGCATCCCCGAACCCTATTTGGTTCAAGACCTTATGGAGTTGATGATCTCTTGGATCGTTAAGGGGTGTAACCTACACCTCCTGAACGGTTTACAAGTTCCTAAAAAACTTGTTGGCGACTCTTTTTCTCTAGCTTCCTTCCCTTTGGACGCCTCCATGCTTAAGTGTATGATCACAGTGGGGTTCAAGCTAGGGGATTAATGCTTGAAATATTCCCTACACTTGTGCATACTTATTATGTGACTAAACTAACCGTTTGGTTTGACTTGTGTTTGTAAATAAGTCTTAATAAACTAACCAATGACTAAAGGGCTTTGCTTAATTAATTATTTAATTTATTTGAAATAATGAATAAACTTAAAATCGAGCCATAGTTCCTTAAAGTCAACCCAGATTTTTATTCCCGTATACTGCACAAGCGTCAATTTGTTTTGGTCATAACCGGAGTTTTAGAAAGAGTTACGAGTCATACAGCCTATGGATCTGTAGCCCTGAGTGTTATATTTAATTTGGAGTTGGTTTCGTCCCAATCAAAATCACAGATCAAAAGGTATGACTAAAATACCACAGCCTGTCCAGTTTAATGCATATACGTGAGGTCTTAACTTAGTCTTTGTTCGAGTGTAGTCACATAGTCCAGCCACATGGTCGTGACACAAGTCTTAACATGTCACCTAAACTCACTAGTCTTAGCACACACTTTTTACATACTCTTTTCACACCATGACCATGTCTTAGGTTCATACATGAGTCATTTTTCCGTCATTTGAGTTGAGGGTCCATTCCATTTGTATTCTCTTCCATATCCTCTTTCAATCTATTGCATGTTCAATTGAGCTTGAGCCAAAAATAAATAATAAAAACTTATCCCTAATTTCCCTTTCTACAGTACTTGGTCAAGGAGAGAAGGGCGATTAATCAAGGACAACACCTTTATTCAAGTTCAACTTTTTGATAAACCGATTCGTCAAAAGAAAAAACCTAAGAAGATAATGGCAAGTCAAGAAGAAGTCAATGAGCTTAAGAAGAAAATGGTTGACGTGACTGAGGTGTTGTAGTCTTTAACCCTTCAAATCAATGACCCTGTGAAACAACAACAAATGGAGCTCATGCAAGAAAGCTTGAGTAAAATATCCAATGACTATAGATTCCAGGGCATAAGATAACAAGGGGTCTCAGTGGACAAGGAGCTTCTTCCGCAAAAGTTCAATGCCAATGAAATCCCTAAGTTTAAGCCAACTGACAATCCTTACTTTCATTTAAGGTCCTTTGAAACTGTAATGAACATTAAAAGGATTAATAAGAATATTTTTCACTCTTTATTCTCGCTATCTCTTGAAACCATTTGTCAACATTGGTTCTTCTCCCTTGATAAAGAGAAGACCTCTACCTAGGATGGAATAAAAAATGCTTTCATTGATAGATATAAGTGTAATATTCAAATTGAAACCGGCCATAGACAACTTGAGATGCTAAAACAAAAAGAAAACGAAGGGTTCATCTCCTTCTTCAACAAGTGGAGGGAAACTTCCGCTAACATGATCGAAGTCCCTACTGAAAAAGAATCCGTGAGGATGTTCATCAAAAATTTACAAGAAAAGTATTCAAAGCACTTAAAATATCAACAGAACTTGAATAATTTCAAGGCCGTCTATGACATAGGCATCGAGATCGAAGATGACCTCGCAAAGCAAAAAGCTACTAACAATAGTAACCATAGTGGTTGGAAAGGAAAGAAGACCCACAATCCTTCTTCTTTCGAAAGCGCCCACTCTAGTAACAATGTTAGTACCTTTGATCTCAGTGAAGTTTTAGCCATGGATAACTAAGGATCTAAGAAGCAACTAAGGAAAGACTTCACCCCCATTGGGATGAGCTACGATGCTGCCTTCGATCGACTCCATACTAAGGGACTCATTACTCCCATTGGACCTATTCAAGATCCCGAACCTGAAAAGAGGTTGCCTAGTTGGAATCCAGGCCAGATGCACATTGAAAGTACCATCAAGGTAGGGGTGATGCTACTGAGAGCTGTTGGAAGCTAAAAGAGGCTATCCAACATTTGATCGATAATAGCAAGCTTCCCATACCTCCAGCTACCAAGAAGAGCGTGTGATGATAAAGCAAACGACACAAGACAAGAGACGAGGTTCAACGACAAGATTTCATGACCTCTTTTTCTATTTTTTTTTTCATTTCTTCCTTTCCCTTATGAGTCTAGCATAGGCACTTTTTTTTCCCTTAGATTTACTTTGTAGATTTTTTCTTTCTCCCTTTTAATAAAATGAGCATTTTATTACTTGCATATGATCATTGCATCACAATAAAAAAAATTAAAAAAAAAAAACATCGAACTGAGCACAAGGTATATCAATGATTTGAGGCACCCCTTTGTAGCCATATCATATCTCCTTTCACCCTTTCAAATATACAATCCTTTCTTCATACACCACTTTGAGCCTCGTCTAACGATAGACTTTTCTTTCTTCAACCCACATCTACTTAACCTTAGGATGAAATGGTGTGTAACTTATGCAATTTCAAAAGCTTCAGCGATTCAAAAAATTAAAATTGATAAAAAAAAGCAAAAATAAAAAGTGTACAAAAGGGCAAGTGTTCCAATGTCTCTGATATGAAAATATCTTTGATAAGAACACATCTCGGATTACGTTTCTTATTGAGTGCTCGGTACCGTGCCTGAGAAACATGAATGCCAAGTGAGTGATAGACCGCATGATCGGATTTCCCACACCTATAAAAATAAAATAAATGCTAAAGCAAAATAAAGAGCTAAAAAAGAGTACAAAGCCTCAAGCATATAAATATAAAGATTCAAAAGCAAGGTTACACACCTTGGGGGTTTATCTAGGGTCTTGAGCTTTTATCCCTTTCTTCTTCAACCTTTAGTCTAACCACGTGACAACCCTTAAAAGACCTCTTTGAGGTATACACACACGTATGCGAGGTTCGGCTAGAGCTACATTCGGCCTGATTCCTAACGAATATGTAGGCAACCTCACATCGAGGTGCGGCCGTAATAAAAATACATTCATATTTACACTCATAATTGATCATATCTAGGAATTTCCAATTCTCATCCCTTTTCAATTAGAGCTAGACTTGGGGGCTTGATCCCTACATTATTAATTTACCTAGCCTAAAGATTCACCATCATTTGACTTATCTTGAAATAATGTTTTCCTACACACTTAGCCCTTGCGGCCTAACTTTAGTGTCCCTTTCACACACTACACAGATACATGACCAAATAGTCCTTTCCTTAGGACCCCTTTGTCATGAAATCTTAGCACAACATTGAGCATACTTCGTCATAACAAAATCACTCATCACTCATCACTCATCATTGCATCACAAAGTACGAAGTGCTTAGCCTCTGTGCATAAGTTACCCAAATACTTTCATCATGGAGTCAACTATTAAGATAGCCTAGGATGAATTAATCCTTTCACCTTGAGAAATAGTATCAAACTACATTTGACTAAGCTCATTCAACATGCATTCAAAAACTTCACTTCTTTCTTTTTTTGCGTCTTTCTTTTTCGGGATAAAGTCGGTACCCTCCACAAAAATGACGGGAATTATTGTTTTTCTGCATTTCGAGTCATGTACATATCGAGCTTCATGAGTCAACACTATGCACACATGAGTCACACAAAGTGAGTCATCATTAAGTCAAGTTTATACCTTGAGTCATGTCAAGTCAATGAGTTAAGCAATACTAAGTCTTAGGTCAACCCTAAAGAAAGAGATGAGAAAAGTCCTATAGTCAAAAAAATAAATGCAGGTGCATCCCAGCAAGCAAGGACATTCCCGGATTTTTTCAAAAAAATCGTGAATATGACACATGAAATTCTTCCAAGATGAGAGGAGTTTGAGCAAGCTTACATGGATCAGTAAGTTAGAGATGAAGAGCTTTAATTTGTAAAAGATTTGAGCAGATTTGGTTAAAAGGAAACAACAAGGTTCAAATTTTTGAGCAACGAACATCAGCAGCAAGAGTAAAATAGGGAAGACCCGACTCTAGCACCAGATGACAAAGTTGTCGCCTGGCGACAGAAGCAAAGTGCGGCGCCGGAATCTTCCAGCGGGCGCTGGTGCGGCAACACAATGCATGGCCCCCATATTAGATAATGCGGACCTAGTGTAGAAATTTCGGGTTCCTTGGTACGCCAGTTAGCCCCTCTAAGCAATTTGACATGATTTAGTAATCGGCTCAATTACAATCACATAAAGTGATCGACCTGATAAAAGATCGTCTCACTTAGCTTAAAGCGCCTAAACATTTGCTCATAGCAAAGGCACTGACATAATGGTTCACAAGCAGTAAAAAGCACCGACGTAATGGTTCACAAACAGCAAAAATGCGCATACGTATTGACACCGCAAAAATTACAGCAAAAAATTGCAACATCAAAGTTCGAGCGAGCTTTAAAGATCGACAAGCGTTGGTCTTCGGTAATTTTCTTTGGAACATTATCGTAACAGCTGAGGATGACTTCAAACGAAGTTATCTTCGACAACGTTCCCTAGGATATGGAAGGTTGTCAAAAAGCTAAGGATGGCTTCAAGAGAAGTTATCTTCGACGACGTTCGCTAAGATTGTGGAGGTTGTCATTAAGATTTGAGAAGATAACATGAGATGGGTGGTCGTCGATGGCATTCGCTAAGATTGTGGAGGTTGTCACCAAGATTTGAGAAGAGTGGTTCGTGATGAGGTGGTCTTTGACGACTTTTGCTATGATTGGGAAGGTTGTCATTATGATTCAAGAAAAAGGCTCGAGATGTAGCAGCATTGATCGACGACATTCCCTAGCTTGTGGAGGGTTGTCATAAACAAATGAGGGTGGCTTCAAGTGTTCCCTGGCTTGCGGAAGATGGTCACAAGGTGGTAGAAGATCGTTTCAAGCTTAGCAATCTTCGATAGTGTTCTCTAGCTTGCAGAAGACTATCACAGCGGAATTGGAGGCAGTTCACAAGCGTAGCAGTCTTCTGGCAGTATCCCCTAGCTTGAGGAAGATCGTCACATCAAATCGGTTAAACCAGAGACGTGTTCTCGACGGTGCAAGATACGTGTTTCTTAACTCTCGTATCTGTTTTAACTAACGCTCGTTTGCAGGTATCGGCGTTACAAGAATGATTTAGGATCGCAGAACGTTTTAAATCATTCTTTGTCCCTATCGATACTTTAACTTTTGTTTTTGAAACTTGCAATTCTCCAAACTCAGTCAAAGTGGGGGCTTCTGTAGACACCCAAATGTGTTTTTCCAAAACCAAACCCAGTGATGAATACCTTTCATGTCATTTGATTATCGAACGAGGTGAAAGTGTGAAAAGTCTAGTGATGAGGATGTTTTTATTAAAATATTTCTTCTTTCTTTTTTAAAAAATATTTCTTTTCTTACCTATTTAAGAAAAACGTGCATTCAAATTTAGTTTATTCCATGACAAGGATTCAATAATAGTTTAGTTGGATGGGGTTTGAAAAGACCTTTCCAACGATATATTATAAGCCCAATTCCGATGAATAATGAGGAAGTTATGGCCAAAATACTAAACCGGGCCTGGTTTGGTTCTTATATACATCCTAATGATCTAGAGGAGGGCCTATTGTTAATTATCATTGAAAAGATAATGTAGTTAGGATTGATAATTATGTTTCAAAGAGTTTGAAATTGAATAAAACTACTCCTTTTGAGAATCCTTGTTTTGTACGAAATGAAATATATTCAGATATTATTTTCGTGCCTTACAGTCTTTATCCAAATTTTATATGGTTTGATAGATCTTTAAATTATCTTTCCAATGATATATTATAATATTAATTCCGATATATAACAAAAAAGATATGAATAAGATACGAAACTCTATCCAAAACTGACACTGTCCCACTATTTTGGCCATATCTTTTTATCTATAAAATATTTAAATATGATTCTAATTGGGTTGAAAATAAGACTTCAAGATCTTTCTAAAGAAATATTATATGTCTTATTTAGACTTCTGGATCAAAAGATATGATAAAAACAAAATTTGCAAAAAACTGCTATCTACGAGTATTATTTCGATTCGAATTCGGATTCGGATTCTTTTCTTTATTCTTCGACCCTCTTTTTTTCTCTATAAATATGGTCATATCTCCCCTTTTTCAATCATCCAAAACCATCACAGTTCTCTCTTTCTCTCTTTTAAGCATTAGCTTATTCTTTCTCCCTCTTGATTCTAAAACTAGCCTTTTCAAAATACACCATACCGCACTCATTAGTTCTAGACACACCTAGTCAAGTTCGAAGTTGCCTTTGCCCTAGACGTGAAAAGCTGATAATTTCTGAGAGTTTGGTCCCAAATCTAGTCTAAACTTTTTAACTCTTTCTTTCAATTCTTTAATTTATTTCTTTAATTAAATATTTTTTTTAATTTTACTAACTCGTGTATTTTGTTATTAGAAACAGGTACGAGACATCAAAGTAAGTAATTCGATTATTTAATATTCCTTTGGTATTGAAATCATGTTTATAATCTTATATTAATTCCTAAAATCATGTTTAGGGTATTAACTAATATTTCTAATATCATGTATGTTTCTAGTATCATGTTTAGGGTGCTTCCTATTCTCTCTAGTATCATGTTAGGGTTAAAGCTTTGATCTTTAATGTTTAGTGACATGCTAGGGTTTGTTATTAATCTTGTTAGTATCATGCCTAGGATGTTGTTATTAATATTATGCTTTAACATGAGTATGATAATTATGATTATGATTATGATTATTGTTGTGTCGAATTATATAATTTAACATAATTTGTTAATTAGCGAATTGTTTCATGTAATTTGTTAATTTACGAATTATTTCACGTAACTTGTTAATTAGGGAATTGTTTCACATAATTTGTTAATTTACAAATTGTTTTCCGTAATTTGTTATTTACGAATTATTTCATGTTATTTGTTAATTAACGGATAATTTATATATAATTTTTTATTATTATGTTGCTTGGTATATATTTATTGTTATTGCTTGATCACGCCTTTTATGCATGTTTAAAGGAAATTCGTACTTGTAATCACGCTTAATAAGATAATTAATAATCTTGTTTAGGGTTAATATGATTATAATTCAAGTGATCGCCAATAATAGTTTTATTTTGTGCATTAATATTCAACCAACATAGATTAAACAGATTTAGGCTTAACTTATTGATTGCATGTTAATCAGAAAGCGCACATGAATACGAGTAGAATGAAGTAGAGGCCATTTTATAGGGCGAGTTATTTCTCTTTTAGATTGGATTCGTACCCTCATCCTCGAACACTAGTCATGGTTCCAGACCTATTGGAGTTAACGATCTCCTGGATCGTTAAGGGGTGTAACCTTTACTCTGTGAACGGTTTACAAGTTCATAAAACTTGTTGGCGACTCTTTAACTCTAGTTTCTTTCCCTTTTGACACCATCATGCTTAAGTGTATGATCATAATGGGGTTTAAGTTTGGGGTAATGCTTGAAATATTCCCTATAGTAATGCTTTCATTGCTAATAACTGGGCCTAGGCAACCTGGAAACGACATAGATGTTTACCTTGCGCCGTTTATTGACGACTTGAGAAAGATGTGGGACGAAGGGGTTTCCGTGTTCGATGCTCATCAGAGCGAGATGTTTACATTGCGTGCAGCCCTCATGTGGACCATGAATTACTTCCCTGCATATGGCAACTTGTGTGGGTACAAGGTCAAAGAAAAAAAGACATGCCCCATACGTATTGATGACACATCAAGCGTATACCTTAAGAATTCTCACAAATATGTCTACTTGCAAACTCGAAGGTTCCTTAGGCGTGATCACCCTTACCGTAGGCAGAAAAAGGCTTTCGATGGGACAATGGAAGAGGATACTGCGCCTAGACAATTGACTGGTGCTGAGATTTGTGCTCGGGTGAAAGGTATACGAACGATGTTTGGAAAATCACAAAAAACTGTGTTCTCAGCTGCTCTGTTCAAGAAAGAATCAATCTTTTGGAAGCTTCTGTATTAGAGAGAACATGACGTTAGGCACTGTCTTTATGTGATGCATATAAAGAAGAATGTGTGTGATGCTCTTTTGGGAACGCTTATGAATATCCGAGGCAAAATAGAGGACGGAAAGGTTGCACAATTAGATTTGCAAGAGATGGGGATTCGTCCAGAATTGTGGGCTCATGAAAAGGTTAGAAAAGGAATGGAACCGGAAAAAGAAGATGAAAATGTTTCGAAAAAAGGGAAGGAGAAGAGCAAAGGAAAGGGAAAGAGAAAGGTCATGGATACGTCAAAGAAGAAAGTTGAGGGTAAAGGGAAGGATGAAAAGACTTATTTACCTTCGGCTTGCTATACATTGTCAAGGGTAGAGAAATGTATGTTTTGTGCATTTATGTCCGGCATTAAGGTTACATCAGGGTACTCATCTAACATGAAAAGATTTGTAACCTTGACTGGAGAATTGAAGCAGACAAGTATGAAATCCCATGATTGTCACATTATGATGCAAGTATTCCTACCGATTGAAATCCGTGGTATTTTATCGAAGTACGTGAAGGAAGCGATTACAAGCCTTTGTTCGTTTTTCAATACAATTTGTAGCAAAGTGCTTGATCCTTGTACACTAGATGCTTTGTAAGCAGATGTGGTTGTGATTTTGTGCAAATTTGAGATGTATTTCCCACCCTCATTTTTTTACATAATGGTTCATCTAATTCTTCATTTGGTGCGTGAGATTAAGTTGTGCAATCCAGTGTTCATGAGGTTGTGCTATCCTTTTGAAAAACATATGGGTACATTGCAAAATAAAGTATGGAACCGAGCTCACCCTGAAGGAAGTATGATGCAAGGGACCTTGGGTGAGGAGATAGGTAACGTTGTGGCCGACTACATAGCCCTTGCTCAACCTATTGGTCTTCTTACTTCTCGATATGAAGAAAGACTTGATGATCATAGCACGATTGGGTCGAAACGAATGTCACGTGAACGAGATCAGTTCTTACAAGCACACCTTTATGTGTTGCACCATGTTGCAGATGTCCACCCATATTTAGATGAGCACATGGCTAGTTTGCGTGACAAATTTCCATCGAAAGGTGAAAGGGCACTTATGCAGTTGCATAAGAGGTTTGTCAATTGGTTTCATGATCGAATAATGGGTCAATTGGATGATACTAATTTGACCGATACAGTACAGTGGCTTGCGTAAGGTCCTAGGGATGATATTCATTCATTTGAGGGATATGACATCAATGGGTACACTTTTTGGACCGAGGGTCAAGATTTGAAATAATCCTCCACCCAAAACAATGGTGTAACGCTTGTGGCATCGTCAAGGGAGTTTGCAAGTGCTAAGGATAAATCACATGTCGATGCAAAGTTATCATACTATGGTCGAATTCAAGAAATATGGGAGCTTGATTATTGTAACTTCACAGTTTCTCTTTTCCAGTGTAAGTGGGTTGATAATATCAGACGTAATGTCAAAAATGATGACTTTACTCTTGTAGATCTTGGCCACTTGAATGATAGTGCAGAACAATTTTATCCTTGCATCTCAAGCTAAGCAAGTGTTCTACGTAACTTACCCAATCGATTCAAAATGGTCTATTGTGCAAGCTGGCAAAAGTAGAATCATAGGCATTAGAGATGTTGAGGATGAGGAAGAATATGATGCGTTTGATGATTCTGCACCTTTCACTGTTCCTAGACCTGTTGTACCAAATGACATAGATGACGAAGCAGGTTATATGCGATCAGACCACAACGAAGGAATTTCAGATTGAGGTAGTATGATTAAAAGTTATTAATGGTTTCATTGCAAATATAGTTTAATTATCATGTATATAGGAGCATAAGTAGGAGAAAATGACATAAATGAGCTTGTATTTGACCGAAATCTTTTGTTTTGTATATAAACTAACATGTTTGTAGTTTGAAATTGCCTAAGTGTACTCATTATCATGCATATACAAGGTTATAGGACCATAAGTAGGTGAAAATGACATAAATGAGTTTCTACTTAACCCAAGTCCTTTTTTTGTATAGAAACTAACATGTTTGTAGTTAAAATTGCCTAAGTGTACTCATTATCATGCATATACAAGGTTATAGAACCATAAGTAGGTGAAAATGACTTAAATGAGCTTCTACTTAACCTAAGTCCTTTGTTTTGTATATAAACTAACATTTAATCATTATAACAACTTATATTCATTATACTTAACATGTTTGTAGTTTGAAATTGCCTGAGTGTACTCATTATCATGAATATACAAGTTTACAGGACCATAAGTAGGTGAAAAGGGCTTAAATGAGCTTCTACTTAACCCAAGTCCTTTGTTTTGTGTATGAACTAACAATTAATCATTCTAACAACTCGTATGCATTATATTTGAATTTTTGATGTTTGAAATTTCATAAGAGTATTCATTTGCACTAATACTTTACTATACACTAATATTGTTTTAAGTTTGTTTTGACAGATGCTTATATCTCATGGAGGACGATCATAACCTTGATTGTGTAAAGGACATTGAGGATGATGACTATGATGAAAAGTACGAGGACGAGGATGAGCCTTATGATGTGAACAAGGAGGTTGACTTGGGTGAGCAAGAGGATCAGGCTCAAGATGAGTTTGAGCGTAAGCTTGAAGAATTTGAAATTTCGGCTGAACGTACGCCGCCTATTGAAAATAGAGCATGTGAGATTGTTGGTGAGAACCCGACTCCTGAAACTCATGGCCAAGGACAGGATCAAACCAACACAAGTGGTGGAGGGGGGGTAAAGGCATCAGCTCAGAGAAAGGGTAGGGGTCCGACAACAAGTTTTAAGAAACCTAACGGTCCCATGGTCTTGGAGTATGACAACAACGGCCAACGCGGGGGCGAATGACGTCGACAATATGCTAATCATGTTGGCATGTGTGTGCGGAAAATCCCCATTACACTTGTAATGCGGCAAGTACCTCCGGGTTTGATTCAAACCTTTTGGGATGATACAAGGGTAAGTGTGTTTTTAACACATTTAGACAATTTAAGAAACCTTCACCTTATGGTTGTTAGTAAACAGAAACTAATAATCGGTTTATATTTGTGCTTCCAGAGGATATTTTCTATTCCTAATGATGCCGAGAAGAGAAGGGTATTTGAATCTTTATTAGCGGAAAGATTTAGAGGCTTTAAGACCACCTTGACTAATGGATGATCTATAAAAACAAGAAATCAAAGAAGAAGAAAGCTATTGAGGATGACCTTCTCTCGTGGCAAAAATGGCCGAGCGTGTTAAAACAAGACTGTGAAGACTTCGTTATTCAAAAGACTCAAAAGAAAGCCATTGTAAGTTTGTGTAAATCCGATGTCAATTGAATAATAGCTTGACTCGTTTTGTAGTACTGATACTAACATTTGTTTTTATGTAGGAACATTGAGCGCAAAATATAAAAAATACATTGTAGAAGGAGTACATGTTGGGATTTGGTGAGTCCGACTCACCGCGGAAACAAACCCAAAAACAAGACCGCACTCGCAATAAATAAAACCATAAACATAATTAAATTAATCACAAGATTAAGATAAGCTAATTACCTTTGACGCGTGCTTCGCTCCAAAATGAGCTCTTACTTGAAAGCTTCAAGTCCCGCTCACACGGAGACCTCCAACGAAGTCCACCTGCACCAACAAAACCGACTAGGTCCAATGTCTTGGGGTTAGAAAGACCCAACCAATAAAACCCGAGTAATTATATTAAGTTCAAAGGTTTTCACTAATTGTGATGCCTTTTTCAACTCTTACTCAAGCCACATTCCCAATGCCCATACTTGGTATTTATAGGAAATGATGGGAGTATCATTTACTCTCCCATCAATGTGGGATAGTATGATTTTTCCATTTTATTTTAAAGCTAAAATAAAATTAATAATCAAGCTAGTAATAAATCAACAAGTAGCAAGCTCATGTGAGTGGTTAGGTGAGGACCACTTGGAGAAGGGGGGGACCAAACTTGCTCCCCACTCCCTCTCCCATAACCGACCACCTCACTCCACACACACTCAAGGACCACTAGCCACATGGCACCCCCTCTTGGGCACCAAGGCAGCCAAGGTGGGCTGCCATGTGCTGCAGTCTGTGGCAGCCACGCCCAGCAAGCCCAGCAGGCCAAGCACTCGCATGCGGGCTGCCAGGCGCTGCTGGCCAGCAAGCCCAGCATGCTTGTGCGGGCTGCTGCTGGCCTTGTGCCTTGGCCAGCGCTGCTAGGCAGCAAGAAATGGCCTAGCCATGCTGCTGCAGCTTGTTGCAGCATGGCTTGCTAGCCATTGCGCGCACAAGGCTGTGCCTAGCATGCTAGCACGCACTAGGCAGCGCCTAGCCTTGCGATGCTAGCATGGGTGCGCTAGCACGCACCAGCCAGCCTAGGCTCGGCTTGGTGCGCATGCTAGTCACCATGCTAGGCCATACGCCCTTAGCACTCGGTTTGCTTGGGCATTCCGATGCTAGGGGTATTTTGGTCTTTTGTTGATTTATTACTATTTCCCGTCTTGTCTTTCACTATTTTTCGACTCGACTTCCGACGCTCGGTTTTGACGCTCTAAGCTCGAATTTCCGACGTCTAAATAAATATTACTCGGTCGACTCATTAATTCCTTCCGAATTAATTCGTCGGTTCGGTTTGTTGAATGCTTGGGTGTCACCCGAAGGGTTCAGTCAAGATTAAGCTGTAATATTAATTATTCATTAATATTACTGATCGGAAGCGGCCTCCACCCAGGCATTTCGATCACTTGACCTCATTGAATATATTAGCTTTCTAATAATTCTGAACCCACTAACGGAATAGTACACTTGTTTGAAGGACACCATTCCTTTCAATACACCCATTGTATGGGGGCTAAGACATTTGCTGAAAAGAGACCTGAGTGGATCAAAAAGGGTTTATACCGTAAATCGCTTCTAGTGCCATCGAAAGAATCCTCTAGTTCCATGGTCACTACTTTGGTGAGTTGTGCCGGTGATTTTTTTGTTCACTCCATACGTTTGATAAGGAAACCGGAAAATGGGTCATCAAGGGTCCGGAAACCAAAAAAATGGGAGATAAACTTGTAAGTTACCTATGAACTACTGAATTTTAAGTCGCTTTTGCATCAAAATCACTATACAAACCATTAACAGTATTATTGACATCCTTTTTTCTTTTGGTACAGCTTGAGCACACTTAAGAACTAGTAGAGGGCAAATTGGTCTCAAGTGTGGAGAATGACCCTTTCACTTTGGCTTTGGGAAAGCCATACCATCCAGGATGAGTAGTATGTTCGGGAGGGTCATTGCTAGGATGGCAAAAGGTGATGGGTCCAGAATACACAAAATCGGGTCGATCTCAAGCAAGTGTTAACTCACCGGATGCGTTGGATGCCAAGGTGGCATCAATTAAGGAACAAGTACGCAACAAGTTAGTAGGTGAATTCAATGCTTGGGCGAAGCAGATGAACTTACCGAGTTTGTTGTTCTCCGCGACAACACCGGTCGACTCATGTTCTCACCCAGAAGGACAAGGAGAAGGTGATAGACATGGAGGAGATGAGATACATGGAGAAGATGTGCTACCTGAGGTAGTTTCAATTAAATTAAAAGTTTTAAAATATTTATTTACGTGAGATCTGAGGTGGCATGATTGATGAACTATTGCAGGTTCTTACTCCTACACATGCGGACTCGAGGGAGCTTGATAATCCAACACAGCATGAATATCCAGATTTACAGGTGATTTGTAACCCTCTACCGTAATGAATTTCGTTATATTATCAATGGTGTACTAAAAGACCTATTTTGATAACTTCTTTTTTTACAAGTGTAGGAAGACACCCGGTGTGCACTACTAGCCCCGAGGTTTGCAAATAGTGTAGAATTGAATTTCGTGGCGTTTGGTAGTGCACAAGCGACGACCGGTGCTACGGCGGGGCCACATCATTACTCGGTTAGGATCACTTCGGCGGTTGAGGGGTTCGAAGACATCCCAATACCCGTACTGATAAAGGAGGTTGAGATAACAAAGCTTTGGCAAGCTGTAAGTAGCTTCGTTGATTGGCCACGTGCGTGGTGAGGTTGATTAAAGAGGTAATTTATTTATTTTCATTTTGTTAGTGTTAAATAACCGTTAGGCACTCTCTAACTGCACCTCTGAAAATAAAACCGCCGAAATATATAGCACGAATCCCCGGCCCCCATCTCCAATTTCGAGGCTGCAATGGCCTCGGCTGCCGTTCCCTGGGCTGCTCCGGCCTCGGCAGCCGCCATCGGGGCTGCTCTAGCCTTAGAAGCAGCTGCCTGCCTAGGCTGAAGCAACCCCAGGCAGCCGCTGTCGGGGCTGCTGCAGGCTAAGAAGCCGTTGTCGAGGCTGCTGCAGCCCAGGCAGCCACTGCCTGGACTGCTGCAGCCTCAGCATGCGGCTGCCTGGGCTGTTGTTGCCTCGACGGGGGCTGCCAGGGAAGGAGCGGCCTCAGCGGCGGCTGCCTTGGATGTTCTGGCCTCGGTGATGGCTCCCTCGGCTATTCTAGCCTCGGCGGAAGCTGCACTGTTTTTTTTGGGATTATTCGAGGCTGCTCCAGGGTTGTTCCAGCCTCGGCGATGGCTCCCTTGGCTGTTCTGGCCTCGGCGAAAGTTGCACTGCTTTTTTGGGATTATTTTGAGCCATTATTTTTTTTCTTACCTCACTCGATCGTTGAAGTTTCAGATTTCGCATGGAAATAAAACTTCAAAGAGAAGGAGGGTGGAGAAGCCTAAAAGCATTGATCAACTTAACATGAATCTGAGTGAACAACGGTTCAAGAGTGAACAAACGTCGAAGTTGCACTCTTCGAGAGGTTCACCCATGCAACCTACTCTGCTTGTTGAAGACATTGTTCTTCAATCACTCTCTTCTGATTTGACCTTTCTTCACAACCGTGCTTGTCATTTGGTCGATCCCATGGAAGTTGCACTTCCTAAGGAAATGTTCCACTATGATGAAGATGCAGTACCATGGATTAGAAAAGAAGATGTGAAGGAATTTCTACGTGGTGCAAAGCTTAACATTTCCCTCGTTCAAACATTCATGAGGTACTTCAATGCCCACATAATCTACACTTTTTTCAAGTTATTCAAATTTGTTGTGATTGTAGGGAAATATTTCAAGCATTACCCCAAACTTGAACCCCACTGTGATCATACACTTAAGCATGGTGGCGTCCAAAGGAAAAGAATCTAGAGCAAAAGAGTCGCCAACAAGTTATAGGAACTTGTAAACCGTTCACAGGGTGAAGCTTACACCACTTAACGATCTAGGAGATCATTAACTCCAATAGGTCTAGAACTAAGACTGGAAGTTCGGGGATGAAGGTACAAATCCAACCTAAAAGAGATTGAACCTGCCCTAATAATAAGCCTCTACTTTATTCTTCTCGTATTCATGTGCGCTTTCTGACTAACATGCAATCATTAGGATTAACCCTAAACCTGTTTATCTATGTTCGTTGAATATTAATGCACAAATAAATCTATTATTGGCGATCACTTGAATTATAATCATATTAACCCTAAATAAGATTATTAATTATCTTATTAAGCGTGATTACAAGTACAAATTCCCTTTAAACATGCATAAAATCTGTGATCAAGCAATAAAAATAATAAGCATCAAGCAACAATATAATATTGACTATAATAATAATAACAATAATAATCATAATCAAAATAATCATATTAAAGAATAATAATAGCAAGATCCTACGCGTGATACTAACAAGATTAATAACAAACCCTAGCATGTCACTAAACATTAAAGATCAAAGCTTTACCCCTAACATGATACTAGCATGCTATTAAGAAAGAAAATAGGAAGCATTACAGAAATCATAATTGATATAAGCAAATCACCCTAAACATCATACTAAGAAAAGCATCCTAACATGATACTAGGAATCAAAATAACAACCTGAACATGATTTATATATCAAAATATCAATTAAATAATTAAAGCACTTACTTGGATGCCTCGTATCTCTTTCTAATAAAAAAATACACACATTAGTAACTTCAAGGAAAACATAAATAAAAGGAATTAAATTAAATAATTGAAAGAAAGAATATAAAGAAAGTTTAGACTAGATTTTGGACCAAACCCTCAGAAATCAAACCTTTCACGTCTAAGGTGAAGGCAACTTCAAACTATGCTAGGTGTGTCTAGATCTTGTGAATGCAAAATTTTGTATGAGAGAAGGCTAGTTTCGAAAAGAGAGAGAGAGTATCAAGAAATTCTTGATGAGAGTTGGTGATTGAAAACAGAGGCTTTAGGAGGCTACTTATAAAGAGAATCAACCAGATATGATAAAAAAGAAACAGAGTTTTGAAAAGAATAAAACACGACGTTGTCGCCAAGCATGCCCCTGTCGCCAGATGACAAGGCTGTCGCCAGGCGACAGACGTGTCACCGCGACGCCAGGCATGTCGCCAGGCGACAGACTATTGTTGCAGCGCTGCAATTAGTTTTTTCACGCGTTTTCTTATTTTGATAAAATTTAAGCATATGAGGGGTAAAACTGTAATTTCCTTAAAAACACTTCTTTCATTCTAAATAAAACTCTTAAAACTCAATTTATCAATGCTAATCAAATTAGGATTCAAAATAACCTACTAGAAGATTCTAGAAGACCATAATCAATCCTAATTGTATTAGGAATGATAAATCATAATAGGCCCTCCTCTAGATCATTGGGCTGCATATAAAAATCAAATCGAGCCCAGTTTAGTAATTTGGCCATAACTTCCTCATTATTCATCAGAATTGGGGTTATAATATATCGTTAGAAAGCTCTTTTTGAACCCGACCCAACTACACTATTATTGGACCCTTGTCATGGACCAAACTAAAGTGATTAGCTATTTTAATAAAATAGTTTTTCGAAAACAAAGAGAAAGACAAGAATTAAAAACTAACCGCGACACCAGACTTTCCACACTTTCACTTCATTAGATTATGATTCGACGTGAAAGTTATTCATTACTGGTTTTGGTTTTGGGGAGAAACAAATGGGTGTCTACAGAAACCTCGACTTTGACTGAGTTTAGAGAAACGCAAGTTTCGAAAACAAAAGTCAAAGTAGCGATAGGGACGGAGAATGATTCAGAATGTTCTGCGATCCTAAATCATTCTTGTAATGCCGATACCTGTAAACTAGCGTTAGTAAAACAGATAAAATAGTTAAGAAAAGCGTATCTTGCACCGTCGAGCACATATCTCTAGGAGTAACCGATTCGTTGCTGCATTTGTTGTTGTGACAACCTTCCACAAGTTAGGGAACGCCATTCTGATGTTTTGACGATCTTCCTTAAGCTAAGAGATACCGCCTGAAGACTGCTACGCCTGTAACTGCCTCCAATTCCACCGTGATAGACTTCTGCATGCTAGAGAACTCTATCAAAGATTGCTTCGCCTGAAACGACCTTCTAGCGCTTTGTGACTAATAAGTCTATTTTTTTATATATTTTTATTCCCCGTTCCATGGTCATATTTGTGCTTATTTGAGCTCTACGGAGCTATTTTTATTACTAATAGACGTTTTCTAGTGTTTTTGTAGAGTTGGTATTATTTTGTAGGAATTTGCAGATTTATGATAATTCCCGAGCTTATTGATCCACTACAAAGATATTGGAGTTGGATCGTATTTTATGACCAAATATTTTAAGCCCAATTCTTAAAATGGAAGTTCAGCTTGCTGCTCTGCTTACCCAGGCCCGATCGGGCGCACTTACTTGTAGTTGCTACTGCAATATCGGACTTGACTTCTTTGGAGTTTTAATTGTTAGTTGGGCTTTGTTACAAAAAGCCCAGCTTGTTTTAAGGGGGGTAGTACGTAGGCCTTGGAGGGTGGATTCCGTAGTTTTAGTTTGAGGAGGATTAGATGTTTGACTTTCTATCAAATTCTATCCTATTATTGTACTACATATAAAGCAGGGGATTTTGACGTAGGGATCGTGAGTCTTAGTTTAGTTTTTATTAGCTTTTCTTTAATTAGTTTTTAGATTAGTTTTTAGTTAGTTTTCTTTTCTTTTTCTCTCTCTAACTTCTCTCTCTCTCCCTCCTCTTAATTAAACTCTTAGTATTACTTTCTCTCTCTAAACTCTTAATTTATGCAATTTTATATTTCTTTCTTTTGGTACTATCTCTTCCCTCCTTATTTACTTATTTTCTTTGCTTTGATCTTAATCATGTCTCCTTTCATTGTTTTGTTTAGTTTAGATTTAATTATGTGTGAATAGTTTTCTTTCTAGGGTTTATGGGGATCCATAAATAATATGAAGGGGTAATTTATTGTTGTTGATTGTCAATTATAGATTAATTTCCTATTGATTGATTTAATACTCTGTGACTAGATTAGGCCCGATCTTTATGCATGAGTTTGATCACATTGATTCGAGATTCGAGATATGAGAATTAATGTTTAGGTCTAGTTTCAATAGGCAGGTTAATTTATAAATGGTTAAGTCGAGATTCGAGAGATGAGATTTAATACCGGTAGATTGATCTTGTGATTGTAATACGTAGCGAAAGCCCTTTATGATCTGTTTAATTGATGCATTGATGTTTGATTATTATGTTTTACCTTGGAATATTATTTATTGGTGAACCTATACCCTAGGCTTTTATTCATTGTTTCTCCTCCTACTTTTACTCTTTTCCACTTTTACTCTTAGTAGTTTAGATTATATTAATTAATTAGGAATAGAAAGACCAATTTCCCTGTCGATTCGACCCTACTTCCTTATCTGCATTAGTTAAAGGATTTAGGAATTACTTTTGATTGGGTGATACGACTTTAGCCTGTCAGTGACCATTTTCCGAAAGCTAGGGAACATGATCGAAGATAACTTCGCTTGAAATCACCCACATTTGTTTGTGACAACCCTCTGCAAGCTAGGGAACGTCATCGATCAATGCTGCTACATCTCGAGCCTTTTTCTCGAATCATAGTGACAACCTTTCCAATCATAGCAAAAGTCATCGAAGACCGCCTTATCACAAACCGCCCTTCTCAAATCTTGGTGACAACCTGCATAATCTTAGCAAATGTCGACGAAGACCACCCATCTCGTGTTATCTTCTCAAATCTTGGTGGCAACCTCCACAATCTTAGAGAATGTCGTCAAAGACCACCCATCTCATGCTATCTTCTCAAATCTTGGTGAAAACCTCCACAATCTTAGCGAATGTTGTCGAAGACTGCCCATCTTGTGCTATCTTCTCAAATCTTTGGTGACAACCTCCACAATCTTAGCGAATGCTGTCGAAGATCGCCCATCTCGTGATGTCTTCACAAATCTTAGTGACAACCTCCACAATCTTAGCAAATGCTGTCGAAAATAACTTTACTTGAAGTCATCCTTAGTTGTTGTGATAATATTCCCAAGAAAATTACCGAAGACCAACGCTTGTCGATCTTTAAAGCTCGCTTTAACTTTGCTTTAGCCAGTGCGTTGCCGCTTCTGCTGCTCGTAAACCAGCATGTCGGTGCTTTGTTGTTTATGAACCATTGTGTTGGTGCTTTTGCGATGAGCCAATGTATAGGTGCTTTAATTAAGTGAGATGATCTTTTGTCGGGTGGATCACTTATTTGCAATTAATCAAACCGACTACTTAATCATGTCAAATTGCTTATAGGGGCTAATTGGCGTACCAAGGAACCCGGAAATTGGTGCACTAGGTCCGCATAATCTAATATGGGGGCCACGCATTGTGTCGCCGCACCAGTGCCTGCTGGAAGATTCTGGCGCCGCACTTTGCTTCTGTCGCCAGGCGACAGCTCTGTCATCTGGCGCTAGAGTCGGGTCTTCCCTATTTTGCTCTTGTTGCTGATGTTCGTTGCTCCGAACTTTGAACCTTGTCGTTTCCTTTTAACCAAATATGCTCAAATCTTTTGCAAATTAAAGCTCTTCATCTCTAACTTACTGATCCATGTAATTTTGCTCAAACTTCTCTCATCTTGGAAGAATTTCATGTGTCATATTCGCGATTTTTTCGAAAAAATCCGGGAATGTCCTCTCTTGCTGGGATGCACCTGCATTTATTTTTTTGACTATAGGACTTTGCTCATCTCTTTCTTTAGGGTTGACCTAAGACTTAGTGTTGCTTGACTCATTGACTTGACATGACTCAAGGTATAAACTTGACTTAATGGTGACTCACTTCGTGTGACTCGTGTGTGCATAGTGTTGACTCAATGTGATAACGCTACATGAGTCAATATGTACTTGACTCGTGTGTGCATTGTAATGTGATCGTGTGACTTGAAAATGCAAAAAAGCAAAAATTTTCCGTCATTTTTGTGGAGGGTACTGACTTTCTCCCGAAAAAGAAAGACGCGAAAAAAGAAAGAAGCGAAGTTTTTGAAGCTGCATATTGAATGAGCTTAGTCAAATGTTGTGTAAGGATTAATTCATCCTAGGCTATCTCAATTGTTGACTCCATGATGAAAGTATTTGGGTAACTTAGGCACGGAGGCTAAGCACTTTGTACTTTGTGATGCAATGATGAGTGATGAGTGATTTTGTTATGACGAAGTATGCTTCAATGTTGTTTTAAGATTTCATGACAAAGGGTTCCTAAGGGAAGGACTATTTGGTCATGTATCTGTGATGTGTGTGATAGTGACACTAAAGTTAGGCCGCAAAGGCTAAGTGTGTGGAAAAATATATTGAAAAGAGTCAAATGGTGGTGACTCTTAGGCTGGGTAGGCTAATAATGTAGGGATCAAGCCCCCAAGTCTAGCTCTAAATGAATAGGGATGAGCACAGGGGATCCCTTGACCAGGGGACTTGGTGTCTAGATTCAATTAAGGACTTAACAAAGGTACTGTTATTAACAAAATAATTGAACTGATTAGCAAACTATTTAATTAGACTCGTCGAGACAACTCGAGAAAAATGTTGAATTGTCACCAAAGCAACAGGACTGTCGTCGCACACTACAGTGCACCGCCAGACAACAGGGTTGTCGCTCGGCATTGCACAGCAGCGTGTGGCGCTGCAGCCCAAATTTGTGTGCCATTACTGGAGCATTAATCAGGGACTGCTTTCAGTATTTTTACTCTACGGGATTTGCTTAAAGTCATACTAAGTCAATTCTGTTTAAATTATTAGACTTTAATTACTCTAATTAATTAATTAATTAATTAATTAGGCAAAGTCCTTTTAGTCATTAATTAGTTTTTTTTAAGGCTTAAACAACAAGTCAAACAAACAGTTAGGAAAAAACACATAGAGTATGCACAACAAATAAAGCACAATTAGTCAAGTAGGCACAATATGATGCAATGAGTTTGCAACCTAACCATGGCTCTAGTTCTCTAAAGTTCGGGATTTGGGTTAGTCAAAGAGGGTCCATGGTTATGAGTCCGGATGCACCGCGCGGAAGCCTTACCTTTGGAAGGGTTGGCGCGAGTGGATGGGACCCCGCGAGTTAAATATAACTCGCTTCCATGGTTTGGTGAATTCAACATTCTCGGATGTACCCTTTGTTGCACAGAGTGTTCAATCAGGTAGATGGAGCATGAATTCGCAGAGGGTTATGTCCATATGTAGAACACATATGAGTTTTAGAAAAGTGAGAAAAACTCAATCAGGAAGTAGAATCGAGCCAACAGTGCTAGAACTGATCGAAATTAGAACTTATATTTCTGGCTCGGTATTGGAAGAACGCAGCGCCAGCCAACAGACACCGTCGCCGCAATATAGCCTTGTCGCCTGTTGACAAAAGTGTCGCTCGGCGATAGAGCCATATTATCGGCGACAGGCTCTAATTGCTAGACGCCAATTCCTACATGCCTCAGCAGCTTTCTGTGTTTGATAGAATTTTCCAGTTTTTCGCAGCATTTTTTCGATCCTAGTTGTGAAAGATATTCCTCAAATTTCCTACGTGTAAAAATCCTATGTTTTTTACTCATTACGAATGGTCTTTCCAATGAGAACCTTTTTATGCATATGACAATAATTAGAGGTGATCATTTGCGGGCTTGGACGGGTAGCGGGTAGGACCTATGCTTATTTTTTTGTCCAACGGGCTTTATGTAGCAAATCCGAACCCTTTTATGCGGGCTTGATACTTTGTCCATGCCCGCTTGTTAAACGGGCCGGGCTTGCCCGCGGGCTAGCGAGCCTTAATTTTTGTTTTATTTTTTATAACACTAACTAATCTTTTTATTATTTACTTGTGCTAAAATTATTTTATTATAGTTGTCTTATAATTTTTTGTTCAAAAATGGTAATAGATTTAAAAAAAAAAGGTTGAAATTATAACATATAATATAAATATATGTAAGATAAAACTTATTTAAAAAGTGTTAACGATAAAATATAAATTTAAAATGAATAATTGTAACTAATAAAAGCTTAAAGTTTAATATAGTCTCTTTGCATTTATTTTCAAAAATACACAAAGTATGTCATAACTAACTAACTAAATAAAATTATTAAAATAAGAATGTTATTATTATTATTAATTTATTATTATTATTATTACTATTATTATTATTACTATTATTATTTTATATTAATAAACGGGCTGGGCGGGCTAGCCCGGGATACATATTTCTTGTCCATACCTGCCCATATATGTTAACGGGTCGGGCCTAGCCCGCCCAAATATCCAATTTTTTCCAAAAAGGTTGTCCTAGCCCGCCCTTTTTGCGGGCCGGGTTGGGCGGGCTTAGTGGGCCGTCCCGCCCTTGAACAGCTCTAACAATAATGTTAATCAAAATTACACACAAGAAATACTTAGAACTTTTTGAGTCTCATCCACTCATTCTAAATAATTGCCAAAATAAATTTCAGGAATTAAAATAGAAATCCTCCCCAGCGGAGTCGCCAAAAACCTGTAGAGAAATATTTCAAGCATTACCCTAAACCTAAACCCCACTGTGATCATACACTTAAGCATGGTGGCGTCCAAAGGGAAAGAAGCTAGAACAAAAGAGTCGCCAACAAGTTTTAGGAACTTGTAAACCGTTCACAGGGTGAAGGTTACACCCCTTAACAATCTAGGAGATCGTTAACTCCAATAGGTCTAGAACCAAGACTGGAAGTTCGAGGATGAAGGTACAAATCCAACCTAAAAGAGATTGAACCTGCCCTAATAATAAGCCTCTACTTTATTATTCTCGTATTCATGTGCGCTTTCTGACTAACATGCAATCATTAGGATTAACCCTAAACCTGTTTATCTATGTTGGTTGAATATTAATGCACAAATAAATCTATTATTAGCGATCACTTGAATTATAATTATATTAACCCTAAACAAGATTATTAATTATCTTATTAAGCGTGATTACAAGTACAAATTCCCTTTAAACATGCATAAAAGCTGTGATCAAGCAATAAAAATAATAAGCATCAAGCAACAATATAATATTGACTATAATAATAATAAAAATAATAATATTAATCAAAATAATCATGTTAAAGCATAATAATAGCAAGATCCTAGGCGTGATACTAACAAGATTAATAATAAACCCTAGTATGTCGCTAAACAATAAAGATCAAAGTTTTATCCCTAACATGATACTAGCATGCTATTAAGAAAGAAAATAGGAAGCATTACAGAAATCATAATTGATAGAAGCAAATCACCCTAAACATCATACTTAGAAAAGCATCCTAACATGGTACTAGGAATCAAAATAAAAACCTAAATATGATTTCTATATCAAAATATCAATTAAATAATTAAAGCACTTACTTGGATGCCTCGTATCTCTTTCTAATAACAAAATACACACGTTAGTAACTTCAAGGAAAATATTAAATAAAGGAATTAAATTAAATAAATGAAAGAAAGAATCTAAAGAAAGTTTAGGCTAGATTTGGGACCAAACCCTCAAAAATCAAACCTTTCACGTCTAGGGCGAAGGCAACTTCGAACTATACTAGGTGTGTCTAGATCTTGTGAATGCGAAATTTTGTATGAGAGAAGGCTAGTTTAGAAAAGAGAGAGAGAGAGTATTAAGAAATTCTTGATGAGAGTTGGTTATTGAAAACGGAGGTTTAAGGAGGCTATTTATAAAGAAAATCAGCCGGATATGATAAAAAAAGAATTAGAGTTTCGAAAAGAATAAAACACGACGCTGTCGCCAAACACGCCCCTGTCGCTAGACGACAAGGCTGTCGCCAGGCGACAGACGTGTTGCCGCGACGCCAGGCCTATCGTTAGGCGACAGACTGTAGTTGCGGCGCTGCAATCAGTTTTTCCACGCATTTTCTTATTTTGATAAAATTTAAACGTTCTAGAGGTAAAATTGTAATTTCCTTAAAAACACTTCTTTTATTCTTAATAAAACTCTTAAAACTCAATTTATCAATGCTAATAAAATTAGGATTCAAAAGAACCTTCTAGAAGATTCAAGAAGACCCTAATCAATCCTAATTGCATTAGGAATGATAAATCATAATAGGCCCTTCCCTAAATCATTGGGCCGCATATAAAAATCAAATTGGGCCCAGTTTAGTAATTTGGCCATAACTTCCTAATTATTCATCAGAATTGGGCTTATAATATATCGTTGGAAAGCTCTTTTCGAACCCGACCCAACTACACTATTATTGGACCCTTGCCATGGACTAAACTAAACGGTATTGGCTATTTTCATAAAATAGGTTTTCGAAAACAAAGAGAAAGAAAAGAATTAAAAACTAACCGCGACACCAAACTTTCCACACTTTCACTTCATTTGATTATGATTCGACGTGAAAGGTATTCATCACTAGTTTGGTTTTGGGGAGACACAAATGGGTGTCTACAGTGATTATCCTTCATTTGATTAATTATTCAATGTTCATGCACACAGAGCACTACAGGAGCACTTAACTAAAACTGATTCTCCTTGTAAAGTTGGGTGGTTATGCCCCGAGCAGTTATCCACTACTAGAATCATATGCAACCCCCATGACGTGTTGTATTATGTTGAACAGAGTATCAAGGAATCAGTGCGTGCGGGAGACAAGTTCATATCGCCCCATGTTATAGAGAGTAAGTCTAACCATGTCAAATTCAATCGTTTGGCCTCATTATATGTTGACTCCTAAATATTAATTGCTTGTCTATTGTGAACTTATGTAGGGAGCATTGGAGCCTCATCGTTATTTGTAATTCCAATAACACAATCTATCACCTTGATTCAGCTCGATCATCGGAGAAGTGGCTCGTGAAGTCCATATAGCAAAAGTAAATATATATATTAGTGTGTTAATTACACTTATGTACTCAGCTTTGTTGATTGTGTGTTTTGTGTGTTTGTTAGCCTTGTCTTTATCTTGGCCCTATGATGACCCATTTTTAATGGAGAGTAGTGGAAACAAGTAGAGAGAACCTTTTCAGGTGATGAAGCATATTCATGAATGGGCATGAGTGAAGTGCGAATCATACTAGTTTCTATAAGCATATGATGTGTTTATTTCTTTATTTATTTATGGCATTATTATTATGCGTGACTAACAAAAAGGATTTGAGTTCAGTTTGGTTTTAATAAGGGCCTACAATGGTTCTAAGTTGTAGCTTAATTATATTTTACTTCGTTTGACTTTGGTTTGACTTTACTTTCATTGATTGACTTTTCAAGTTGACTTGTTTTGAAAGGTTTTGAAATTATTCTTCCACTATTTGTCTTTGATAGTTGCCTTAACCGTTTTCACGATGGCGGTAATGTCTTAGATATTCCTATTTAAAATTTTTAACAAGGCAAAACAGGTATTTTAAAAGAAAGGAATTTCTAGGGTGTTACAGGCGGCTGCTAAGCCTAAGAGGCGACGTGCTGGGGAAGTTCCCGCCAATGAAGTTACTCCAAATGAGGAGTATGAAGGATCGGAGGAGCAAGCAGGCTCTTCTCCAGGTGACATTCCTTCAACCCCTAATGACTCAATCTTGGGGAAGTCAGGCGGAGAAGATATTGCCTCCTTCCAAGGCTTAGATGGAGAGGATTCAGGCGGAGAAGAGGTCGTTCAATGGTCCGGATCAAAAGCGTTAGGCTCTGATCAAGGGGATATTGCGACTGACTATTAACAGTCGCTTAGGGGACTAGTCTTGCCGGATCCCTTAGAAACTAGGATGCTCCCTAGAGACATTGCTACTGTTTCGGGGTTTTCTGATAACCTGCGGGAGAGTTACAATTCCGAGACTGAAACCGGACGCCTGTACCTGCAAAATAACGGAGACTCCTGTGAGCTCCGCCTCCAACGGTCAAGTTAGTGCCTGATTAAGGAGTAGTTAATGCGGAAATTAAAGTGATTAGGTCTCTCTAGGTGAGAGTGATTAACGTAGGTAATCTGCTTTGTTAGCGAGATCAGCCGGTTATTACTGTGTGTAATTAATGTGTTTTTTCCGTAATGTTTCTGTTCTCTTTTTTGTAATCCCCCTTAATGAGGATTAAGGGAGGTATTTATAACCTTGGGAAACGTGCCCATCCTAGGTTTAGGTAAACCTAGGGCCGATTGGGCTTCCCTCGGAAATTGGGCCTGGGTGGCCGGTTTCTCCATTAGGCATGGAGTATGCCACATGTCGTGACATAACAGGTCCAAGGTGGACGAATAAGCGCGTGCCACGTGGGAAGCCCTGGCTGTTCCAACTGGGGGACAATTGGCAGGACCTGATTGGTCCACGTGGCGCATTCCGATTGGTGGGAGCAAAATCCCCTAATCATTTGCCCCTCACAGGTGGCACGTGATTGGTCACGTGTTACCTGTGACAGGTGTCGCACTGTAACAGGCGACGGCCTGCTACAGCTGTCAGTCGGCGAAAGGACGAGAGATTTTCCCGCCCAAATTTTGAATTCTGAAAGTGACCCTTCGCCTTCTCACTTCGCCTATATAAGGGAGAGTTGTCTTGAGTCACTTTGAGAACTATTTGAGAACATTCGGACCCCTGAACTTGCTCTGACATTTTGGACCTTTTCTGCCTACCGCCTGTTCTGACAAGCCGACTGCACCGGATTTCCAGAACTTCATCAACCGTCACTCGTTCAGGTAACTCAGTTCTCTTACTCTTAATTTTCTTTTTATTTTCTGAAATGGCACCACGGAAGCACACGACACGACCTAGGTTAGTGATCAGCCGGTCACCGGGAACAGCTGAATCTAGGACTAGGAGTGCCGCCTGTCCTTTTCCGGACCCATCTTTGCCCTTTATACAAAGTCCGACTGTATCTGTGTCTATGCAGAGCAGGATGGCCAGAACGAAAAAGACAGCTAGGATCTCAAATTCAGACGGCTCCTCCCACAGGGTGCCGCTTAGTGAAACATCTGACCATGCGCCAGATGTGGAAGTGAAACAAGGCGGCCTGGATGCCGGCAATTCTGTGGGGGGAGTCATAGTGACCCCTTCCCATTTAACAGTTAACAAATCTGCTCCTATTCAAAGAGAGGAGGCGGGCCCCTCCGGGAGAGGGGAGGAGTCGTCCTCTTCAGACTCGTCGGAGGACGATTCCGAGTCAAGCTCTTCTGGCCATGCTTCTTTGGGTACAGAAGAGAAAAACAGCCGCCTGCAAGAGGCGAGACTTTCTCACGCAGTTGAGAAGGGGGACAATTGGGCGGAACCATCCGCCTCTTACCGAGAGCTAAATACCCCCTACTACTGCACGGTACCTCGGGGCCGAATCACAGCCATGCAAGAGAAAGTGGAGAGCTTTATTGCAAACCACACCATGGGCCCCGACTTTCTAGTGTTTGTGCCGGATCCAGAAGACACAGTCGTCTGGCCGGCTGGTTCCAGATATGAAAGCTCCTGCTTTGGCTGCTACGAGGCGGCCATCAAGGCAGGGCTTCGCTTCCCATTACATCCGGCTGTTCAGCGGATTTTGGATGGGTATGAGTTGGGGTTATGGAAGTTAGCCCCAAACTCCTGGGTCAACGTACTCGGCTATGTGGCCGGGCGCGAACTGCACGGGGTGGAGCCGAGCTTTGAGGCTTTCGCCCATATGAACTATCTCAGCTGGACCCCTAAGACAGGCGGTACCGGCTGGTATCAATTGACAAGCCACCGGGGCTACCTCATGACAAGAGGTAAAGCAAACAAGTGGAAGGACTGGCGGAGCACCTTCCTCATCATTGAGAGTTCTGACATTGAGCAGAACAAGCGCTTCAATAGGTGGAACAGGAATCTGCCCCTTCTTGCAGGCGGCCGTAGCATGCCGCCTGTTCCCCCCAAGGCTAAGAAAGAGATCCTTGATAAAGGACTCTTTAAAGTAGAGTCGAGGGTCGACTCTACTTCAGGGATACGAGAGCAAGTACCCCTGCACTGCGTGCCGAGCTTCAAGTGGCTCTATGACGAGTACTTTTTGGCCGCCTGCGGCCTCAGCAGTCGGTGCTCAAGAGGTAGTCGGCCTGTCGAATACTCTGTTGTTCCATACATTTGTTGTTTATCTTTTATTAACTTTGCTGTTTGTTTTTGCAGCTGATGCCATGAGAAAAATCACCGCCTCCAAGACTGCGGCGGCCATGTTGCGGGCCTCTATTATGCAACAAGCTTCAACCGACTCCCCCAAGAAGGGGGCACCCTTGGTGAGCTCCGAACCTTTCACCCTCTTTTTGGAGTGTTTATGCATATACTGACTTTTTTCTTCTTTTTTAGACGGGTGCTCCAAGAGCTTCATCTTCTCAACAGCCGGACCCCAAGGCCCGGAAGACGACTGTTGGGAGCTCTCCTGGTTCTGCCAGGAAACAGGTGGCGGCTGAGAAACAGCCGGCCACTTCCTCTAAAACTCCAACTGGGCCGCCTAGAGGTATGAAGTTGTCCTTGTAAATTTTAGACTTGCTCCCTTTTGTTACTAAGTCTAATCCGTTTGTTTATGCTTGATGCAGCTGGCCCCCAGGAGCCTGACTTGGTAGAGATGGCCAAGTCTATGATCAGGGCAGTTCCTCCAGCTGAAAGGGAGGTGGTCAGGGGTGTCGGCACCCTTGACCTTGACGGGATTGCAGGGGTCCTTGCTGAGGTATACTTAGCATATTTTTTAGTATTTAAATTTCTGGACGCCTGTTTTCTTTTTTGTTTGGAAACTGACGCCTGTTTTTTTGTTCTTAGGCCCTGCTCCGAGTTAACGGCCTTCGCAAGCCGCTTGATCGGAAGAACAAAGAGGTAAAGGCTGCAAAAGCTATGGCCGCCTCTGACTGTGATAAGGCAATGTTTCAAATTGCCCAAAATGAAGTACTGACCATTGATATTCTTTATTATCAGGCGCAGGCTACCGCCGCTGTTCGGGCTCAGTTAGAGGCGGCCCAGAAGAAGAATGACGAGCTGGAGGCGACCATCACAAATCTTAAGGCCAAGCTGAAACCTCTTCGCCTAAAAATGTACTCTTACGAAGCCATGGAGAAATCCTTGGCCAGCGTAAAAGAACGCCTGGTGAACCAAGAGAAGAGTCTTACCCAAGAGCTCTCGGAAAAGGCCGAGCAAGAGAAGAAAGAGCTGGTCCGGGAGATGATGGAAGACTCCGCTCAAATCCAGCGCATGACCTGGGGCCGCCTCTTCCCCAGTGCCGACTTTGCCTCTTGGGAAAGAACGTACCGCCAGTGTTCGGAAACATATAATCAAGAGATCCTGGCGGCTGCTGAAGAAGAGGCGTTGGGAGAAGCGTTGGAGGAGGAGGAGGAGCCGGTAGTGGCGCTTGTGCCGCTTGGGGGTAAGGCATCAAAAAAGGATGCAGCTGAAGCCGAGTCCAGCAAGAAGAGTGCTGACCAGGCGGCAGCTGCTAATACTGAACTGCCCCCTTCTTAAGCTTTATGTATTCTTTCCACGGCCTGCGTGCCGTTTGCTTTGTATTTACCCGGCCAGGGGGCCGGGGCTTTGAATATTTTGCTGGTCTTTAATGACCGGCTTATTTTTAATGAATTTTTGTTTTGCTTCAAATTTGTCCAAGTATTCCATATCTAATATCCAATTGTTTACTAGACCGACTGTTTTACATGGCCGAACGTTGCAGACAGGTACGGATAGTTAGTACGCCGCCTATGCCCCTGGACGACTGGTTGTCTGTTTCCAGGATAGACGATCAGTCGGCCATTTATCCAATCGGTATTCGAACTATTTTGTCTGGATCCTTTTTAGGCAGGCGGGCCTGTCATTTGTAAATTTAACCAAGTAGGAAAGTGGTCTGACCAAGTAAAATAGAGTATTACCTAGTCGCCAAGGAATTGAGTAGTAGAGATAACAAGCGGCGGGTACCGGTTGTTTCCCTTTATTGCCAATGTTGTTGGCTTTTAACTCATAATTTGTTAACCTAGCAAGAGAAGTGGTTGAGAGCCCCTGTTTGTTAAAAAAACAGGCGGACGACTCATACCTTTTAGGCTCCATACTAATTTTGAGTGACTATTAAGTTAACATAGGAGTTACTTAGTCTTCGTCACAATCTAGATTGAGTAGTAGAGGTACCAGGCGGCGGAGGCCGGCTGATCCCCTTGATTTGCCAATGTTTGTTGGCTATTAACTCAATAGGTTACCTAGTAGGAATAGGGGTTTGAGTGCCCCTGTTTGTTAAAAACAGGCGGACGACTCAAACCTTTTAGGTTCCATACCAAATTTGAGGGAGTGACTATGAGTTAACGTTGGAGTTACTTAGTCGCCGTCACTTTTGTTTGAGAAGTAGAGGTACCAGGCGGCGTAGGCCGGCTAGACCCCTTGATTCGCCAATGTTTGTTGGCTATTAACTCAATAGGTACCCCCTGCATTTATCCCAAGTAATACAGGCGGTCATCTGACTCAGATGTCAA
The DNA here is from genome assembly GCF_001683475.1 of Chenopodium quinoa. Classification (NCBI taxonomy): domain Eukaryota; kingdom Viridiplantae; phylum Streptophyta; class Magnoliopsida; order Caryophyllales; family Amaranthaceae; genus Chenopodium; species Chenopodium quinoa. Next base: position 3,540,780 of record NW_018743122.1, read on the forward strand.
CTGCTACCACTGGTTTGGTTAGTGATAGAGTTATCCTTGTCTCAAAAACGGCTACGTGGTTGCCCTTGGGGACAGTCGTATAGGTGCCGTGTAATTAGTTTATAGAACAATGTTCCACCCAAAAGGGAGCTGCTCTCTGCGACGAATTTCATCCGGAGGGATGCCGTCGGACGCCTGCTATGATGTTGGGACAGGTCGTATTAGTTTTGTAGATTTGATCAGTTGGCTTGGCGCCTGGTCTGATCATTTGGCCTGTGGCCTTGGTAAGTTCTTGGTGAAAGGAGGGTAGCCGCCTGTTAGGCACAGGGTCGGCCAGGCCCTGATCTTTTTAGCTAAGTATTAGGGGGGTGGCTATGTGTTTGGAACCAGTCGGCCATCTTCTAATGGAGAGTAGCCGACTATATGCCCAGACGACATGCCCCTATTGTGAGTGAAATACTCAATGGAGAGTAGCCGACTGTAAAGGTACAGACGGCATGCCCCTCTGAAGATAGAGTGAAAAACTCAATGGAGAGTAGCCGACTGTAAAGGTACAGACGACATGCCCCTCGTAGTAAAATTAAACACGGAGAGTAGCCCACTATTTGTTAGTAAGCGTGCCCCTCTTAGTACAAATTTGAATAGTAAGTGCACTTTTATTAAGTAGCTCTTGACTATTTACATCATTCAAAAGAAATATTTCTTAAGATTATCTACATTCCAAGTTCGAGGCAACGGTTGTCCGTCTGGTGTTTCCAGACAGTAGGTACCGTCCCTGACTTCCTCATAGATTCGGTAGGGTCCTTCCCAGTTGGGAGTTAGTTTGCCAGACTCATTAGCCCTACCAACTGCTTCCATTTTTCTAAGTACAAAGTCCCCTACTTTGAGTGGACGCCTGTGTACTTTTTTGTTGTATGATCTAGTCATTCTCAGGCGATAGATCTCATGGCGCAAGACAGCATTGCCCCTCTTTTCAGGAAGTGAGTCTAATGCCAGGCGCATGGCTTCCCAGTTTGCCTCTTCGTCATATAGCATTACTCGAAGAGTCGGCTCGTAGTGTTCTATTGGAAGAACAGCTTCCGCACCGTATGTTAGGAGGAATGGAGTTTCTCCAGTCGCCCCTTTTTCAGTCGTCCTAATGGCCCAGAGAACATGTGGTAGTTCATCCGCCCATAGGCCGCCTGCTCGTTCAATCTTTTTCTTGAGACCGTTTGAGATGATTTTATTAAAGGCTTCTACCTGGCCGTTTGCTTGTGGACGGCCGACAGATGCAAAGTAGTTTGAAATTCCTTGGTCACCCAACCAGCTTTTGAGAACAGGCGTCTCAAATTGGGGACCATTATCAAAAACCATAGACATGGGAACCCCGAACCGAGTGATGGCATTTCTCCAAATGAATGAAATTACATCTTTCGTCTTGATTCCCTTTACAGCCTCCGCCTCTACCCATTTAGTGAAGTAGTCGACGGCAACAAGTATGTACCTTCTTCCGCCTGTAGCAGGCGTATATGGACCCAGAATGTCCATGCCCCACTTAGAAAACGGTAGTGGGCTGTGAATGGTAGTGAGGTCAGTAGCCGGACGGTGAATTAGTTTTCCAAACCTTTGGCACTTGTCACATTTTTTCACCATCTCCATTGCATCTGCTTCCAAAGTAGGCCAAAAGTAGCCCTGCCGCCTTGCCCTTTGAGCAAGCATCCTACCACCTATATGAGAAGCACAGTAACCAGAGTGAAGATCATCTAGTATCTCTCGTCCCTTTTCTGGAGTAACACACTTTAAGAAGGGTTGAAGGTACCCCCTCTTGTGAAGTTCTCCCTTTATCATTTCAAAACAGGTGGCTCGTTTTTTCAGTGCTGCCGCCTGTTGAGGATCATCCGGCAGTGTACCGTTTGTCAGATATGCCCTGATTGAATCCATCCAGGTTGAGCTTCTGTCTAGGATTCCAATAGGGTTTTCCTCGATGCTTCTCTTCTCCATTACTTCCCAAAAAACAGTTCGAGGAGTATCAGAGGAGGCGGATGATGCTAATTTTGACAGTGCATCCGCCTGGTTGTTTTCTGATCTCGGCACTTGGATTAGATGGAAATCCTCAAGGGAGCCGACTGCTTGTCGGACCGCCTGTAAATACTTGATCATGGCCGGATGGGTTGCTTCGTATTCGCCATTGTACTGACTCACTATCAATTGTGAATCGGAACAGGCGTCTATTTTTCTTGCCCCTGCCGCCTTGCACATGCGGATCCCGGCTAGTAAAGCTTCATATTCTGCCTCATTGTTTGAAGCCTGAAAACTGAAGCGTAGAGCATACTCGTACCTGTCGCCCTCTGGCGACTGACATATGACGCTTGCTCCACAACTATTTGAAGTAGAGCTTCCGCCCACATATACCTTCCATACTTGGTCTGGAACTTGAGAGTCAGGAGGACGAGTCATCTCTACAATAAAGTCAGCAAAGGCTTGCCCCTTCACTGCTTTTCTAGGCTCGAAAGTAACTTCGAGGCTCTGTATTTCTATGGCCCATTTGATCATTCGGCCTGACGACTCCATGATGGTCAGTGGCCACTTGATAGGTTGATCTGTATACACGACGACTGCATGTGCCAAAAAGTAGGGCTTCAATTTTTTAACAGCCATGAAGAGTGCAAGACCAAATTTCTCCACTAGGGGATACCTCAACTCGGCATTTTTCAGTACGTGACTGACAAAGTAGACCGGGAGCTGACAGCCGTCTCTTTCAGCAAGGAGAACAGCGCTTAACGCATGATCAGAGACGGCCAGGTACATGTAGAGAACCTCTTTGGGCAAAGGGCTGACCAGCCTCGGCAAGGAATGCAAGTGAACTTTTAATTTCTGGAAGGCGGCCTCAGCATCCGGCCCCCATTCAAACCTTGCCTTCTTCTTAATTGCCTGGAAAAAGTATAGGCATTTGTCGCCTGATCGGCTTAGAAATCTTCCCAAGGCCGCCAGACAACCTGTTAACTTCTGAACCTCTCGGATGGTACGAGGCGAGTGCATGTCAATGACCGCCTGCACCTTCTCAGGGTTCGCCTCTATTCCTCTCTGATTGATAAGGAATCCGAGAAATTTCCCAGACTCAACTCCAAATACACATTTCTTGGGATTGAGCATGACATGGTGCCGCCTGAGTGTGGCGAAAGTTTCTCGGAGGTCCGACAGATGATCTTTCTGAAGTTTAGTATTGACAATCATATCATCAATGTATGCCTCGACGTTTCTCCCAATCTGATCAAAGAACACAGTGTTTATCATTCGTTGGAAGACCAAACGGCATGACCGTGTAACAGTATAACCCCTGATCAGTGACGAAGGCCGTCTTCTCCTGATCTTTCTTCCATAAAGGAATTTGATGGAAACCAGAATAGGCGTCCATAAAACTCATCAAGGCATGGCCGGCTGTTGAGTCGACCAGGTAATCAATTTTAGGTAGAGGGTAACTGTCTTTGGGGAACGCCTTCTTTAAGTCTGTGTAATCTACACACATTCGCCAGGTGCCATTCGGCTTTTTAACAAGCACCACATTTGCAACCCATTCTGGGAAGTAACATTGCCGAATGAACCCTGCATCAAGTAATTTTTTAACTTCGGCGGCTGCCGCCTGACTTCTTTCTTCGCCATGGTTCCGCTTCTTTTGCCGTACCGGCTTCTTTTTCGGATCCACGGCGAGTTTATGTACCGCCAGATCAGGACTAATGCCTGGCATTTCATGGACTTCGAATGCAAAGATGTCCTTGTATTCTTTCAATAGGTTGTGAAAGTCGTCACCAAGGTTTCTCAGAGCAGTCGTCCCAACTTTGACTGTTCGGTCATGACGTGAGTCGTCTAAGATCAGGTCCGCATGCTCACCAGTCGGCTGAGGGCGGAACTCATCCGGCCGCTCCTCTGCCAATGATTGCTATTTTCTTGCTTTTCTTGCGGCCCCTGTCTGGGATGTCTTTCTCTTTTTGCCGCCTGCTTCTTGAACAGGCGCACTCTCCTTGTCAAGGTCTGTTTTTTCACCGCTTGACCCAGTAGCCATAACAGTGGGCTTGACATCCGAGAGATAGCACTCTCGGGCCATCCTCTAATCTCCCCTTAGGGAGCCGACTGTTCCATTATCCCTCTCAAACTTGAGCAACATAAGAGATGGGATTATAACAGCCTTGGAATTATTCAGGGTAGGTCGACCCAGAATCATGTTGTAGGCCGAGAGTTCCTCTACTACCAGGAACCGGACTACCATGTGTCGTCCTTCCCCTTTTTCACCCAGGCGGATGGGTAAATCTACTCGTCCCAGTGGGTGGACGACTCCTCCTCCAAACCCTACTAAAGGGTGGGAGGCCGGATGTATGCAATCAGTCTGATATTTTAGTTTCGACAGACATTTGCTACTGATGAGATCTGAGGAGCTTCCGGTATCTATGAGGATTCGGCCAACTCTCTGGTTGGCCACTTTACATTCAATAACGAGAGGGTCGTCATGCGGCCCCCTTACCCCTCCTAGATCTTCTTCAGTGATGACAATCTCAGGAAATGAATATTTGGACGACCGTTCTTGGTGAACGGAATTTATATCTAACCGCCTGATATTGTCTTTTTTGCCCCTAATAGTGGGGCCGCCTCCTGAGAAGCCGCCTGCAATGGTGTAGACGACTGCATCATCTGTATCAGAGTTGTCGGCCTGCTGATTCTTTTTGGCCGACTGCTTTTTTGAGGAAGTGTTCCCCGTAGATTTCTTGACATAAGTGTCAAAATCACCTTGCTCAGCCAGGCGGTCTAGGTACCGCATGAGACTGATGCAGTCATTGGTGTGATGACCAACATCATCATGATAAGCACAGAATTTATCTTGGTTCCGGTTGTTTGCAGAACCCTTCATGGGGACCGGCTTCTCAATTGAGATCCGTCCCTTGATTTCTTTTAGGATAAACTGGTTATCCTTGTTAAACGCATACTTTGGGGAGTATGGTTTGAATTCTTTTTTCTTTTTCAGGGCCGGCTGTTTAGAGGAATCAGCCGCCCAGACCTCTTTTCTTTTCTCATCTTTGTTAGACGACTGTTTCTGTCGTCCTTCTCTTTTGTCGAACCTTTTCCCATCCGACTGTTTTACCGTACAAAGATCAGTCGCCTGTATATAGGCTTCTGCTTCAATCAAGGCCTCTTGAAGAGTCGCCACCCTCTTTCGAACCAAATCAAATTTGAAGGTAGACCCGTCTTTGAGACCTCTGAAAAAGTCAGTATAGGCTACCTCATCCGGTAACCCTTGAATCTGTATTCTCATCAGGTTAAACCGCCTGATGTAAGAACGAAGCCCCTCCTTCTCGTCCTGCTAAATTGTTCCCAAATCAAGGGTCGTTTTCTTCGCAGGGATGTTCATGGCGAAGTTGGAGGCAAATAAGTAAGCAAGCGTCCTGAAGCTATTTACACAACCAGTCGGCAGGTTGCCGAACCATTGCTGTGCGATTCCTTTGAGAGTCGCTGGGAAACACTTGCACCAAGTGGGATCATCCAACCCTTGAAGGTACATCAGGTTGGTGAATGCCATCAGATGGTCTTCTGGGTTAGTAGTGCCGTCACAGGCGCCTACTAGTACATTTTTCACTTTGGCCGGCTGAGCGGCTTCAGTAATTTCCTTGGAGAAGGCCGACGGCTATTCACCAAGTCTAAGCAACCGTAGCTGCCAGTCCATAGGTTGGACGTTTTTTGCTGCAGGTCCACCAAACGGAGGTGGTTGCAAAAAATACTGTTGTTGCGGCACAAATGGTAAGTTTGGTACCGCCTGGTCGCTATGAAAGCCGGACTAACGGGAGGTGCCGCCTGACTGACTCTCATGATACGACTGAGTATGCCTCATCGAGGCATTTCGCAAACTGTCTTGAAAGTTTGAAGTAGAGGCCGACTCTGACAATCGGTCACTCTTCTTCTGCTCTAGCAGTAGCCGAGCATCTGTGAATGTTTGCTTCGACCCGTCCGCCTGAATATGACGAACAGGTTTCCTATTTCCTGTAGGATAACGGAATTTTGTGAAATCAAGGGCAGGTGGCTCCCGCTTCCTAGATTTAGGATGAGGAGTCGTCTCTCGCCCTTGAACTGGCTTCCTCTTCAGTGAAGTGGAGGGTTTCTTGGCCGACTGCTCCTTGACTGGAGCAGGCGGCTTCTTGTTGATCAACTCTTGAATCTCTCCCTTGAATTCCCTCATGAAGGTCATGAGTTCGTTCCTTGTGATGGGAGCAGACCCATCAGTCGGCTGTTGCCGAACAGGCGGTGCGCCTGCTGGCTCGCTTCCTGTTTGAAGATGCTCTCGTTCCCTCCTTTCGGTATGATGGGTACGTCGGGCCCTTAGGGTCCCGTCTAAAGCTGTATGAGCTTCAACTTCGAATTCACTTTCGGTATCATGGTCCGACTGAACTTGAGGGTCGTCTAGGGGACGCCTCTCTTCAGGAGTCGGTACAGACTTGGATGCCATCTCAGAAGTACTCTCCCCACAGACGGCGCCAAATGTTTCGGGGTTTTCTGATGTCCTGCGGGAGAGTTACTATTCCGAGACTGGAACCGGACGCCTGTACCTGCAAAATAACGGAGACTCCTGTGAGCTCCGCCTCCAACGGTCAAGTTAGTGCCTGATTAAGGAGTAGTTAATGCGGAAATTAAAGTGATTAGGTCTCTCTAGGTGAGAGTGATTAACGTAGGTAATCTGCTTTGTTAGCGAGATCAGCTGGTTATTACTGTGTGTAATTAATGTGTTTTTTCCGTAATGTTTCTGTTCTCTTTTTTGTAATCCCCCTTAATGAGGATTAAGGGAGGTATTTATAACCTTGGGAAACGTGCCCATCCTAGGTTTAGGTAAACCTAGGGCCGATTGGGCTTCCCTCGGAAATTGGGCCTGGGTGGCCGGTTTCTCCATTAGGCATGGAGTATGCCACATGTCGTGACATAACAGGTCCAAGGTGGACGAATAAGCGCGTGCCACGTGGGAAGCCCTGGCTGTTCCAACTGGGGGACACTTGGCAGGACCTGATTGGTCCACGTGGCGCATTCCGATTGGTGGGAGTAAAATCCCCTAATCAGCTACCATGAGGGGTAGCTTTCGAGCATTCGCAAATGCACATCCCATAGCGGAAGGCTGGCGACAATTGCCTGGAAGGATGACATTGATAACGCCGATAGCTGCTTTGGCTGCTATGAAGCCATGATTAGAGTGGTCTTCGCTTCCCTCTCTATAGAGGAATTAAAAATATTTTAAAGGGGTACGAGTTAGGCATCTGGAAACTCACCCCAAATTGATGGATAAATATATTAAGTTACATCGTCGCCTACGAGTTTCAAAATATAGAGCCAAGTTTTGCGGCCTTTGCTCATATGCACTATTTGAGCCGGGCGCCAAGCGGGTATGGAGCATGGTACACACTGATCACCCATCCGCAATATCTGATGTCCTTGGACAAACCGTCCAAGTGGACCAGTTGGAAGGAGAAGTTTTACTTAATCTCCTCGCCCAAGTTGGGACACAACCGGTTCTTATGCCGGTATAATAAGGATCCGAATCTGCTTGGAAAGAAGTGCGCCCTCCCCCGCATCTGTCTAGGGCTTACGAACAAATAATGGAGCTCGGGTTTTTTGAGACTACGTCTGAGCCCCTAAAGGAAGGGACCCATATAATTGTTCCTAAGAACTGGATACCCCATCTGGACTTTTTGAAGGATGAGGCCTTCCTTTTCACATGTGGTCTTAGCACCATGCCCCCACAGGGTAGATTCACTATACATCCGGTAATTTGCCGCCTCTATTGATGCACTAACTGTTTTATTGGTTTATTTAACCAATTCTTTCTTTCTTTTTTTTTTTTTTGCAGAAGAAGCGCTAAAAATAGTGAACCCATGAAAGACGCCTGCTAAATCTACTGGCCAGTTGAGAAAGGAGCAGCTGCTGGAGAAGAAGGCGTCTTGGAGGCCAAATAATCTAAGAAGAGCGGGGTAAGGTCGTCTTCCATACATCCTAGCCTTTTGCTTTAACTTATTAATTCGCCGGCTATGACCCTTTCTCTTCCTTTACAGAGTGGAAATAGATCCATTCCACGCTCTATTACCAAGTTGTTCAAGCAGCCGGGGGATGAGCTGACAAAGACCCCAGCTAAGATGGTGAAAAAGAATCCTTCACAAACAATCCCTTTAGTCGACCCAGATCATCGTACAACCGAGGGTAAAATCCCAGTTGTGCTGAAAGCTCTGAGTGAAGCTCAGAGCGCGCTGCTGAAAAACAGCCGGATGCCTCTACGAGATCGAAGAGTGGCAAGCCACTCAATGTTGCAGTCAGCGCTGCAATGGCTGAAGGGGGAGAGTCTTCTTGATAAGTGGCATTTATGCCACTATTTAGATCCTCTAATCGAGGTATTTTTCTACGTTTGTCCCTTGTTTGTACCCCTTTTCTCCGTTTATCTCTTTATTATATTTTTGTGCTTTTCCTCGTGTTTTGTAGGCTTTTGGAGTTTTTTTTAATAGAATGAAGAGCTTGGAGAATTGGAGTTCATTTGAAGAGCTACAAAGGAAGTTAAGGAGAAAGCAAGCAAGGCCATGCGGACAACGTGGGTCGCGCTTTCAGAATGGCGTGGGCGCGCCAAACCCAGCGCGGGCGTGCCTAACATTGGGGTCGAAAATATTGAAGGAGGCAGAATGTAGGCGCGATTTGGGCGCGGCTTAGGCGCGCCCGCACCTAAGATAGGCGCGGGAGCGCAAGGGCCTGAACTCCAAAACTGACCTTTGTTCACTCTTTTAGCCATAACTTTTGATCTACACATCGGATTGAGGTGATTCAAATTGCGTTGGAAACTAGACGATAGGTCTCACGCTAGAAGAAGATTCCTAGAACAGAATTTATGGATATTTGAATTTGAATGTCGCTGCCAGGCCGAAACCCAGATTGGCGCGGGCGCGCCATTCTACTGCGGTTCTATTTTTAGCCCGATTCTCTCCTATTTTTGGGGAAGTTTTGAGGGTGGGTTTCTTTGGGGGTTTTCTCTCTCCTCTTTGAGGGGTTAAACCCTAACATCTCTCCATCAATCTTCACATAAATTAGGCTTAGATTTAGATTTAATCTTTGTTTTTATACTTTGTAATGTAGATTAAGAGTAATTTAGGGTATTTTAGAGAGAGAAAGTGAAGAGCTTCAATGGTGGATTGAAGAAGATGAAGATGCAAAGTGACATTGTTTTGGATTCCTTTTCAATACTTCAATGAGCATTCTAAACTCTATCTCATTTATTGTTCTTTCTTAATTTCTTGCTTGATTAGAGTAGTTGTTTAGTTTAATTGCTTCTCTTTGTTCTTCTTGCTGGGTTTTGTGTTAGTTGTTCATGATTAGTGAGTAATTCCCTTTACTAAGGGATTGGTGATAGCATGTGGTGAATCTTGAATGTATTAGGCTAGACAAATGTTGGTTATGTGTGATTAAATATACCTTGTAACCATGTTTTACTAATTACTCCATGTGAATGGCCAATCATGTGTTGTAATTGGGTGGATTGAACTAAGTTATGACGATAGTGTAACTTAGGGATATCCATTAGGTGATCGATTCTATGCAAAAACCTTAACTTTCACAGCTTATGACGATAGTATGAGCATGTGTTAAGTTGGGAAAGCCTTTGACCCCGATAGGTGGTTAGATGGTATTGTTGGTATTGCCTTATATGAGATATTTGGTTTGCATGTAAACTCATTTCCATTGCCTAACTTTATTGAAGATCATTGTCATGTTTGACCCTCTCCCTTGGTGTTAGTTTAACTTAATATTAATCTCATTTTTGTTTATTGTTCTATCCATCCTATCTCTTTGACCTAGCTTAATTGGTGGTGGTGTTGATAGTGTTTATGTCGTCTCCGTAGTTCGACCCTCTACTTACCACTAAACTTGTTTAGTTTAGGTGTAGGTTTATAAATATTGTTTGGTTGAGGGTAGTTAGTCCAACGACCTAATTATCCTTCACCACTTCTCTACCCAAGACCTAAGGTAAGTCTAATATCGAACTCCCTTGGCCGCTTGACTTCATGCGAGTTCAGACTCGAGTCAGCCCCTTTAGAGGTTCGATGAGCAACCGGCATAAATTGGATACTGCTTGTGCTACTTTCTAACCAAGTACTTTTGGTGCAGATACTTCCTCAAGGCCGCCTGACGTCTAGGAGTTTTCCAAGAGGATGGTAAGGTCTCTGACTCGATCAGACAAAAGCTTAGTGCCTGATCTACAGGTAGTTCACTTTGACCGGATCTAGGGCTTGCTGGCTGAGGTAACTCAAAGTTCATTTTATACTTTATTCTTATTCTTTTCTTATTGAAGTGCTTAACTTGCCATCTACACCCCTTTAGGCAATTCTAAGGGTAGACGGACTGAAGGCCCCCTTGAGGCGGAAACAAGAAGAGGTAAACGATGCTAACAAAAGGCTCATGTAGCTCTCAACTCTGAATACAGACAGCTGCTGAGTCCGATTTTTCTCGATGACATGTCAAGCATTGGTAAAGGTTTTCTTGCTGTCATCCGGCTGAATAGCACGGATGATATTCTTTGTGAATGCCTGGGGCAGAAGGATTTTCGTCCAGTGAAGGGCGGCAGGCGTAGTCTTCACCTTGGGATGTTGAGTAAGTTACCTGTCTCTGACTGACTTCTTCCTCGCAGCTCGAGGAGATTTTTTGGCCGACTAACTCTTGATATAGCCAAACGTCCTCTTTTCGATTGGGTCCTTGACTCACCCTTGAAAATTATCATGAATTTCATGAGCTCGTCTCGGGTTACTAGGGCCTGACCTCCTGCCGCCTTGGTATTACCAACCGGTGGTCCTGCAGACCTGTTGGTACCGATTTTGCTGTTTACTCATTCTAGCTTGTCTCTGGAACGGATGTGCTTAGCAATAAGTGACCCGTCAGGGGCCACAAAAGTTTTGGCGTGCACATCGTGGTCGTCTTCATGGTCTGTAAAGACCTCCCCATCAACCGTAGGACGGTTGGGGTCTGGTAGTGGTATAGACTCTTGAACCATATTTGAGGTACTCTCCCCACATACGGCACCAAATGTTTTGGGTGTTTTTGTCCCTCGGGAGAGTTACAGCTCGAAGACTTGTCCGGTGGTGCCTATACATGCAAAATAACAGAGACTTTGGTTAGTTGGGGATCCGCCTCCGACAATCAAGTTAGAATGCGTTGGAGAATGTGAAAAGGTGCGGAAAGTAAAGTGAGATCTTCTCAGATTTCGAGATCAGGTGTTTTCTCTGATGTAAGAGAATGTAGGGTAGTGTAATAAATGATTGAATTTGTCCCATAAATGGGGGATATCTCCTTATTTATAGGGTCATTGGAAAGTGTGCCCTTTTCTAGGTCACTTTGACCTAGATTTGGTGGGTTACGCTGTTTTGCGGCTTTCTTGGGAATTGGGCCTTGAAGGCCGCAATTGTAGCAGACTTCTGAGATTGACACATGTCAGCAAGTGAGTGGTCCATATGGACCTGTCCAGGCTTGACACGTGTCCCTCTCTTATTTATGAAAGGAATGGTGTCCTTCGAACAAGTATATTATTCTGATAGCGGGTTCAGAATTATTAGAAATCTAATATATTCAGTAAGGTCAAGTGATCGGAATGCTTGGGTGGAGGCCGCTTCCAATCAGTATTATTAATATAATTAATATTACAGCTTAATCTTGACTGAACCCTTCGGGTCACACCCAAGCAAAATATACGAACCGACTCGACGAATTAATTCGGAAGAAATTAATTCGTCGCCCGAGTGTTAAATATTTAGACGTCGGAAATTCGAGCTTAGAGCGTCGAAACCGAGCGTCGGAAGTCGAGTCAAAAATAATAAAAAGACGAGACGGCAAATTAGTAATAAATCAACAATGACCAAAATACCCCTAGCATCGGAATCCCGAATGCTAGAGGATTAGCCGAGCTAGCAGCCCGCACCATGTGCGAGACATGCTAGCAAGGTGTGGCTAGCAGCCCGCACCATGTCCGAGGCATGCTAGCACAGCACGCCCAGCAGCTCGCAAGCAGTGCGTGGCGTGCTGGCGTGCGCTGCTGCTAACAGCCCGCACATGTGCGTGGCTAGCTAGAAGCGCCCTCGACATCAGCAGCCCGCACTGATGTGCGTGGGCGTGCTGGGCCGAGCTGGCAGCAGCTAGCAGCCCGTACGGTCCGAGGCTAGCTGCGCCGTGGGCCTAGGTCGGTTAGAAAGGGGAAGCTAGTAAGTATGCTTGCTTTTTGATGTGGACAAGTGTCACAAGCAGAGGAAGGAGTGGGGAGCTAGTATGGTCCCCTCCTCTCCAAGTGGTCCATACTCCTCTTTACATATGACTAGGACACTTGTTGATTTATTACTTGCTTATATATTTAATTTAATTTAGCTTTAAATTAATTTGTGGAATTTCATGAATCCCACATTGATGGGATAGAAATTCCCACTCATACTTTCCTCTATAAATACCAACCTTGGGATTTGGAGTAAAGTGCTTGAGTGGGAGTTAGAAAGAGCATTCCATATTTTGGAAAAACTCTTAAACTCCATTAACACTTGGGTTTTGGTCGGACCTTGCTAACTCCAAGGTAGCGGACCTAAAAAGTCGTGTTCGTCCTTTGTGGGTGGATACCGTTGGAGGCATGACATTTGCGGTGCTCAAGGCTTTCAAGTAAGAGCCCGTTTTGAGAGGGCGAAGCTCGCTTCAAGGGTATGATTCGTTCTTCCTTTTCTTGTGTTTATTTATTTATGCTTTATGGTTTTATTAATTATGAGTGGTTCCTTGGGTCGGGGTTGTTTCCGCGGTGAGTCGGACTCACCAAACCCCAACAGCGGTATCGGAGCCCCGCTCGTTTATTTTTATAATCATGTTTTTCAAGGTTTATTTTGGCTTATTTTTCTGGTTTAAGTTGCTAATTAGATTAGTAGCTCGGTTTTATATATTTTAATCCCGTTTTTAATGTCGAATTTGGCCCAAAACCCAGATTTTTGCCCAAAAATAGTGAATTTTGGGTGGAAAAGGTGTTCTGGAAAGGTTTTTAAACACTTTGGGACTGTGATTTTAGCCAAATTCTGACCAGAAATGCCTTTTTTGAGGGATTTTTCGTTATTGACGAAAAGTTTTAAGTCTTTTCTAACCTTGAAATTAATGGCATAACTTGTTGATTATGTGGTTGATTATTTGCATTATTTTCTGCACTTTTAAGTCCTCTTAAAGCACACTTACTTGGTAGTATTTGATGCTTAAAGGTTGATTTATTTTCACATAATTGCAAACTAATTGCTTTTTAGTGTGAAAAATTTTGTTTTGAGGCTTCCTAAGTGTTAAAGATTCAATCTTTTTTTGTGATAAGTGATTGAAACTTTAAAAACCACTAAATTCCATGTTATTTTGTGTTAAACTTTGTTGTTTTAATCATTTAGAGTTGATTGGAAACATAAAGTTTCAATTTTTGTGATAGAAATTTGGTTATCTTCATGTTGGAAGATATAATTTTCAATGATTCACAAAATTTAGATGTTGGAATTTTCATTTGAACATTAAAGTTCATATTTTTCCAACTTCCCCTTACTTTGTCAAATTCTCAAGTTTAATTTAAATTGATTAAATAAAAAGTGAGAAATTGCCTCAACTTTGTTATTGCACCAAGCTAATCCAATTTAATTAAGAATGATTCTTGGAATTATTTTGGTTATTTGCACTTTGAAATGTTATTAAGTTAGACTTGTTAAAAAATTTTATTTTTTGCTCATTAAGTTAGTTCTAAAATTAATTTAAAATTAATTAATTATGTCTCGCGAAATAGGATCAAATCCTGAGGCCATGGCACGCAAAACGAGGTAAAGAACCACCCTTGGCTAGCCGGGCTGCATAGCAGCCCGCATGTGGCTGCCAAGGTGGCTGCCCCGCCTTGCGTGCAGCCATATGCGCGGCAGCAGCACACGGCCACAGCAGCCACGCAGCAGCAACCATGGTTGTGCGTGCGCGTGCGTGCGGCAGTGGCAGCAGCTCAAGGCTGCTTGCCGCGGGCCGTGTGTGCGGAGCTTTTGTGTGTGTATGTGCTTGGTGCGGTGAGGAGAATGGCCGTAGTGTGCTTAGTTGGCACGAGCCGCAATTATTCGAGTTTCTTTGGATAAACGCTTAAAGCAAAAGCCACTTGAAATGCGGTTAGCTTAATATTTGCTTACTTTGCCGTTTTATTTATTTTAATTAATTTTGTTTATTTTAATTAAAATTTTGGGAGGCTAGGCTTCGGTTTTGAGCGGCATTGGCAAAATTTTATTTTGACAAGTTTGGGTGCTACCGACTTAATTAATTGGATTAATTAAGGGAAATGCGGAATTTAGTGGGAGCTTCAATTATTAATGACGTCAATTACATAATCGGTTAAACTTTGACTAGTTTTTAATTAGGCGTGTTAATCGGATTAACCACCTAGATTAGTTACTAGTGCGCGGTTGTTTAAATGCATTTTACTTGTTTCATATTGTAAATTGCATGGGTCATTCACAAATAGTGAATAGATGAATGGAATATATATTCTCTCTCACAGGTTTTATGAAATGGCAACTAGTGGGACCCGATTAGGATAGAAAATACGGACTACGTGTCGTTATGTATTTTTGTAAATCTAAATACGGTCTACGCACCGTTAAGTATTTTGGTACCTTAATATTTAGATTATTCCTAGTCGTAGACACTAGTATTTGCATAGTTTGGTTAAGTCTTGAAGACGGCGTATCTTGGAAGACAAAGCCTTGAATTGCAAACGAAGACCTTTTGAAGACTTGAAGAATTCAAGGGGTCATGCTAGTTGCCAATATGCATCTATTAATTCGCTTTATATTTTATGCTTATATACATGTGAATTATTCGTTAGATGCATGTTTAGGTTTTCTTTATGTTGTGATGATTAGTTAAGTTCACTTAAATCAACCAACATAGAAGTCCTAGGTCCCTAATAATATTGAGTCAAACTTTCCTTTCCAAAACAACACTTACCAACCGAACGAGGGTGATGGTAGGCTACGCCAAATCGAGGTGCCATCACTACTCCAAGGCTCATAAGGCACACCGGGTGTGCATGTTCGTTTTGGTTGAACTCATCGGTATGAGTGAGGAGTCCTCACATACCGTGGCAAAAGAGATACATCGTCAAAGATGCATTAGATGCGACGATTATCTAACCAAGAGTGGCTTAGAGCCATTAGAAAGGCAATGCTTACCTTAGAATATTGAGTGTTAAGACAAGCCAAAGCATGCTTAACCACTCTTTGTTTCTTCGGATCTTGGAATCGCCTTATTTTCGCCAAATAGGGACAATTTTTATGCGTAAATAAGACGTTTAATAAGATTGAAGTTTGCATGAATGCTATTAAATTTCAAACTTATTATGTTCTTGATAAATGGTTATACTTTGCACTTATATTTATAGTATTCTAAATCAAATAATATTGTTTCCATGATTGGTAAAGGAAATCCTTGAGAATAGTTCTCAAAGACAGGAAAAGCATTTCTAAAATACAATTCTCATAAATGACTTTTATAACTAAGTCCGAAAGGACGGATGGACATCATTTATTCAAAATACTAGGTAGTTTTGATAAAACATGAGGTATTAAGTTGTAAACTCAAGATTGTCAATATTTGACAACCAATGTATCTTTTCGCATCATACATAATTGAGTAGGACTCATTGATGTAGTAATTCGAGTAAGAATTAATGGAAAAGATGGAACTTTGTTTTACGGCGCACTAGGTGCTTGATTATGCCTAACAAAGTATAAGAGTCAAGGTACTTAAAGAAATAATTCTTAAAGTAAGATTATGAGATATTGTATTATAAGAAATATAGGAAAGAAGGAACAAAGAAAAGGAATTAGATTCCATTTCAACTCATGAGTTCATGTTATTGTAGTTAACTTAGAAATTCGTTATCTTCACAAGTATCGGATACTGCTTGAGTGTTCCACTATGATAGTGACCTCAAACTATTGAAGTTAAGCTAAGTTATCGACTTATAAGCTTAGAATGAAGCAAGAAGAGCTACATCAGTTGTAAGGTCGTATGTTTTGTTTAAAGACCTTTTAAGCCAAAGGCTGGAACAAATAATGGTTATTATGTTCCATAATCAGCAATTGATCTGTTTACACACGGAAAGACTCACATTCAAAGTAATGAGCAATAGTTGCAAGATTTATTTGAATGGCATGGTTATCCAAGCATTGAGTCAAGAATGCTTGATTATAAACAAACATTTCCCTAACATGATTAACTCACTAAGTTCAAGTGATGGGCTTGATTTGCATTCCAAACATCTTTAGCAATGTCACATCGACAAGAACTTACTCAAGATTCTATTAGATAGGCTCTTGATAGTTGCTCGATTTGGAATCAATTTAAGACAAGCAAGTCTTAGTTGTTGAAACCGACAAAGCAGAGAGCTATTGTTATTGGTATAGACAATTGACTCCGAAGGCTAAAGAGGAATCAATTACTTCAACATTTCACAAAGAATTTGAAAGGATATGGCTATATTCATCAAATGTGAACAAACTTGACTTGAGTAGCTCAAGAGTGCAGTGAAGTACATAATCGACTTGGCAAGATATCAAAACTTCTAGATTAGATCGAGCAATGTTTGCTTGAGCCAAGTGTGACCATCTCAAAGTTATGAATGGAAATTTTCATAAAGAACTCCACAAAGAACATAGTGTGTCCTCACGGAGACCTCGATGTCATTGGAAGATGACTCAAACGATGATGGTTCACAACCCTTCCTATAAAGTTCTTAAAGATTTGCACAAATGACTAATGTTACACTAAACAATATGTCGAAGCTAAGAAAGGACGCCATATTCAGTTATGGATAGAAATAACTTCTAAAAGTCTTTTCAAGTATATGTCTAAGGCTATTAGTCTCAGTGGGAGTTCACTAGCTCAGTGGGAGCTAAGTGGCTCAGTGGGAGCTAGGTGGCTTAGTGGGAGCTGAATGGCTCAATAAAGACTAAAGATAGCTCAAGTGGGAGCTAACTGTTTGTTTCACAACGAACTTTTACCCAAAGACAATATACATGTCTCTTTGTAAGCATTCAAATGAGACTACGGACATTACCTCCATATCCTAATTGAGAACATAATGTTTGTTGCTCTAAGTGGTGTCTTTCTGGAAAGTAACACGATTCTAAAATGACAAGTGGGAGGAAAATGAACTCGATGACCGTCGAGCTTAGCAACAAACTAGAACTGAGAATCTCGGAAGACCTTAAAGGACTTCATGATAATGCTTGATCAAGAATACTCAAAAGGACTTTACAAGTGCCTTAAAAGAGAATTCATTACTCACAAAACATTAAAAATGTTGGAGTAAGATCAACATGATAAAAGGGCTTTGAAAGCGCCTTAAAACTCAGTGTTTGATGCAATTACCCCGTATAGGTATAGAATTCACCAAAGGCTTGGATTGAATATAATCCTATAAATTTTCTATTAAGTTAGAAATAAACCTAAGACTTACAAGCAAAGGAATAATGTCTTGTAAGATAGCTACGACAAATCCAAATTCCGAATGATGGTTAGAGGCCATGAAAATCCGAAATAGACTCCATGTTTGAAAATCATGTTCGAAACTTGATTAATTTGCATGAAGGATGAAAGATCCATCAATTGCAAATTAGTTTTCAAGGAGAAAACTAACAAATGTGGAAATGTATATGCATACATAGCTAGATTGGTTGAAAAGGATATAATTAATTTCAAGGAGTTGATTTTAATAAAAATCTATTCACCAATCAGAATGCTTCAGTCTTTTCGTGATTGATCTAGCAAAATTGCACATATGAAATATGGAAAAATAGATACCAAAACCGCTTTCCCAAAATAGGATCTTGGAAGTGACTATGGAATAGTCTAAGGGTTTTGAAAATCTAAATAATGCTAGATTTGAAAGCAAGCACATGGAATCCGTCATGGGATTAAAGGAAGCATTGCATGAAGGAATTGGAACGTGTTTTCTCATAAAGTTAATAAGAGGATTGACTTATGGAGAAACATAGAAATTCTGATGAACAAGAAGTTTAGTGGGAGCAAAAGTAAAGGTCCAACGAGAAGTTTACGAACTCTATTGTGAAACAACTATCAAATGCTAAATGCTTAGATTTGAAAGTATTTTCGACAATGGACCAAGCTAAAGACGATACTTAGTACATGTTGGGAATTAAGTTCTATGGCATAGACTTAATTAAATTTTTAAATGAGTAAAGGAATTTACCATGTTAAACATGAAGGACTTTGAAAGGCTTTCGACCCATATATGTATGAAGCTAAGTAAATGTTTGAACTAAGTATAAGCTAGGCTAAATACTAAGTCAACCAAGAAAGACTCTAGTAAGAGACTTTCAACCATATCACATAGCGAACATTTTGGCAAGACTCAGTGTAACTGAATGAGCTAAATGTCACATGGATGGAATAGAATTGAGAATCATTCTAGAATTAAATCCATCATGTAAAGCTATGATATGGAATCGTCAGACGACTTACTTGCTTAGAGCATGTGAAGTACGTATATAATACCAGTCGACATTAATCTAAGTATTAGATCATTAGATTATAGTCAAGAACATCCATAGCACTTAAATAAGTAGTTGGATGAGTTCTTGACGCATGGAAACAAATACAACTTGAGTTTTGATGTTGCAAGCACAAACCTTAACAAGGATTAGATCCTTAGCAAGGAAGCCATTTATAAGCACGAGGCAAGAAGTGTAGTGGCTTGAGAATGGTAACATGGATATGCATCCATGTATAATGTGCGGAAATTTAAGATAAATTTCCATGATCGTAAGTGATTTGAGTATTCCAAATCATTGTGAGTCGTTTGGAGTGAAATCCATGCAAGGCATCATCGGAGAGTCTACTAAAACATATGTTGAGAATATTGTTGCCTTAAAGGAAATAATAAGATAGATGTTAAATGGAAAAGTTCGTTGTTGAACATTGATGATTCTAGGTTGTCAAGTAGAAGGTCTCAAATCATGAAAATGAGTGGGAGCCATTGCTTGGACAATAAATCCTGAATCACATGTAATCCATTAACACTCTCAAAATTTTATCATCTTATTATGGAAATGGTGGATAATGAAGATGCTAAGGTTTGCAAAGTAATTATAACTAAACCTATGCAATAAGTGAACGACAACATTCATAATTGCATGAAAGAAATCAAGCATATCAAATATGAGTGTGATTTCTATGAATGTTTTATGAAGAGTACTACTCTTAAAACATTTGGGAAAAACCATTTATCATAAGATGAAACATTGTGAAGTTTCATAGTGGAATAAAATATTTCTAAATATTTCGCAAAACTATTTAATTGTGGTTTAGAATTAAATAATGAGTCCATTCGATTTTAATAAATATTCAAAATAGGGTATCAAGTCAATGGCTTGGATAAAGAAACACCTATTAAGTGAACATTGAATATTTTAATCGAAAATTACCCCTAATCAGGGTCATATTTTTGTGGACGATTAATGACCATTAGAGATTAGTGTGTAGTATGATTTAAAGCACCGTTTCTTGTGCTATGAGGATGTAAATCATTTGCACAGGTATTGGTTTAGAACCATACTGGATAGACCTATGAGAATACTTTAAGAGATTTAAAAATCTTCATAAGTATTTTTCTCATTATTACTATCAGAACTCTTTTCCTTGACCATGTGTAGTGGGAGGTCTCTTGTTTGAGTACTAGTCCGCTTTGGTATCCGCCAAACGTCTGCCATAACTAGGGATTATAACGACAGATATCGGGCGGCTAGGTCCTCTTAGTAACAGAAGCTACATTACAAGACTGGAAATGTCCCCCTACTAACAATAGGGAACATGTCTTGTTGTTTACAAGGCCTCTCGAAGAGCGAGACTGTGAAAATGCATGGCCGTGCTCAGATGAATTTTAGAAATCATCTGCTTATTGACAGTCAAACTCGGATTTCGAGAAACACTTCTGGACGTAACAGAGATGACGAGTAATCTTACTCTATAGTTCATGAAGAGACATGAAGAGACATAGGAAAGGGGCTATACACTAAATGCACACTTGTCCGGAAGGACAAGTGGGAGACTAAAAGGAATGGTGTCCTTCGAACAAGTGTATTATTCTGATAGCGGGTTCAGAATTATTAGAAATCTAATATATTCAGTAAGGTCAAGTGATCGGAATGCTTGGGTGGAGGCCGCTTCCAATCAGTATTATTAATATAATTAATATTACAGCTTAATCTTGACTGAACCCTTCGGGTCACACCCAAGCAAAATATACGAACCGACTCGACGAATTAATTCGGAAGAAATTAATTCGTCGCCCGAGTGTTAAATATTTAGACGTTGGAAATTCGAGCTTAGAGCGTCGAAACCGAGCGTCGGAAGTCGAGTCAAAAATAATAAAAAGATGAGACGACAAATTAGTAATAAATCAACAATGACCAAAATACCCCTAGCATCGGAATCCCAAATGCTAGAGGATTAGCCGAGCTAGCAGCCCGCACCATGTGCGAGACATGCTAGCAAGGCGTGGCTAGCAGCCCGCACCATGTGCGAGGCATGCTAGCACAGCACGGCCAGCAGCCCGTAAGCAGTGCGTGGCGTGCTGACGTGCGCTGCTGCTAGCAGCCCGCACATGTGCGTGGCTAGCTAGTAGCGCCCTCGGCATCAGCCGCCCGCACTGATGTGCGTGGGCTTGCTAGGCCGAGCTGGCAGCAGCTAGCAGCCCGCACGGTGTGAGGCTAGCTGGGCCGTGGGCCTAGGTCGGGTAGAAAGGGGAAGCTAGTAAGTATGCTTACTTTTTGGTGTGGACAAGTGTCACAAGGAGAGGAAGGAGTGGGGAGAAAGTATGGTCCCCTCCTCTCCAAGTGGTCCATACTCCTCTTTACATATGACTAGGACACTTGTTGATTTATTACTTGCTTATATATTTAATTTAATTTAGCTTTAAATTAATTTGTGGAGTTTCATGAATCCCACATTGATGGGATAGAAATTCCCACTCATACTTTCCTCTATAAATACCAACCTTGGGATTTGGAGTAAAGTATTTGAGTGGGAGTTAGAAAGAGCATTCCATATTTTGGAAAAACTCTTAACTCCATTAACACTAGGGTTTTGTTCGGACCTTGCTAACTCCAAGGTAGAGGACCTAAAAAGTCGTGTTCGTCCTTTGTGGGTGGATACCGTTGGAGGCACGGCATTTGCGGTGCTCAAGGCTTTCAAGTAAGAGCCCGTTTTGAGAGGGCGAAGCTCGCTTCAAGGGTATGATTCGTTCTTCCTTTTCTTGTGTTTATTTATTTATGCTTTATGGTTTTATTAATTACGAGTGGTTCCTTGGGTCGGCGTTGTTTCCGCGGTGAGTCGGACTCACCAAACCCCAACAATTTATCCATGCACTTGGGTATTTTTACCCTAAACACTTTCCATTCAACCTGATCAAACACTCATACACAATCACTACAAAAAAAATGAGAATAGACAACACTTAGTATTGCAACACTTACAGAAATGTTACTCTTAATAATCTAACGCAACAATATTTATTTGTTACCTTGAACTAAATTAATAGAAAAAAAAGTGTTATTCGAGACTATATTAGGCAACATTTACTTAAAGTGTTACCTTTTTCTTGTCTAAGACAACAAACATAATAATTGTTGCATGAAAATATAACAATAACAAAACTATTGTTTGAAAATGTAACATTAATATCTATGTTGCCATCTATGGAAACATTTATAATAAAAAAGACAACATAATTTAAGATGTTGCTTTTATGGCCATCTATGGCAACATAAATGTCACTCATCAATAACTACCCTAGATACATGACCCACTAAAAATGGTACACGTATTCCCTAAGTCAGTGCTCAAAAAGAGCAAACCAGGGCATGACACATGACATCCATCATTAGTGGGGAAATGAGGACTTTAGGCCCAAATCCCAAGAAGATGTAAAAACAGCACCATCTATTTATTAGGTTAAAATGACCTTATGGACACACATTCCTACACTTCTATAAATATTGTACATTTATGACAGTGGGATTAGGTTTCATTATTTATCAATTATTTCAACATTTATTGCTCCTATCTCATAAAGTGAGAAAACTACTTCCTACTTTTACTTTACTTCCTCATTCTGGTACTAACTTGAGCATTGGAGGTAGAACTCCGAACAACCAGAACTTATGTTTGTTTATGTAAGGGTATCCGATGCGTCAGTCTTGGTGTTGTAACTCTCTCGGAGGACATTGCAAATAAAAAATACCCCAAAACACAAATAACCCTTTAAATTAGATGATTTTCTTGAATTTTATTACTAAAAAAACTTAATACTACAAAGGAGCAACACAATGATTGTTTACACAAAGTACTATTTTTCTTTTACCATGCGAGCATCGAGAGCTCCGCCGCAGTAAGTGTCGGTGTGGTTAAAGAGATGTCGTTATTGTTGTAGTTTAGAGAGAGAAAATGAAATGAAGAGAGAGAAAGTGAAGGAACTACATTGTTAATGGTTATAGGCGTCGCTCGAAGTGCGCCTACGTTAAAGCATGTTGTGAATATGCTTGGCACTCATAGGAAGTGGGAATTGACATAATACGATTAGGGACAAGGAAAGTAGGGAGCCGCCAACAAGTTTTTAAGGAACTTGTAAACCGTTCACGGATCATAAAAGGCAGCCACGAATAAAGGGACAACGAAGGCAACAACGATTGACCCGTGAAGGTTACACCCCATTCATAATCCATGAGATTACTAACTCCATATGGTTCGGAACCACGACAGGAGGATCACAGATGATGGTACGAAGTGAGTCATGGAGTCACATTCGCCCGTATTGGCCTCTACTCGATTCTTATAGTGAAAAGTGATTCCTGCGATCTCAAAGGCATGCAAACAAAGATTCAATTTGCTCCATTTTATTATTAAGCTAATTTGGTTGAATATTAATGCAACACATAATTCTAGAATATTAGTGACCACTTGATTTATAACAAGATTAAAAAGGAACCTAAACCGGTCGTCCAAATTATCTTATTAAGCGTGATTTTCAATTACATATTCCCTTTAAACATGCAATATAGTGATCATAATAACAATAGAACAAACATTAATATTAGAAGCAATTTAACAATAATTCCAACAATATAAAATCTTTAGAAAAATAATAGAAATAAAAGGAACATAATTCTTACTTTGATTCTGTTTCCTTGCAACTACAAAATAATAAACGAGTTAGTAACTTCAAGGAAATAATAATAAAACAATAATTAAATGAAGTAGAGTTGATTTGGGGCCAAACCCTCAAACAATTCTACCTTTCACGCCTTGGCTTAAGGACAGAACCACGAGTAAAGTATGGACTCCTTGGAGCACTTGAAGAAGGAATTTTGAAAGAAAAAGGGTAGGCTAGTGTTTATGCTAGAGCATAGAGGAGAGAAAAATAGAGAATTAATTGATGCCCCGTACATTAGAAATGAGGGGGTATTTATAGAAAAAATGTGTTGAGGGAACACACGGAACCCTAAAATGATAAAAAACCCTAAAAAAGTAAACCGCGACACGACACTATGTACCGTGACACGGGAATTCCCAACGTCAGACGGGAAAAATTCCCGTGACGCGGTGAACAGTTGCGTGACGCGAGAAATATTTTAGGGTACGGGGAATAAAACGCGTGAAGGGTTTACGCGGAACAGACACGGAAACTCCCGTGTCACAACAAATTTCCCGTGTAACAAGAAATCCCACCGTCAGACGGGGCAGTTTCCCGTGACACGGTGGACTATTGCCGTGACGCGGGAATTTTTTGTCCGTTTTTCCGTCTAAATTCATTTTTTAACCCTAATTTCGTTCAGCATTTTAAGTGTCGATTGATAATTTCGGGTCATTTCTGATTTATTATTATTTGGGCTAAAATAAGAAAATAAGTAAATAAAAAAAATAAAAGGTTTGGGCCAAAATAAATAATAAAATAATAAAAGGTTTTGGGCTGAAATTAAAAAAACTATGCTTTGACCAAACATCAAGACTAATCCATGGACTATTCAAAATAATAAAAGGTTGTTGGTCTGATTAGATAAAATCGTCAATTTTAACCCGAATCTCACAATGAGCCTTAAACATAAGTAATCAGACTCAAACTGGTAGCAGTAAAACCTAATTAGAGAGTTTACAAATTATGTACATACAATCAGAAATTGGATGATTGATAGAGTAGGAAGCCGCCATTAATGCTGCCATTAAGCAGAGGAGTGAGAATTGTGAAGAAGAAAATTGTGAAGAAGAAGAAGAAGAAGAAGAAGAAGAAGAAGAAGAAGAAGAAGAAGAAGAAGAAGAAGAAGAAGAAGAAGAAGATTAATTGAGAGAAAAAGGAAGCCATTGTTAAAAGATCCGACCATCTTGATCATTCTTGAGAAGGTTCATTGAAACTGTCTCATCAATTATAGGGTGAGACTAATACTTTGTGACAAAAAATAAACACAATAACAATAAATACATTTTAGGGCAAGACTCGAGTCACAAATTAAACTAGTTATCATTCAAAATGACGTACAACATAAGAACAAAAATAAATGACAAAGTAGGTGTACCGCATACATTGCTCCTTAATCCTAGTATCAGTACATATAAGTTGTCGTATTTTATGATGTTATACATAGTAATTCTAAAAACACTTTAATCGATATTAATTGTTACGAGTATTTAGACGATTTATGAGATATCCCTACCTTATAAAAAGTAGAAAGTTGTTCTTATGAATAGTGCACGGACTTTTATACCCTTCAAAATGTTATTTTACCTTTGTACCCTTATTTACCCTTCAAAATGTATTTTACCTTTGTACCCTTATTTGTAATTTTATACTCCAACAGTCCAACTTCAAATTGTTCTTACCCGTCTACATTTCCTTACAGAGTTTAGTCTCTCCATTTTTTACAAAATATGTGATTACATGATGACTTGTTTAATTTATTTAATTAGTCTCATAAATAAGTACTTAAAAATTACTATGCAAATAGATATAATAAAATATATACTATGCAAATATGCATAAGGCATAAAGACTACCAATAATAATTCTCCTTAAAGGGCTCGCCACCTGCGCGCATCGCGCGCGTAAGGTTAGTGAGCTTATAAAAAGTAGAAAGTTGTTCTTATGAATAGTGCACGGACTTTTATACCCTTCAAAATGTTTTTTTTTTACAAGCAAAGACGAAATTATATTACAGGATGATTATGGGCATCCTTGAAAACCCAAAAACAAAACAACAAAAGAGGGAGGCAGGCTGCAGAAGAAAAATTAGCAAGCCCACAACCCAGTAGTATCTTAGAATCCGATAACCTAGCATAAAAAACTAGGACAAAGAGCAAGAAAGAAAACTGAAATAAAATTCAAGAAAATAACTTCCTTAAAGTGATCAGAGGGCCAAGGAGTAGCTCAAAGGCTGCTGAAAACGCATCAAGGGTCAGCAGTAATTGCCAAAGCATTGGAAAGTTCTTCCATGTAAATCTTGGACAGGTTAGGGGGAGAGAAAAATTGATAAGCAATGTCATCATCAGTCTTCATTCTTCCTATCTCAGCAAGACCGTGAGCAATCCTGTTAGCTTTGCGCTTAACGTGCAAAATGGTAACACTCCAATCCCTTTGCAGAAGCTTGACAACATCATTAATAATATTAGATAAGGCATGATCAATGTAATATATCGGGTTTTCAATCATATATTTCAGAGCTTGAGCATCAGTTTTGAGCTCAAGGAAACGGATTCCTCTAGCCTAGCAGGTAGTAAGATCCTCCTTTATGGCTAGGAGTTCAGCAGAGGTCGGGCCAAGAGTTTTGATGCTAGCAGCATAGCGAATCTGCCACTTCCCTTGGTGGCAACGAATAATACCACCAATACCCGCAACTCCCAAGCTAATCCAAGAGGCGTCAGTGTTGAGTTTGTAGTATCCTCTTTGAGGAGGAGACCACACTTTTGGAGAGGCAACAGAAGAGGAAGCATGATAATATGTCAAGGCCTGAGAGATAGACAAGGTAAACCCGTAATCAAGCTAAAATTTGTTAAAAGAAGTTAAGATGGAGTCCATTTTTTGCTCGAAAACCATTTTATTTCTCATAGACCATAAATGCCAAAGGGCAATACAAAAAAGAATTTTCCAAGAGTTGTCCAAACTAAGATTAAAAGAAATCCAAATTTCAAAAGAAGAGTTGTAGAAATCAGCATACTTGAAATCAGTTTTGGAAAAATATTCAAATGTGAGGGCCCAAAAGGATGAAGTGTTAGGACAATCTCGAAAAAAGTGGATGAAATCTTCATTAGGGGAGCTACACCGAGTACAAATGGGGTTAAAAGAAGGGATTTTCTTTGCAAGAACAGACCCTATAGGAAGGATCATTCTAATAATGTTCCAAAGAAGCATTCGATATTTAAAGGGGGTTTTGATTTTCCACATGGAAAACCAACTGAAGTTAGCTAGGAAGGGGGTAGGAAAAGAGGGAGGGGGAGGGAGGAGAAGTAGGCAGATTTGATAGTAAAGGTGCCTTTGGAGTGAAGAGACAATCTAAGTTTGTCATTGGGAGAGTGGAGAGAGGGGAGGGGGATGGCAAGGATATTGGTGAGGATGTCATTCGGGATAAGGTGAGCAATAGGTTGCAGAAACCACTTGTTATTCCTAATGATGTTCGAAACTCTCCAATGACCTTTGTTATTGGGGATATTGATGTTGTCATAAAGGTAAAGGGGTTTTTCTCCTATCCAATGGTGAAACCAAAGGGAGGTATCCTCTCCATTTCCAATAGTGATGGTTAAACCTTTTTTAAGAATTTCCCTTCCACGAATAATGTCTTTCCAAATGGAAGAGCTATTGTTGTTAACCGAGCAATCCATGAAATTAGAGTATTTTAAGTATCTTTTAGTAAGAATTTGAACCCATAATTTTTTAGGTTGGGTAAGGATTTTCCATCTTAGTTTAGCCATGAAACAAAGGTTCCAAATTTTAAGGTTCCTAATTCCTAATCCCCCCCCCCCCCCCATTACTAGGATCACAAACAATAGGCTAAGAGGTCCTAGGGATGTACCTAGTTTTATCAACACGATTCCAAAGAAACTTTTTAATACGTTTTTGAAGCTCATTAGTGATGGCTATAGGAAGAACATTAGTTTGCATGACATACATGGGAAAGGAGTTAAGGACCGATTTAATCATAGTGGTGCGGCCTGCCATATTAAGAAGCTTGGATTGCCAACTTTTTATCCTAGAGGAAGTTTTATCAAGGAGGTCATAAAAGTCACCTATTTTTAGCTTATTAGGGCTAATCATAATTCCCAAGTATTTGCCAAAAGAAGTAGAGCTTTTGATATACAAAAATCAAAAATGGATTTTCTTATATTAAAGTCCATCTTTTTAGGAAAAATGATAGAAGACTTTTGAATGTTAATAGACAAACCAGAGATGTTTTTTAAAATCATCTAAAACTCCCATCATTACTGAAATATTATCAAGATTTGCTTTTCCAAAAAGAAAAACGTCATCCGCATAAAAGAGATGGGAAATTTCAAGATCCTTAGCTATTTTCATGGGTTTCCAAGTTTTGTTAGTAACCCTCTCTTGTATCATACAAGACAAACGGTCAAGACAAAGGAAAAAAAAATATAGGGGGAAAGGGGGCATCCTTGCCTAATACCACGAGTAGGTTGAAAAGAACTAGTGACCTGGCCATTCCAAAGAACGGACATAGAGGGAGAACAAACACAGCTTAGGATAAGAGAGACAAAATTCTCAGGGAGGTTAATAGCCCTAAGGGTGTTCTGAATGAAGCTCCATTCAATGCTATCAAAAGCTTTAGCTAAATCAATTTTAAGGGCCATGATATTATCTTTTTCGAAGATTTATTAAAAAAGTGAGCGACTTCTTTTATAATAATGATATTTTCATCAATAGATATATTAGGAATAAAGCTAGATTGGAAAGGGCTAATGAGGTCATTCATTAAAGGTTTTAACCTAGAGGCAATACATTTGGTGATGAGTTTATAAATCGTATTACAAAGACCTATAGGTCTAAAATCAGCCATGGTAATAGGATTTTCCTTTTTAGGGATAAGACAAAGGTAAGAGTCATTTATAGCATTAGTAATACAACCATTGCGGAAACAAGATTGGATAAATTCACATATGCTAGAACCAACATCATAACAATTTTTTTGAAAGAAAATAGCTTGGATACCATCCGGCCCCAGGGAGTTGATAGCATTCATAGCTAAAAGGTTAGATTTAATTTCAACAGGAAGGGGGATATTACCTAAACTATGAGCAAGGACAGGCTCAATAGTTTTAGGGTAGGAGTATTTTGCCAAAAGCTGATGATCAATGTGAGAAAAGGAGGATGAAAAAATTTTAATAAAATAATTTCTTGCCATATCCTTTAAAACAGTTTGATCAAGAATCCAAGGATCATTATCATCATTAATATTTTTAAGACAAAGAATACAGCCTTTTGATTTTTTTATTTTAGCAGAAATATGAAAAAACTTGGTATTACAATCTGCATATTTGCGCCAATTCATACCGGCTTTTTGAGCCCAAGAGATACGTTCAGAGTTGTAAATTAAATTCAATTGGTGAATTAGGTCTTTTTCAAGTTGAAACAGGAAGGTGGAGAAGCGTTTAGACAGACTACGTTGAATACCATCAATCCTCTTAATTAGGTTTTGCTTAATTCTAGTAGTATTACCAAAAACATTAAGGTTCCAGTTTTTAATAGTGCGAAGAAACTCATCTCTCCCCTTAATAAAATCATTATTATTAGCAGACCAATTATTAGCAAAATAAGAATTGAAAGAGTCATGTTCAAGCCAAGCAGTTTTGCAATGAAAAGGATAACTACCAAGCAGATTATTATTGAACAAAGTAATAAGAAGCGGATTATGATCGAAAAAAGTCTTAGGTAAGTGTAGTACTTGAGTGTTAGGAAAGGTATTGAGCCAGCTCGGGTTTGCCATAGCTCAGTTTAACCTCTCCCTGATAATAGCAGCACCCTCTCTGGCATTGTGCCAAGTGAAGGGGTTTCCATTAAACCCAAGATCAACAAGACACGCAGCATCCGCAAGCAAGTTTAGGTCACGGCATTGAGACATTCTGAAACTCCTGCCTCCCATTTTTTCTGCCGAAGAGGTAACCTCATTGAGGTCACCAAAGAGAATCCACGGGGTATCATCAGGAGGGAGAGAATTTTTGAGCTCATTCCAAAGACGGTGTCTATCAGCAGTAATAGACGGAGCATGAATGGCAGTGAGGAGAACCTCATTGTTGTTCGGCTTAAATTTGAAAAGGGCATGGAAATAGTTCATGGTAAGAGCATTATATAGGATGAGCTCAACATTGGAGTTGAACATAAGCCAAATACCACCCCGAGTACCATTTGGTTCGATGAAACGAAGCCCATCAAAACCTAAAAGTTTACTGACTTCAAGAGCACACACACCATTACTCTTTGCTTCTAAAATAATAAAAATAGAGGGTTTATGAGTGGCAATAATATCCCAAGCATGTGGGATAAAGTCATTTCTTGTCGCTCCACGTACATTCTAAAGAACAACTTTCATGTTCAAATTTGGGAAAGAGGGGAGACAGAGGGAATCTGATTTGATTTAAGATGGAGGGATTGGCGGAAGTACAGTCTTCCAATCCTCCCAAAGATGAGCTTGTTCCGTCGGGTAGATGTCGATCATTGATTGGGGAAATAGGCTGACTTGAACCTCCCGAGTCATCAACGCTGTCTCCCAGAAATTGACTTCTAGTCTGAGACCCACCACAACCTTTTGGGTCTGGGTTAATATCATAAGGTTTTCCGGTAGTTCGACGTCTTTCTCTATGGGATCGAATGATAGAGGGAGAGTGGTTAGATTTCTTTAGTGAGGAGGAGGAATAAGAGGGTTGAGGTGGAGGAGGTGAGCACGATCGCTGGACCAACGTGGCTTGGGTGAGAACGGTGGGCGATTGAGAGTAGAATTGGGGCGAAATTGATTGAGTCTGAGAAGTGAGTTGTGCATCAGGGAGATTTTTTCCGGAGTTGGAGGGGTGTCGATCGACGCCCAAAGGAGAAGCTGCGACGGCCGGTAACTGTTCTGGGCAGGGGATGAGCGGATTATCTCCTGAATTTCCGCTATCGTTTTGGGTCGGATGAAGGTGGTGTTTGATGGGTGGCGCAGAGTCAGAGATGAGCGGAAAGGAGGCGGAAGGGGGGACGGTGGTGGTGGAATTGCAGTTGGAATTCCTTAAAGGGGTGGAGAGAGGGTAAGTTCTGTCGATGGAAGGTTGAGGTTTGGGATCGGAGCAGGAGAAGGTGGCGAAGAGGAAGGTGGAGGATGTTGACGGCGGTTTGCCAAGGATGGAGGGTTTCTCCGCCGCCGGAGACGCGGTGGCCGGGCAAGAACCCGCTTCGAACGGCGAGGAGGGGGGTTTCGTGAATTGCTTTCCATGGTTGGGTTTCTTTGAAGAATTTTCAGTGTTTGAGTAAATTAAAGGGGGGAATAAATCTGTGGTAGAATTTCATTCACTGTTGGGGTTTATATTGGGGAGATGAAGGGATTGTGAGTGGGTTTCCATGGCAATGGTTGGTTCCTCCACCTCCATTGCCAAGTGTCAAAAGGTTCTATGGGAGTTTCTACAATAAATGGGGATAGCACGCAAGCTTCTTCAGTTACCTGGAGTATAGAATTCTCTTTACAGAGAATTTCGGCTGATTTATTTTTAGCTTGTGATAGATTTTCTTGTAGAGCTCCATTATTGGCTAAAATGGAAAAGGAGTTTTCTTGGGAAGGAGAAGGAGTGTTAGACTTTTGGGATAAAGGAATTTTTGTAGTTAATTTATTCTTATTGCTAAGAGATTTTGGAAGCTGGCTATTTGTATTCTTGTTGTTTGGTTTTTTATTAACATTTCTTTAAATAGTGACAATTAACCAAGGACCATACTCATCTAATGGGTGGTGACTTGGATTATCAGTAATAATAGGCACATGGGTTGGGCTTGGCGTGGGAGATTGGGTAACAGCTGGAAGCCCACTATTAAGGTGAGTATGGGTGAGATCGGTGTTGGGCTTAGAAGTAGAAGGAGAAGTGACTTGTTTACCTTTGTCTAATAATTGACACTTATCTCTTGGATGACCAATGATGCCACAATTAAAACAAAGAGAGTGGATATTTTCATATTCAATTAATTGCCTTCTGTTACTAACCCAAACCGACGTTACAAGAGGTATAGTAAGATCAATGTCGATACAAACTCTAGCATAGCGAGCTCTAGTAAGATGATCAGTAGCATAATCAACTCTAATGGGATTCCCGGCAAGTTTAGCAATTTCAAAAAGAGATTCCTCATCATAATATTCGACTGGTAATTCAGGAAAACGTATCCAAACTGTCATTCTATTGAAGGGGTTTGTAGAAGGGCGAAAGTTTGGTTTCCATTTAGTGATCATAAGGTAGTGATCGAGGATAAACCATGAACCTCCAAGGAGGGCACGTTCATAATCATCAGGGATGGAAAAGCGAAACAAATAGACGTCTTTACCCAGATCTATGACTTCCAGTGTCCCTTTAGGTCTCCACATAGCTCTAACTCTTTGCGTGATGAAAGAAGGACAAACAGAAATACCTAAAAATTTACCCATAAGGGTAAGTTTCCAGGGATGACGAAGTTTTTCAAGAGTTTCTTTAGGAAAAGAGACAGTGTGGTTGGACTCAGGAGCGATAATATCCTAATCCTCCCATTGGAGAGAAGAGACCGCTATCGTCCTAGCTTCTAAGAACCATTGGGATGAGCCTTTAATAGCTTCTCTAAAGGACATGGTAGAGGGTTGGTTAAGAAGGGGGGGGGGGGAGGGGGTTAAAAGTAGGAGATAGTTCACTACAAGGGGAGATTTCACCTAGGAGGGGATTGATAAGATGATCACTATTGTGATCGGAGGAGTGGGTTTCTTCCATGGTGGTGTCCACAGTAGGAGATCCTTCCATGGGGAAAAAAGAAGAAGAAAAGGAGAGAAGTTAGAACAAGACTTGACAAACTTGAGCGAGCTTTAATACTGATATGTCCATTTTATATAGTAATTTACCCCCGTCCCTTGGTCATAATTAGTAGTGTTTTTGGCTCTTTCGAGCCACTTTTATTACTAATTTGTGTTTTCTAGTGTTTTCGTAGTCTTTGTTGAGTTTTGTAGGAAATTGCGCCTTTGGAGCATTTTCTCAGGATTTTCATGAAGCGACTACGGGAATTAAAAGTGCACGACCATCTTTGAATCTCAAGGCCGGTTAGAGTCATCAAGATGGTGATTAAGGGCTTGGTAATTGGGATTCCGAGGTATTTGGACCGAGTATTCAAGACCCGAAGAGGAAATACGGATTGGGCCGAGAAATCAAGCCCAATCGAAGTCCGAGCCTCAAAGTGGAGCAAGGGCCTGATCGGGCAAGGAGTGGCACGATCGGGCGCGGCGTTGCTTGGTGTTGTGCGTGGCCTATAGCGCGCCCGATCGTGCGAGCGTCTAGCACGATTGGGCGATGCTGCTGAGAAGGAAAGCGAAGAAAAAGGCGGGCCCGATCGGCGGCCCTTCGCCCGATCGGGCGCGTGTTTTTATGGAGCCTGATTGGTTTAGTTTTAATTTTTGTTTTAGGAAATGTTTAAGTACTAGATTTGTACGGAATTTTGATTACCTTCTTTCTTAGACTTTCTCTCTCTACTTAGAATATTTCTCTCTCTTAAATTCTCTCTCAACTTTTGTTCTTAATTATTTCCATTAATCCAGATTTCTTTTTGGTAACAATTTCTTCTCTTTTAATTTCAACTATTTTACTTACCTCTTTGATTATGCTTTTATTTATTTATTTGATTAGTTTAGTTATGATGATGCGTGAGTAGTTTTATTTCTAGGGTTTATGGGGATCTAATAAATGATATGAAGGGGTAATTTTGTGATTGTCAATTATCAATGCTTGGTTGATTTCCTATTGATTGATTTAATGCTATGCAATTAGGTTTGGCCAGATTTAATTGTATGAGTTTAGAAATATTAATTCGAGATTCGACAGATGAGAATTGATGTTTAGGCTTAGTTTCAATAGGCGAATTAATTTATAAATGGTTAAGTCGAGATTCGACAGATGAGATTTAATACCGGTAAATTAACTCTGTGATTATAATACGTAGCGAAAGCCCTTTATAATCTGATTAACCAATGCTTGATGATTGCTTATTATGATTTGCCCTGGAATATTGGTTATTAGTGAACCTATGCCCTAGGACTTTTAATATTTGATTTTCCCCCTACTTTATTTCTTTCAACCTTATTCTCCGTAGTTTAGATTTTATTCACAAAAATATTGGTTACTTAGATAATTTAGACTATAATAATTAATTAGGAATAGAAAGACTTGTTTCCCTGTGGAATTCGACCCTACTTCCCTATCTACTTTAGTTAGAGGACTTAGGTAATATTTTTTATTAGGGGATACGACTTTACCCTGTCAAAATTTGGCGTTGTTGCCGGGGAAACGGTTTTATTTTTGTTTTCTGATTATATTTTTGTAGTCTAGATTATCCCCTTTTGCCTCAGAGAACGTTAGTTCTTTGAGGCAATTCTCATATTTGTCTTTTAGTTCTTTGTTTATGCCCAGGTGTTCCAGATCAGGTTACATCCCATTCGACCCTGAGATCGAGCGCTCTTTTCATAGGCAAAGGAAACTCTATAGACAAATTTTGGCGGGTTCTGAGGAGGACAACAGTCGAAGAGATCCTCCCTCTGATTCTAGTGACATAGATATTCCTTCAGATTCAGAATCAGAGATGACGGCCCAGAAGAAACTCAGTGACTACTCGCAACCGAAGCTCACAGATTTCCTGCACCTTACTCCCACTCCGGCTCTAGATGGAGTTCAATTTGAGATCAAGCCCCAATTTATCACTATGATAGAGAGGAAGCAATTCAGTGGAGCTAAGGGTGAAGATCCTAATCTTCATATCGCAGATTTCTGCCAATATTGTAACACCATTAGACAAGCCGGGGTCATGCAAGACCAAATCAGGGAGATTCTTTTTCCTTTTTCATTATGTGGGAAAGCTAAATTATGGTTTAATGGTTTGAATAGAACTGCACTTGGTATTACTGATTGGGAAACTCTTGCTTTGAATTTCTATAATAAATATTATCCTGCAGAGAGAACAGCGATGCTAAGGAGTGTTATTCAGAACTTCGCTCAAGAGGCCGATGAAACGTTATATGAGGCTTGGGAGAGGTTCAAGGATCTACAGAGAGAATGCCCTCACCACAATCTAGCACAATGGCAATTGATCCAAGCATTCTATAATGGACTTGGAAATTCTTCTAGATCAGTGCTAGATTCGGCAGCTAGTGGGAGGTTCATGAATTTAAATGTGGACGATGCAGGACAGGTTATCGAAGATATGGCAATACACAATTCCCAATATGGGAATCCGAGAGGGTTTGCAAATAAAGGAAAACATAATGTCGATTTTGTATCCTTTTTGCAAGCTCAATTAACGTCTATTTGTCAAAAACTAGATAATCTTATTGCTGCTCCTAACTCTGTAGCTAATGTTTCTGCTGTTTCTAACAATGAAGCTTTTTGTGAAAATTGCGGAATTGTAGGTCATTGGGAGCAAGATTGTAGGAGCTCTATGGAACAAGTTAATGCCTTTCAAACCTATAGGCAGAATAACCCATATTCCAATTCCTACAATGCCGGGTATAAGAACCATCCATATCTTTCGTACCGGAGCACAAATGTTAAAAATCCTCCACCTCCGCAACAACCACAATAGCAAACCCCACCACAACAAAAATAATATCATCCTAATTCCGGCCAGAAAAGCCAAGCATCACCCTCATCATCTTCCGACCCTGCCAGACAGAAATTAGAGCAATACTTGCCAATATGCAAAAGCACATGGAGAGTAGGGACGCGCAAATTGATTCTATCCTAGCCCATAATAAAATCATGGACAATCAAATTGCACAACTTTCATCTACCCTACAATCCCGTTAGCAGGGAGCTCTACCATCACAACCTATCCATCCTACAGATCATGCCAATGCAATCACTATAAGGAGTGGTTCACATTATGATGGACCTCCTATGCCAAAGGAAGATAGACCAGTTCCTGATCTGGATTCCTCTATACCAAACGCTAATCCTGCTAGCCCTGCAGGGCTACAAATAGATACTAACTCTACTAATGTTTCTGTGCAGGGTAAATCGCAAGATAAGGGAGGAGATGTGCAGAGCCCGGTTATCATACTTCCATTCCCTAACAGACAACTGAAGAGTAAGTTTGATAAACAATTCGGTAAGTTTTTAGAGGTTCTGAAAAACCTGCAGGTAACAGTTCCTTTTATTGACGTAATCGCTCAAGTTCCTGCTTATGCTAAATTTATGAAAGACATTCTGACTAGGAAAAGGGCCTTTAATGAAGTAGAAATTGTAGCTTTCATAGAGGAGTGTAGCGCTTTATTGCAAAACAAATCCCCTCCTAAATTAAAGGATCCCAGTAGTTTTTCTATCCCTTGTCATATTGGGAATGTTTTTATTGATAAAGCTTTGTGTGATTTGGGTGCTAGTGTCAGTGTCATGCCATCGTCTGTCTGCGCTAAACTTAATATGGGAGAATTAAAAGTTACTAATATAACTTTGCAAATGGCAGATCGTTCGGTAAAATACCCCTTAGGTATTTTAGAAGACGTACCTGTCAGAGTTGGTAAATTTTTTATTCCTGTTGATTTTGTTGTTTTAGACATGGAAGAGGACACACAAATACCCATTATATTAGGTAGGCCTTTTCTCCATACTGCAGGAGCAATCATTGATGTTAAAAATGGTAAACTAACCCTTTCTGTAGGTGACGATAATGTTACTTTTAATTTAGGGAAGGTTTTGAAAGGACCTATGTTAGAGGAAAATTGTTGCTACATTGATATAATTGATATAATGGATGATATTTGTGATGATAGCTTGCCACAGGTTCTTGCGAAAGATCCCCCAGAGGAAGTTCTCTGCGGGAATTTATCTAGAGACAATGCAAGCGTTTGGGGTAATGAGGTACAAGATATTGAAAAGGCTCTTTCCTTAAAAGAGTTAAGCCCCAAGGAAACAATGAAGGTAGTAAATTTAGTTCACATCCTTTCAACGTTGTATGAGGAGCATTTTTTCTGATTTCATAGATTCTATTATGGAGGTCTTTATGGATGATTTTAGCGTATATGGCTCTTCATTTGATTCATGCTTAACTAATCTCGCTAAAATTCTGAAAAGATGTGAAGAGTGCAACTTAGTTCTTAATTGGGAAAAATGTCACTTTATGGTGACAGAGGGAGTAGTCCTAGGTCATATTGTATCTGATAAGGGCATACAAGTAGACAAAGCTAAAATATCAGTGATTAAGCAATTACCTCCCCCAGTTAATGTTAAGGGAGTTAGAAGTTTCTTGGGTCATGCGGGGTTTTATCGCCGCTTTATCAAAGATTTTTCTAAAATTGCTAAACCACTGACGCAACTTTTGCTCAAGGATGCCCCTTTTATTTTTACTGACGAGTGTCTTGAGGCTTTCAACAGGATTAAGCAGGCTTTGATATCGACACCCATCATATGTGCTCCCGATTGGAACCTTCCTTTTGAGATCATGTGTGATGCAAGTGACTTTGCGCTAGGAGCCGTGCTCGGACAGAGGAAGAACAAGGTTTTGCATGCTATTTATTATGCTATCAAAACTTTGGATGAAGCTCAAGTCAACTATGCCAATACGGAAAAGGAGTTTCTTGCTGTTATTTATGCTTTAGAAAAATTTAGATCATATCTTGTTGGTTCTAAAGTTATTATTTTTACTGATCATGCAGCATTGAAGTATTTGATAGCTAAGGCGGAATCAAAGCCAAGGATACTCCGATGGGTTCTTTTGCTCCAAGATTTCAACATAGAAATAAAAGATAAAAAGGGAGCAGAGAACGTAGTGGCAGACCACTTGTCACGTATCAGGTATGATGAGGGTAAGGATTCTCTACCTATAGATGATTCTTTCCCTGATGACAACCTTTATGCAGTTGTAGAGCAACATCCATGGTATGCGGATTTTGCTAATTATTTAGTGGGTGGTACTCTACCTCTTGACTTGTCCTACCAACAAAAAAAGAAATTCCTTTCTGAAGTTAAACATTATTTTTGGGATGATCCTTTTTTGTTTCGTGAGTGTGCAGATGGATTATTTCGTAGGTGTGTTCCCGAATGGGAAGTCCACAGTGTGCTTACTAGTTGCCACACCTTACCATATGGAGGACATCATGGCCCCACTAAAACGGTGGCCAAGATTAATGAGTCAGGTTTTTATTGGCCTACGATGTTTAAGGATGCTAACATTTTTGTGCAGGCTTGCGACTCTTGCCAGAGGACTGACAACATCTTGCGGAGGCATGAGATGCCCCAAACAGGAATTTTAGAAGTTGAAATTTTTTACGTTTGGGGTGTTGATTACATGGGACCGTTCCCTTCTTCAAAAGGGAACCGTTATATTCTTATTGCCGTAGATTATGTATCCAAGTGGGTTGAGGCCATCGCCACTCCTACCAATGACGCAAAGGTCGTCCACAAGCTTTTCAAGAAGACCATCTTTCCAAGATTTGGTGTACCCAGAGCTATAAAAAGTGACGGAGAATCTCACTTTCATGAACGGAAGTTGGACACCCTCCTCAAAAAGTATGGTGTCTACCATAGGACAGGTTTAGCCTACCACCCCCAAACTAGTGGCCAAGTTGAGGTTTCCAACCGTGAGATCAAGGACATTCTAGAGAAGGTGGTGGCAAATTCAAGGAAAGATTGGAGCGACAAGTTGGACGACACTCTTTGGGCATACAAAACTGCATTTAAGACCCCTATAGGTACTACTCCGTACAGACTCGTGTAGGGAAAAGCATGTCATCTCCCGGTCGAATTGGAATATAAGGCATATTGGGCTATTAAGGAGCTCAATCTAGATGCAAAACTAGCGGGAGAAAAGAGGTTACTCAACTTAATCAACTCGATGAGTTTAGGTTGACGGCCTATGATAGTGCTCGAGTCTACAAAGAGAAGACGAAGAAGTGGCACGACAAGATAATCCTTCCAAGAGAATTCAAGGAGGGTGATAAAGTGTTACTATTCAACTCACGACTTAAACTTTTCCCAAGAAAGTTAAGGTCAAGGTGGTCAGGTCCTTTTATCGTAAAAAAGGCCAACAAATTCGGTTCTGTGGAGGTTTTCGACGAACATGGTAACGAGTTCAAGGTTAATGGCCAAAGACTCAAGCTATATCATGAGGGGGCTACAATTGGTGCAGTTGATATACTTCACCTAAGTGGTTCCGATTCACTCTGAGTTTCACTGTGGTAAGAGGGTCGTGCATGACCTAGATAAACTAGCGATTTGCGGGAGGCAACCCATATTTCTTGCTTTCTAGACTAGTTTTTCTTTTTCTCTATTTTTATTTTTTATTTTAGAGAGGCGAGGAGAGTAAAATTTTACCGTTTATAAGTGTTTTTGTACAGGTATAGGTTTAAGAGGTCAAAAGACTTAGAAAAATTTGAAGACGAAGAAAAAGCTAAGGACATCTAACTGGGCACGGGCCCGATCGGGCGCGCAAGCAGGGAAAATTTCAGCTTTAATTTCGCCCGATCGGGCGTGGTTGCCCGATCGGGCGCACAAGTAGAGTTGAAAATCGAAGCTAAATTAGCCCGATGGGGCGAAGTTGCCCGATCGGGCGCGCAAGAGCAGTTAGAATCTCAAGCTTATTTCGCCCGATCGGGCGAGGTTGCCCGATCGAGCGCAAATTGAGTGAAGGAAAAGAAATGTCGGGCGAAGCTCGCCTGACCGGGCGAGTAAAAGGGCGAAATTTTCGTTCGTATTCGCGCCCGATCGGGCAGAGCTCACCCAATCGGGCGCGCAACTAAGGTTCTGGATCTCAGCATTATCCGCCTGATCGGGCGCGCCTTATTTGGCCGTCCTCTATATCCTTTCCCCTTCTTTCTTTCCTCACTTTCTTCTTCTTTCATCTTCTTCACCGTTACTTTCTCTCTCTAAAACCTCCATTTTTACACCCCCAAACTCACTTATTTTCAAGATCTTCTCCAATCCTTCCATCAAAACTCAAAAAAATTTGCATATTTTTAATCCTTTCATCTTTCTCTATAATCTACACCTAATTTCTACCACTTTCTCTCAGTTTTCTCAAACCCTAAGAGAGAGAAATTCCTCAATTCCTATCTTTTCTAATCACAAATGGCTCTCAAGAGATCAAGAACTGTAAGGGGGGAAAGCTCAAGGCAACAAGAAGCCAGAATTGACCCAGATTTGCAAGTTCCGGGATGGGAGAGGGTGGTCATCACCACCCAAGAGCAAAAACAAAGGATGATCAACCTCACTTCGAGGCAGGTAATTCCCACTCGTTTTGTTCATCACCCCACCCTTATTAGATTAGGAATTGATAAGCATGTAGAAAAGTTGTTCAAGGGATTTGGCATGAGTGGTTTCTTTAACATGCATTAAGATACTTATGATTACTTAACCTTAGAATTCGTTTATAGTTTTAATGTCATAAAATCTAATGCTTTAATTTCTCATGTTCAATTTAGATTACTTAATAATGATGTTAGATTGACATTGAAAGAATTTAGCAATTTGAGTTAAAATCGGATAGGCCAATTGAACCTCCCCAAGACAACATTGTCGTTGTCTATCAATCCTTTACGGGGGATCCTAATTTGAACCTCCAACATGCCAAGGGCACTTGGATACAACATCCCGTGCCTAAGCTTTAGCAACGGTTTGTTGGCCTTACCATTTTTGGAAGGCATGAACCCGCCAATGTTAGGCGGGATGAGCTT
The DNA here is from genome assembly GCF_001683475.1 of Chenopodium quinoa. NCBI lineage: Eukaryota > Viridiplantae > Streptophyta > Magnoliopsida > Caryophyllales > Amaranthaceae > Chenopodium > Chenopodium quinoa. The sequence goes on from NW_018743122.1 coordinate 3,580,727, forward strand.
GAATTTCTAGGGTCATACATGATCCCTAGGAGTGAAAAGCTCAACATAGTCCACAAAATGGCCAACCATTTCCAACGGGTGGCCAATGCGGCCGAGGCGGGTAGGTCTAAGGTACCCATTTATTTTGGTGGCCTAGTAACACACATAGCGGTCAAACACCTTAACTTTGTCCCTAACGATGACGGTAAGGTAGCCGGCCCAACTATTATGGACCTACCCTATTTAGGTGGCCTTAATTGGATTAATGTCATGGGAGGTGAGACTTGGTGGGTGATCCAACGGGAATCGGGTAGGAGGGATAATGCTTTCACTTTACCCGACCCCACCTTGACCAAATTTGAGAAGGGGAAGCCTTCTTACACTTTCGAGATTAACGGTCAAGGTGAGGTTCAACCACCTCACCCTTCACCTCAACCCCACCAATCTCCCATAGACCACTCACCTCATCACCATTCACCACACTACCCACTACCTCCACCCTTTACATATGATATTCCCACTTCCTCAACCAACTACAACATTGACCCCAACGCCCCTTATGACTTCTCGGCTTTTAGGAGCCAATTAGATAGGATTGAGATGGGGCAAGGGGAGTTGAGGGTATGGTTAGGGACTTGGACACTAGAGTAGGGTCTCTAGATAGAAGGGTGGGGTATGTGGAAAGGAACCTAGGGAAGGGTTTATACCTGTAGGGAATAGTTTCAAGCCTTTAAAATCCCACTAGCTTGAACCCCACTGTGATCATACACTAAAGTACGGTGGCGTCCAAAAGGGAAGAAGATAGAACAAAAGAGTCGCCAACAAGTTTTTAAGGAACTTGTAAACCGTTCACGAGGTGAAGGTTACACCCCTTAACGATCCAAGAGATCGTCAACTCCATAAGGTCATGAACCAAATAAGGGTTCGGGGATGATGGTACAAATCCAACCTAAAAGAGATTGAACCTGCCCTAATAATAGGCCTCTACTTTATTCTGCTCGTATTCATGTGCGCTTTTTAATTAACATACAATCAATAGGTTTAACCCTAAACCTGTTTAATCTATGTTGGTTGAATTTAATGCACATATAAACTATTATTGGCGATCACTTGAATTATAATCACAATTAACCTAACAAGATGATTAATTATCTTATTAAGCGTGGTTGCAAATACCAATTCCCTTTAACCTGTAATAAAAGGTGATCAAGCAATAACAATATATAATAATATGCATATCAAGCAACATAATAAATAATCATAATAAATCATAATCATAAACATTAGAAAGAACACAGGAAGCATCATACTTGATATAAGTTATCCTAGACATGATACTAGGAATCAAAATAATGATCTAAGCATGATATCTACATCATAATATCAATTAAACCATTAAAGCACTTACTTGGATGCCTCGTACCTCTTTCTAATTACAAAATACACACATTAGTAACTTCAAGGAAAAATAGTAATCAAAACAATTAAATTAAATAATTGAGATAGAGATTTGGGACCAAACCCTCAGAAATTAAAACCTTTCACGTCTAGGGCGAAGGCAACTTCGAATATGGCTAGGTGTAGCAAGATCTTGTGAATGCGGAATTTTGTATTAAAGAGAAAAGTTCAGAAAGAATGCTAAAAGATCAATGTTTCACAAAGTAATTGTTGATGATTGACGATTGTAGATGATGAATGAAAACGGAGTTTATTAAAACTAAAGAATAAAAAGAATTGGTGAATGATAGACGTAGATGATTGTTGAAAACGGAGTTTTTGATACGATATTTATAGAGAAAAACATCCAAAAAAGATAATTTATCAAAATAGAGTCTGAAGATCGACAAACTAACTTGGCGCCAGCCCTGGCTCATTGGCGCCAGGACCAGTGGCTAGCGCCAGGCGCCAATGGCTGACGTCTGGCGCCAATCCTGATTCCAGGCGCCAAGGCCTGGGGTTGGACGCCAAACCGGATTTTAACACGTTTTCGAAAATCTGATAATTTTACTGTACTGGAAGATAAAATAATATAATTTCAGTCGAAAATGCTATTTGATCTTGATTAAAACTCTGAAGAATCCTAATTGAATTAAGAATGATAAAACCTTCTAGAATGTTCTAGAAGACCAAAACCATTCCTAATTACATTAGGAATGATAAATCATATTAGGCCCTCCCCTAGATCATTGGGCCGTACTTAAAACTCAAACCAGGCCCAGTTTAGTAAATTGGCCATAAATTCCTCAATATTCATCGGAATTGGGCTTATAATATATCGTTGGAAAGGTCTTTGCAAGCCCCATCCAACTACACCACTATTGGACCCATATCATGGACCAACGAAACTGGATTGGATATTTTCTTAAAATAAAGTTTTCAAAATCAGGGAGAAGAGAAAAGAAAAGATTTAAAACTTTCCGCAACACTAGACCTTTCCACACTTTCGTTTCATTTGATTATGATTCAACGTGAAAGGTACTCATCACTGAGTTTGGTTTTGGGGAGACACAAATGGGTGTCTACAATACCCCATGTATGATGATTATGCCTGTCGAGGGGCTATTCCCCCCGATTCACTTGTCCCCGATTGGTTCCAATATCCGCAAGGTGGATATACGAACCCAAGTGCCTACGGTACCTATGTCGACTACTCATCGGTCCATGGTTATGGGACCGATGTACCTTTTGGTGGGCTTGGGGGGAATGTGGACCCTAACTACTTTGCAGGGGGTTCGGGTTATGGAGGTGGTGGCTCTAGCCATGGAGGAGCCGGTTCTAGCCATGAAGGGGGCTATTCGAGGATGGATGAGGATGAGGAGTAGGCTACACTCCCAAGTCAATGAGGGCATTGCTTGATTTGGCTTGGGGGGGGGTGTTCTTTCGCTTGGTAATTCTCTTCCTTTTCTCTTTTTATTTGCTTTCTAGTATAGTTTTTATTGCTTTCCTAGTGTAGTTTTTATTGCTTTCTTATATATGAAAAATACAAAAAAAAATTAAAAAATAAAAAAAATTCAAAAACACGTTCCAATGAATTGTAAATCATGCTTCCCTGTGCCCCTTACTTGAGAAAATTTATTTTGATTCTTGGTTATTGATAATGAGCATTGTGGATTTGTTGGTCATGATTTGAAGTTTAATTGCTTGGAATCCTAAACATGAGTCAATTTTTCCAACTATTTGTGAATATAGTGCTTAACTAGTTGATTTGGTTAGGAAATGTGTGATAGTTCCATAATTCCTGGTATGTCAATGAATTTGAGTATTGATTTGCAACTATTAGTGTTTCATGACTTATTATTATGCACATGAGGAGGACGAAGGCGTTCATTCTTTTAGGTAGCCTTCAGACTATTAGATACATTTATTCCCTTCTTGTTACCCATGTTGTTGCTTGTGCCCTTTTATTGTTTATTTAGCCACATTACAAGCCTATATGAGACCCATTGGTTACTAGTCCCAAGCTTGGCTTGGGGGAGCTATTAGTTGGTGAGGTGAGGGAGTTGTGGTGTGCACATTATTTGCACAATGTGGGAATAAAAGAAGAGTTATTGTTCTTTGATTTTTGATTGGAAAATATTGATACTGTGTTTCAAAGTTGAAATTTCCAATATGAGTTAAAAAGAAAAAAAAAAAGAGAAAAAGAAAAAAGTTTAATGCTCAAATGTTCTATTTGAAGGTTGTTCAAAGGAAAAAAAAAAAGAAAAAATTCAAGTTGAAAAAGAAAAAAAAGAATGAGTTCAAAGTTTGTTTTTCACTCAAAGTTCTACATTATCATTTTTTTATGAGTGATTTTTGTAAGTGTTGGATTGTTTATGATGATTAGAGTTGTATTTGGTGGTTTTTGTTGGAGTTAGTTATGTTGATGGAGATGTATGATCATCACTTATTTTGATCATGAGTTTATTAGGATTTGGCTCCCTTAATGCATAGCTTTTCTCTCACATAATCCCAAATTTATCCTACCCTTTATCCTAGCCTTACATTACAAGCTTTAAAGACCTTCCAACCTTGTGCATAGAAGTTATGTAAATGTGAAAGTGTTGTTTATCAATGCAAGTTATGACTTGGCATATTTCGAGTCGACTAGTAGGTTGAGCGTTCATTGTTCTTATACACACGAGAGTGTGAGTTGGGAGGGCATTGTTCACATTAAAGGGGTTGGTTGGAGAGCGATCGAGTACATCTTTTACTCGCCACATAAATGAGAGTGAGTGTGTGAGCAATAGTCTTGAATTCTATATGCTCTTGTGGTTTGCTTTACTTGACAATTGTTGGGGAGGAAGGGTGATTAGATGAATAAGATTGATTGATGTTGAAGCATGTTCATTAGATTTGCCTTGAATCGTTGGTACTTGATTTGATTATTGGGGTGAAGTATGTTTTATATGTTCATTGATGAGCTCTTTGCTTAGGGACAAGCAAAGGTTTGGCTTGGGGGAGTTTGATATGTCCATTTTATATAGTAATTTACCCCCGTCCCTTGGTCATAATTAGTAGTGTTTTTGGCTCTTTCGAGCCACTTTTATTACTAATTTGTGTTTTCTAGTGTTTTCGTAGTCTTTGTTGAGTTTTGTAGGAAATTGTGCCTTTGGAGCATTTTATCGGGTTTTTCATGAAGCGACTACGGGAATTAGAAGTGCACGACCATCTTTGAAGCCCAAGGCCGGTTAGAGTCATCAAGCCGGTGATTAAGGGCTTGGTGATTGGGATTTCGAGGTATTTGGACCAAGTATTCAAGACCCGAAGAGGAAATCCGGATTGGACCGAGAAATCAAGTCCAATCGAAGTCCGAGCCTCAAATTGGAGCAAGGGCTCGATCGGGCAAGGAGGGGCGCGGCGTTGCTTGGTGCTGTGCGTGGCCTATAGCGCGCCCGATCGTGCGAGCGTCTAGCACGATCGGGCGATGCTGCTGAGAAGGAACGCGAAGAAAAAGGCGGGCCCGATCGGGCGGCCCTTCGCCCGATCGGGCGCGTGTTTTTATGGAGCCTGATTGGTTTAGTTTTAATTTTTGTTTTAGGAAATGTTTAAGTACTAGATTTGTACGGAATTTTGATTACCTTCTTTCTTAGACTTTCTCTCTCTACTTAGAATATTTCTCTCTCTTAAATTCTCTCTCAACTTTTGTTCTTAATTATTTCCATTAATCCAGATTTCTTTTTGGTAACAATTTCTTCTCTTTTAATTTCAACTATTTTACTTACCTCTTTGATTATGCTTTTATTTATTTATTTGATTAGTTTAGTTATGATGATGCGTGAGTAGTTTTATTTCTAGGGTTTATGGGGATCTAATAAATGATATGAAGGGGTAATTTTGTGATTGTCAATTATCAATGCTTGGTTGATTTCCTATTGATTGATTTAATGCTATACAATTAGGTTTGGCCAGATTTAATTGTATGAGTTTAGCAATATTAATTCGAGATTCGACAGATGAGAATTGATGTTTAGGCTTAGTTTCAATAGGCGAATTAATTTATAAATGGTTAAGTCGAGATTCGACAGATGATATTTAATACCGGTAAATTAACTTTGTGATTATAATACGTAGCGAAAGCCCTTTATAATCTGATTAACCAATGCTTGATGATTTCTTATTATGATTTGCCCTGGAATATTGTTTATTAGTGAACCTATGCCCTAGGACTTTTAATATTTGATTTTCCCCCTACTTTATTTCTTTCAACCTTATTCTCCGTAGTTTAGATTTTATTCACAAAAATATTGGTTACTTAGATAATTTAGACTATAATAATTAATTAGGAATAGAAAGACTTGTTTTCCTGTGGAGTTCGACCCTACTTCCCTATCTACTTTAGTTAGAGGACTTAGATAATATTTTTGATTAGGGGATACGACTTTACCCTGTCAAATACCTACAAAAAACAAAAGCATACAAAAAGGGAAAACCAATTTGAGAAGAAAGAGCTTTAACTCAAACACAAGGAGACTCTCAGAGCCCCCTCGCCCAAGCGAGAAGGAAAATCCCTGATGATCACCCTAGTGGAGAGAAAAAACTAGAGAGAGAAAGAGTAGACATTTTTTTCCCACTGTTTGTTATTACAAATACCCTTCAAAATGTTATTTTACCTTTATACCCTTATTTACCCTTCAAAATGTATTTTACCTTTGTACCCTTATTTGTAATTTTGTACTCCAACAGTCCAACTTCAATTTGTTCTTACCCGTCTACATTTCCTTACACATTTGAGCTTTCTCTCCTCCTCTCCATGGCTCCATCTCTTTAAAGCTTTTAACATTCTCTCTCCACATTATCATTGCCATTTTCAAGTACTAAATTCCACATCTTTGTTCACCACCTTCCCAAAATTCCCAAATCAAATTGTGGCCACAAAAAAAAATGATAATACCAATATATAGTGGTTGTTTAATATTGTTAGCCTATGTGGTGGATTAGGAATTGGTCGTTTCGGTTTCATCATTGGTGATTCTTTCTCTATTTCGTATTGTACCACCACAATTAAGTAATGCTAATATCAACACTGCGAAAATAAACAAACAACAATTCTAACATTTATTCCTTTTCTGCATTATCATTGAAAAATCTAAGAATTATATTCTACAGTGACTCTACATAGTATTTCAACTAAAAGAATCACCATATACAAATAGTAAAATAAATATTTTTTTCAATATACGAGATATTTCACACATAACATTCAACTTAGCACGACTACAAACAAACAATGCCTAAGCAATAAAAATACTACCTCCGGTTCAATGTACTCGCAACAAAGGGGTATTATTGAGACATAAAATATTCTTTTGTTGCGAGTAAACTGGACCAGAGGTAGTATATTCCTTTGCCGATCGTTTATTCCTCCATGTAAAGTGTAGACACAAGACAAGTAAAATTAAGTTGCAAAGGCTAGCCATTCCGCGCGCAACGCGCGCATTGGCTGCCCTAGTTAAATTCAAAATTGAGATTTTTGTTGAAAATCATTCTAATCGCAAACATTGACCCTATTAAGTTAACCCTAAAAATTGAGAATAATCGGTGAAACTAGGGGTGAAAGTTCGGTTTTCGGTTTGGTTTATAGGCCAAACCGAAACCGAACCACCCTAATTCGGTTTTTGGTTTTCGGAAACCAAACCGCACCACTTTACTTTTGAAACCAACCCAAACCAAACCATATAAATTTCGGTTTCAAAAGAAAAAACCGAACCAAACCGAATTTTTTTGGGCCTTGTTTATTTGGGCTTTAATCTGCAATTTTTGTGGGCTTAAATCATATAAATATTATATTCATCAACATATGTAGTAGCATAAATGCTTAATGAGATTTAAACAACATTAACAAGTTCTAAAACTTCAAAGTTATAATTCAAAGTTTTAAAAGTTCAACACTTCATCCAAAAAAAAATAAAATTGTTCAACATTACAACTTTAACAATTGTTTAACAGCAGTAGCAACAAGCAGCATAGACCAAGTTCTAAAAGGCAGTAAAAAAAATTGTTTAACAGCAGTAGCAACAAGCAGCAGGGCAGCAGCAGCATCATAACAGCAGGTCAGCAACAAAAGCAGGTCAGCACTCAGCAGCATAGACTAAGGCAGTAGCAGTGATAGAGCAAGGCAGTAGCAAGTCTGGCAAGTGGCAACAACAAGTCAGCAATGAGCAAAGAGCCACATCAGTCTATTATTTCAAGCACTTCATCAATATCAGCATCACCAACTGCCATATTCTTCAAGTCTATCATAATTCATAACAAAAATAACCAAGTTAAAATATATACACATAATGAAATAAGTAACTTATGATTAGATGTTCTTATATATTACCCTCTTCAAGAAGCTCAGCTTCCTCTAAACATTCTTCAATACTTGGAAATGGTGAAGCACGTAACCAATTTTGAGCACAAACAAGACCTTCTACAACTCGAGGAGTTAATGAGCTCCTAAACTGATCTAGAACCCTGCCCCCAGTGCTGAATGCACTCTCAGGAGCTACTGTCGAAACAGGGACAACAAGAACATCACGGGCAATTCTCCCCACAGTAGGAAACCTTGAACAATTGAACTTCCACCAGCTCAAAATGTCAAATTCATCAATATCCTCCGCTGTATCCTCCTCCAAATATTTGTCTAACTCTATTTTTGCATCTCTATCTCTCTCACACTTGTGTTTCTTATACTTACTCTTTAAGACTTCAATCTTTTTATGTTTGGGACTCAATGGAGTTTTGCCATCCTTACTTGAAGACACTTCCTCCCTATTCACATCATTACCAGAAGAAACACGATACTCCTCATACAAAGCATTCAAAGCTACCTTCACATTATCAACTAACTTTGATGCAACAATAGGGTCATAAATTTCAGTTATCATCCACTCAACATAATCAAGCTTATAACGAGGGACAACGACAATAAAAATCAGGAGGTTTACTTTTTTCTGGATCACCCCAATACTTTTCATATTTTTCTTTCATTCTACAAGCCATAAGACACATATCCACATCATCACTTGAAACCAAATCTTTCATAAGTACAGCAACACTCACCAATTCATGAAAAAACAAATTCAAACTGACATATAAAGAGCCAGAGACATGCAAGGTCAGATCATAAAAGGCTTGTAGAAATTCAGAAAGTCTTCTTACATTATTCCAATCATCAGAATCTGGGCTACCCTTACCATCCCTCTCATTCAAATCAACTACATAGTGAGGGTCTTCCCCAGAATACCTCTCAAAAGCATCTTGAAGCTCAATAGCAACATTCAACATCAAATAGGTGGAGTTCCACCTAGTAGGCACATCAAGGCACAATCCCTTTTTTGTGTTGATTTTTTCATCTAAGACACATTTTTTAAACCTTTGCAACCTAGCAGGAGATTGTTTGATAAACCTAACAGCATGCCTAACACGTTGAACCGACTCATTAACAGTTTTCAACCCATCAGAAACAACCAAATTGACAATGTGTGCAACACAACGCATGTGAAGGAAACGACCCTTAAGAACCCCAGTTTTCCACCCATTTATTTTCCTTCTCATATACCCAATTGCAGTATCATTTGAGCTAGCATTATCAACTGTTATGCACATGACATTTTCAAGCCCCCAATCAAGCAAACACTTTTCAATTTCTTTGCCAATATCATCACCCTTATGACTAGAAATAGGACAAAAATTCAGAATTCTTTTGTGTAATTTCCAATTATTATCAATAAAGTGGACAGTCAAGCACATGTAATTGATTTGTTGTATAGAGGTCCATGTATCAGTGGTTAAAGAAACTCTTGAATTACACCTTTTTAACACATTTTTTAGCTTTCGTTTTTCAGTTAAATATGTTTCAAAACAATCTTTGGCTACTGTAATTCGAGAAGGAACATTAAATCTAGGCTCTATTACACCACAAAAATGACTAAAACCTATACCTTCAACAAACTTAAATGGAAGTTCATCAACAATCACCATAAATGACAAAGCTTTTCTAATACTACCAGCATCAAATTTGGGGTATGTCAACCCACTAGTACCACCACTTGGTTCTTTAGCACTTTTAAATGAAAGCAAACTTTGTTTTGAATCTTTAGGGGTGTTAAAGGGATACTTACGACATCGCGAAATATGAGCCCATAACACACTAGTGCCGTTTTTCTTTGCCCCACACTTGTAGCTCATCCCACAATACTTGCAAATTGCCTGCATTCCAGAAGGTAAGTCTTCTTTATCAAAGTGCTCCCAAACTTCAGAGCGTTCTTTCATCCTCTTCCTTTTTGCTCCCTGTTCTTTTTTCTGATTTTGAGAGACTTGGCCAGTCTCATGTTCGGATTGAGGCTGGTCAGGAACACCACCCACGTTGGTTGTCATTCAATAATTCGTGGTTGAATAACAATCTGTAAGAATACATGCAAACTCATAAATTAAGAATATTGGATCTTTTAAAGGGAATAATAGGTTGGGGCCGTTGTGCATTAGTCATGCAAACTGTTTTCTTGTTTATGAGGCTTGGTGCAAAACTTATTATGATATTATATTAACAATTGTTGTTAGATGAAATTAAGTTAATATTGAGTTTTGTTAGTTTTGTTACATATTTTTGAATTGTAGTTAATTTATTTTAGTAAGAATTACAATGAATTTATAGTCCTATAAAAAAAAAAAGAGACTTACAGTACCAATAATAATAATTATACCCCTAATAAACAAAATCAGTAGTAACTGGCTAACTGCACCAAAGACAATAACAATTTAGCAATAATAATTAGCCCCCTAAGATTCCACCCCACCACCCAAAAACAATCAAATTAAGCACTAACTGACTAACTGTACCCAAAACAAGTAAAATCAAAATTAACAATAATAACAAAGATCAACAATCTAATAAACACTTATCAAGACAATGATAATGCTATTAATCATGCGAACCCTTGAATTAATAACTAACTAATTATCTGAAACAATCTTCAACAGAGTCCAATCGAATAGAGCTTCAAAATACCAGAAAATTCAGAATGTTTTACTAGACCAAAACCCTAATCAGAATGTTTTACTAGACCAAAACCCAAAATACCCTTGAATAGACCAAAACCCCGAAGCATCAAAATACCAGAAAATTCAGAATGTTTTACTAATTTGTACAGAATAGAAAATTCAGAAACAACATCGCAATATGAACATCAAGCATAGATTAAAACCCTAATCAGAATGTTTAACAAATTTGTACATGTAATTTGCAGATTTTCGTAATTAACATTTAACACTAATCATAATTAAAACCCTAAAAAAATATGAACATCAAGCATAATCAAAACTTAAAAGCATACCTTTGGACGGTGGACGGTGTCACAGTGAACGCCTGAACGAGTGCCGGTGAACGATGGAGAGTGAGAATTCTGAGAAACACAAAAGAGATGATTGAGAAACTGAGAAAGTGAGGGTGAGAGACTGAGAAATTCGCAATGAGGGTAGGGTAAGAGGCGAGGAACTGAGGAAGTCAGGAGAGAGAATCAGAGAATGAGGGTTAGGGTTTTTTTTTTTTTTTCCTTATATACTTAGGATAAATCTGGGCCTAAATTTCGGTTTTCGGTTTTTTTCGGTTTTCCATTTCCTCAAACCGAAAACCGAAATATTTTTTTTTAAAAACCGAACCGAACCACTTCAAAAAAAAAAACCGAACCATATTTCTTATTCGGTTCGGTTTTCGGTTCGGTTCGGTTTTAACCCGAATTTGTTTCACCCCTACGTGAAACCCCCTTTCGCAAGTTTCCTTCAATTCTCTCTCATTTCTTTTATAAAAACTTCAGCTCATTCGACTACGTAACTCACCTTCTCTCCTTTCGTATCTTCCGTCTTTTCTTCCTTCTTTCTCCTCCTCGCTCATTTCTGCTCGCAAGCTTCTTCAATGGCGGATTCAGGCAACAATGGCGCCCAAACACTACGAGGTTTTGTGATTTTCTCTTCTCTATTCTCTCTTGCTTCCTACTTTCGAGATTATTGTTGGATTGCTGTTTTCAGTTTGATTTAGGAAGAGTAATCTGCAAGCTTAGGTTTCTTGATATTATCGAATTGTTTCAGCTTGAATAGTTTGTTAACACTATTTGTCAGGGTGTTGCACCAAGAATGAATTGAAAATTTGAGTTTCATTGAATTTTTGGGAAATTGTGTTTTTCGATCGATGCCCAATAACCCTAAAATTTGTATTAATTGTAATTTAAAGGTGACAATTGAAGCAGAGTAAACAACTTTGGAATTTTGAATTAAAAATTTAAATGCCTGGGTCTTAATTGTTTACCAGTTATCTTGTTTTCGTTATTCTCTTATGTTTGATGTAGTATTAAAACTATGAATTGTAAATATGATTTTTGTTCTGGCAATATTTACACATTTAGGATTGTTTTATTTAGCCATTTTAGGATATTTATTGTTTTTATGGTTTAATCCTTTTATTCATTCCAATTTGATTTTGCAGTGAGTGTGAAATGGGGAAAAAAGGTGTTTCCAGAGGTGGAAATTGACACTAGTCAACCCCCTTATGTTTTCAAGGTTCAGTTGTATGATCTAACTGGAGTGCCACCTGAAAGGCAGAAAATTATGGCGAAAGGTGGTTTATTGAAGGTAATGAGATGATGGGGCCACTTCTCACCATGTTTTGCGCTTGATTCAATGTTATGAGATTCCTGTGTTTTGATTGATGATACTATGTTAAAATTCGGTGAAAGCATTGGATGTTCCAAGTCTTTTTTGTTTGTGAGAATAGTCAGCTAACTTGTTTGGCCTGAAATTAGGATGATGCTGAATGGGCAAATGTTGGAGTAAAAGAGGTTGGTCATCTTTCTTTTGTTGCAAACATTTTTTTTAGATTTTTTTTGGATTATCTTGTTGGAATTATTGCTCAATTTCCTTCTCAATTTTTTAGGGTCAAAGATTAATGATGATGGGAACTGCAGATGAGATAGTAAAAGCTCCTGAGAAAGGACCAATTTTTGTAGAGGATTTGCCTGAGGAAGAACAAGTGGCCGCTGTGGTATGTTTTCTTAATTTAATTCTTGAATATGAAACTTGAATTTGAGGTTCTGTATATGGGGCTAATTTGTTGAATGGCTAATAATTGTTGGATGGATTTTATGCCCTTTTTTTTTTTGGATAGTAGTCTCGTACTCTTAAGTAATTTGTTGGATGCCACTCCCAGGCCCACACCCACACCATCCAAATTATGAGCATCTACATTTACCTTTATATATTGTGAAGGGGGAGGATACCACCTTGCTGCCAAATGCTCAGGAATAGAGTGACTGCACCCCAACCTTCTTATTGTGAAAAATGTAGTCCTCATTCAGCTTTGCAAAAGCCACTGCAATTCCTACTGCATCAAGCCCATCAGCATTCTCAAAAAAGGCTTTAATCCGGCAGTACCATGCTGCCAGGCTAATGACGCAAAGAGACGCAGCTGCTCCCTTTCCATCTTTCCAGCCACCTACATGAACAAATCAGTAAAAGCAGTGTATGGCACATCTCTCAATAAGTCGATAAAAGCACTGTGCTGCCATATAGGTTGTGCATATTTGCATTCAAAAATAATATGCAAAATTGATTCACATTCTGCATTAAAATTGAGCTCACTCAATTATCACATATATGACATTGTTAGAAGACATCCATCACTCCTAAGCGTACCTTATATGCTATCCATACAAAATGGCGCAATTTTGGAGGACCACCTAAATTCCGGACAACATTTCAAAGCTCACTTTCTCTGTCACCAAAGTAAAATTCTCAAGCCCATAAATGTCCTAACTTCCCTAGCCAATATCCCGTGCGCACATAATATATACCATTGGAGGTAGGCCACCAATACCTAATATCACAAGCCTAAGCGGTCGACAAAGGGATATTAAGCACATGCCTACTCTCATCTCCAATGAAAATGGATGTGATGATACCGCGACTCCAAATTACTGAACGGAGATGGTGTTAGCAGGAAGTGCGTACCCTCTCCAAGAGTCCACTTATCCTCCCACGCCTTAATGGAAGTACCTTCATTTAAGCCCATCAAGCTACAATGATTTAGTGTACCAAATGCCCAACCAACTATAGCTAGGATCAAAACCCCTATGAGCATTAATAAAATCAGATTGTTTGAAGTAATAGTGAGCTTCCTCATTGCTAGTCTCCACGCATTTGAGGTCTCTAAAGTCTAAACCCATTCCTCCCATTGATTAGGAAGACAAAGGGAAGACCAACTATGTGAATGAATTTTCCTCTCCGAGCCATTCGACCCCTAACAAAAGCGCGCAAAAATCGAATGTATTTCATCATTGAGTTCGTCTTGGATTTTAAAGATGCTCTTCATGTAAGTAGGAATGGCTTGAGCAGCAGCCTTGATAAACACCTCCTTTTCCGCCATCGATATTAATTTTTTCTTTCATCCTTGGAGCTTTTTTCAAATATGTTCTTTCAAGCAAGAGAAAATAGCTTTTTTCGATTTCCCAATAATTGTCGGTCACCTAAAGTACTTTATGTGCTTGTCAACTTCTTTGACCCCTAAAGTTTCCACAATGATCTTCCTCACGGAATTAACACATTTGCTAAGTTTGACCGGATGCTATTGCGTATGTTTAGATTATATCAGCGACCTTAGAACATTCTCGCAATGTTGCTGGTATATGAAAGGTTATTCTTCACAAAATTTTGGGATTATAAAAAGCCCATGAACATGTTGAACTGAAAAGTGGTGTTGTAAGGTTGATTAACATATACCTTGAAATTGAGGTAGAGAATTATAATAAAAAAAGGGAAATGTACTAGTCTGTTGGACAAAGTGGGTTTGTGTAGGGATGATGTATTGTAGAAGCTATCCATCTTATGAACCAAATGACTAGGGGAAAAAAGAAGCATATACTAGTCTTTATTTATTTAGAGAAGGCGTTTGGCTAGGTACCAAAAGAGGTGCTTTGCTATACTACTTAAAGATATATTCTAGTTAAAGGATATGTTTCAAGATTTGAAAACAAGAATTTGGATAAGATTATTTTTATTTTGATTGAATCATATGTTTTTAGTCCTTTTTTCTTTATTGGATAAAGTTTCAAGGTCTATCCAAGATGAGACATCGATGCTTGTTGTTTACAAATGATATTTTGTTAGTTAATGATTATAGAGTTGGATTAGTGCTTTGTTGGATTGGTGGAAACAAAAGTTATACTAAATTAGAATCTTAAAGGTTTAATGTAGGTTAGGTAGGTACGAGTAAACAGAGTACATGGATAGTCATTTAGATATTAGGCGGAACACAAAAGGATGTTTTGAGTTTATGTGGTACAGAGTTTTATGTTAATGAATGTTTTAAGTATTTAAGGTCAATTTTACAAAGAAATAGGGACATCGATCAAGATATAACTTATAGAATTAAATTTGGGTGGCTCAAATTGTGCAATTGGGTGGCTCAAATTGTGCAATCAAAGTGTGGCTATTTGCTAGAAAGGAAAATTCTTTAAAATGACAGATATCAGCATAACTTATTGCCGTAGTTTTAAAAAGGGCGTTGTTGAGGTGCAGGCTAAAATGCCATGGCCTTCCTAGGCAAGGCGCGCACATCCGCCTCCACCAAGGCATAAGGCACGTGCCTCAGGCCGCCTCCACCAAGGCGTAAGGCGCGCCTTTTGTTTAGAAGCGTGAGGGAAGGGGATTTGGATTAATTTTTGTAAAAAAACACATTTTTTTTTTCCAAATTGAAGCTTACATAGTCTTTAGAGTGATGATTCGTTAATTGAATGAAATCCCTTCAATTTGACCCCCAATTTAAAAATTCTAATATTTGAAAAACCCAAATTTATGGGTTGCTTTGCAATTGAAAAATTGGTGGGTTATGCTACGACAGACATTGTCGGAGATTAATTCCCGGTGGTTTCTTGAAGCAGATTACCGGTAGCCGGCACTGGTTAGAAAGGTTTTTTTTTTTTTTTTTTTTTTTTTTTTTTTTTTTTTTCCTATTCTCTCTCTTCGATCTTTGCTCTTCTCTATTCTTTCTTTTTCTGGTACTTTGTAATCTCTCTCCTCTGCGGTCTACAATAACGTAAAGTTTTTATTTTTTATTATTATTTTTTTTAGTAATTGGTACCTGCTCCTTCTTTTGACTTGTTAATCACGTGATTAGTCTGACAAACTTCTCTCTCTCTCTCTCTTTTAATAATTACCAAAAAAAGAAGTAAAATATAAATAAATTAAAGGAAAAATTGACATTTGCTACCACGAAAGTAACTCGTGTTACATTTGCTACCCGTTTAATTTTTTATTTTATTTTACTACCACCCAAATCTCTAAAATATTTATTTCACTACCAACTGACTTATGCCGTTACTATTTTCGTTAGATTGGGTTTAGCCACCTCTCTGCCACCCCCTCCACAACCCCACCCCTCCCCTCAAACCCCTCCCCTGCCGGCGTCGGCTCGAACCCACCTCCCTTTCCCCCACCCCTATGCAGCCCCCCTTTCTCCTTTCCTCGTTCTCGAACTAAAACCCCCCACTGGAATCCCCGCCGCCAGCCCGTACCCCCAACTGAAATCGACCCCCCTCCCCCTTCCCCTACCGTTTTCGGCCTTCCCTAACCCTAAACCACCACGACACCTCCCCAAAACCAACTTAAACGAATTTAGCGTTTTGCTTATGGTGGTTTAGGGTTAGGGAAGGCCAAAAACGGGTAGGGGAAGGGGGAGGGGGGCCGATTTCGGCGGGGGGTACGGGTTGGGGGCGGATTCCGGTGGGGGGTTTTGGTTCGGGGTGGGGGTCGGGGCAGCGAGAACGGGGAAAGGAGAAAGGGGGCTGCGTAGGGGTGGGGGAAAAGGAGGGGGGTGGGTTCGCGCCGGCGCCTGCCGCAGGCTGGGGGGAGGGAAGGGGGTGGCATGGCAGAGGTTATTTTTAAATTATTTATTTATTTATTTATTTTTAATAAACTTAACGGAACC
This sequence comes from Chenopodium quinoa, assembly GCF_001683475.1. NCBI lineage: Eukaryota > Viridiplantae > Streptophyta > Magnoliopsida > Caryophyllales > Amaranthaceae > Chenopodium > Chenopodium quinoa. The sequence goes on from NW_018743122.1 coordinate 3,597,141, forward strand.
TTAACGGATTCTGATAAGTGGTAGTGAAATTTTAATTATTTGATTTTAGGTGGTAGCAAAATAAAATAAAAAATTAAACGGGAGGCAAATGTAACACGAAGTACTTTCGCTGGTAGTAAATGTCAATTTTTCCTAAATTAAAATTAAAAATTTTTGCGCCTCATATCCTAGAGGCGTGCGCTTTCGCTTTGCGCCTAGGTTCCCTGCTCTCAGTACCCTTTGCGTCTCGATGCGCCTCACGCTTTTTAAGTCTAAGCTTATTGCATTCCTTTGTTGTTGAATCCCCTCCCTACATAGCAAGAGTAGGAAACAAGTTATCACACTCTCACTTTTCACATCAATCTATGATCTTATGGATTTCATACTATTTCTTTTGATATCCTAGTCTCATTGCCTTTTTTTGTTTTTTTTTGTACAAACAAATTGAACTTCTCAAATTTTATTGTATTGTGAATCTGTTTCCATGTGGACTGTAACACGCGGAGTTGGGGACACCATTTGCCACTGTTTTGTGGTTTTATAATTTGTTTATGGATTTGGCATGGATGTGATGTTCAATCAAAAGTATGTTCAATCAAAAGTATCTTAGTCTTGGAATAGTTTGAAACTTTGAAAACTTCTCTATCAAAGCGTTGTAGGTGATAAGTTCTTGAGATGTTATCAATTAACATTAAATCAGATAGTGGATGTGATAGGAGATAATGGGGTGTTACTTTATTTGAAAACGTAGATTTGGAAAAAGATAGTGGGTTATCTATTTATTTATATTTTTAAATATAATTTGTTTTTTTGGTTGAATGTGAGAGATAGTGGACCCGTGACTTTTTTGGTAGTGAAGAGAGAGCTGTATTAAAATAATCGAGGGGTTAGTAGGTCAAATTGAACTGGGAGGGGCGAAAAAAGAAAATTTACGGACGATTATAGGACAAAGGGAGTTTGCTTTTGGGGGCCTTGTAAGGCCATCAACTCTCTGTTTATCGGTTTGTGTAGGACTTTGAGGTTATTTGATAAGTGACAACCAAGGGAGTTAATTATAACGTCAAATGCTGATTTATGCTCTGTATTCGAAATACTGATTTTAAACTATATCATCACCAGTAACCTCCTCGTAATCTCCTCATAACCTGCTCATAGTATGTTTGAGTGGTTTGTTTACTACTTAAGCTAAAATATGGAAGGCCCATAGTCCATAGTTAATATAGTAGCATACTCATATTAGGTTCTAAGCTGTACTTGGTCAATAAATTGCTCTATGGTAGTTTTGACGGCATGTTTTCTCGTATTTACAGTTTTATATTTTTATATTTTTTTACCTTTTGCCCTCTATTGTACATGTGTAACACTACCCATGATGTCTGTTAATTTTCTCATTATTACTTGTTCTAATATATATAAAAAAAAAAAAGTAAACCAATGTTTTAAAAGGAAACTGAATATATTCAGATAACCCATATTAGAGGTCTTATATAAGATCATTGTCCTCTCTAATAATCCCATAATTTATTGCCTGTATTTAATTGATTGTCTTAGAATGATATTGAGTTTAGTCATCATCATTCCGGAAATTGGTTTCTGTGTAACACTATCCTGTTCTCCGAAATAATCTTCCTTTGTTTTTCTCACGTAGGAAGAGTGAAAGGAGGATGTGATGTAAGTAGTTGCGCCTTTCACTTATTTTGCTCCTAATTTTTCCAAGTAGGGATCATATTTTGAATTAGAGCTACTAATATGGAATTATTATGAGATAACTCAAACATTGTATTATTCTTGTAATTTATCCTTTTTTTTAATACAAAATCTCACGTGCATTAGAAAATGTTATTTTATATATGCTGGTATGAACAGCTAGGAATAGTTTCACCTAAAGAATAATCTTGTGAGATTAAGCTTATTGCACTTTTGGGACTTAAGAATTAATGTTTTAATTAAAGGGAAGCATGTGTTGTTGCCACTCCCCCCTCCCCCTTCCCATTCTTCCTATTTTCGTTTGGCCCTGGAACAGTGATATGCAAATACAACTAGCATTCACTCCATATCTTGAAACACTGACCTTATTAGCGAAACCAAACTTTGTGATATTAGGAGTTGTTTATTGGTGTATTTAAGAGGTTTTCTGATGGTCCATTAACAGATAGAATTTTTTTTCCCCCTTATATCCTTAAGTTTTTGCTCATGACATACAACCATAACTTGCCCTAAGTTTTCAATTGGCAATAAAGTTCTCGAGTTCCTTATATACTTGAGCATTCTATGAGTGGGTAGCTTCTCCTATGCAATGTTTATTAAATCAATCTTCATCATGTATTTTGAAATTGCCTTTATTTATCCTTGTACTTCAGATTTGAGGAATTTTAATCTGTCCAGAAATTTGTACTTCCATTTGCTATCACAAAAATAATACTTCCTCCACTCCATTTACTTGCAACATGATGTTGGCACTATTGATACTCTATCTTATTACCATATTATGTCATATTGTGATATATAAAAATATAGTCATGTGGGATCTTTGTTGGATTCGTCTCAATTCAATTTTTTAACAAAACACAACCACAGATATTAACAGTTCTAATTGTACATTGACAAGCGTGATACTCTTAATGTTGCAAGTAAAATGGAGTGGAGGAAGTACTTCATAAATGATTAATGAAGGACATAAATATCTGTACTCTATAATATAAATAATAGTTGACCTTTTCGTTTGATATCTTATGTTTGCAGGGGCATTCTGCTGGTCTTTTTAACTTAGGAAATACATGTTACATGAACTCCACAATTCAATGCCTGCATTCAGTTCCTGAGCTGAAGTCTGCACTATTGGAGTGAGGATTCCTTCTCAAGTGATAATTTTACTTGGGATTTATTTTAAATTATGTGTGATTCTTGTTTCCATCACCAATACATTTGCTTACACTTGTTGAGCAGGTATTCACAGTCTGGCCGGACTAATGAACTAGATCAAACTTCACATCTTTTGACTGTTGCAACCAAAGATTTATTCAACGAGCTTGATAAAAATGTCAAGCCAGTGGCACCTATGCAATTCTGGATGGTGTGCACACATCACTTTGTATCATAAAATAATTCTATACATATTATGTTCTTTATTGATATCATGAATTCTTTGAGAGTGATAATTTATATCATTCCTTAATATTGAGGATCTTGAAATCTTCTGGTACCTGATCTACCAGATGTAGGATGTTGATTTCTTTTTACTGGAGTCATCTCTTGCATTGTTCAGGGCTTTCTGTAGAAAAAGTTGTAGCTTAATATTTGTCCAATTAAAAGACTGATATACTTTTATCTGTTTCTCCTACAACCCAATTTTGGAAACAAAATGTTCTAGATATGTGGGATCTATCTGACTGTAGGCTAAGGTAACTGAGAAAAAGTAGGATAATGAAGTACTATTAATGTTTCCAGTGTACATCTGAAGTGTGGAAATTAGACAAAGGTTAACTACATACAGTGTTTTGTGCTGATGTCCTTGTGACATGACAGCTAGAATCTTTGATGCATGCAGGTATTGCGTAAAAAGTTCCCTCAGTTTGGCCAGCTGCACAATGGTTCTTTTATGCAACAGGTTAAATCCTAGCTGCTGTCTATCTTTATATGGTACATTCTTACAGCTCTAATGTGCTTCTACTTACATTCTACAATGATGAAATCTCAGGATGCAGAGGAATGCTGGACACAGCTTTTGTACACACTCTCTCAGTCTCTTACGTCATCTGGTAATAGGTAGCTGATTTCTTCTTCTTAAACAACAGCTGTTACATTCACTGTGCTAGATTTGTCCTCTTTGCATTGCCTCATTGGTTAATCCTGTTCTTGGCTGCCAGTTGTGGCGAACCTGGCTTAGTGGGAAAGGCAATATGGCGAATTCATTAATAATTCTGTTACGAAAGCTTGGAGAATGAGTAAAGAATAAATTAGTGGGTGGGGTGGGGGGTGGGGATAGAAGCAAACTCTTAGATATATGAGACCATTTAGGAATTTTTTTGGAGTTTTTTTTAGAGATGCTTAGTTTTGGAGTGTCTAATTTACAAGGTCTGGATTGCTATACCCAAATTGATGATTTAACTGCATATTTATATCAATTTTCTCCGGGCTCCCTAATATTTTTTTGGGAAATTCTACATGTTGGCCTCCAGGTTTCAATTTTTCTACATGGCGGACAAACGTTTTTCCAACTCTCTTTAGTGGCACCCAAGATTTGAAAAATTAACCATAGTGCCCTTTTTTAAGTTTTATGGCTAACCTTTATGATCAAAATGATTAACCTTTGATTTGTTTTTAATTAAAAAGTTATTATATAAACAATAAATTTATTAAAAAAAACAACCAACTCAGCCACCACCACACCAAGTCATTGGAACCCTTACCCGACAATCCAGCTGCCGCCCAGACCTCTCCCACACCCTCCCCTTGCGTCGGCCGGCCGATCAACCGCCACTCCTTTTCCGTTCCCAAATTTGACCACCCTAATCTGAACTATCCCCCTCCCCTTCTTCCCCGGCAACCCCAAACCCAAAATCTCTAACCCAAATCCGAAACCCCATGGGCTAAACCACCCCCAATTCGTTAGGGTTTGAGTTTCAACTTTGGGTTGGGGGTTTTGGGAGTTCGTTCTCGATTTCGGTGAGGGAGGTTGGTGGGAGTTGGTTCGCCATTTGCGGTGTTTGTGGTTGGCTGGTTCTAGGCTGGACTGGTCGGCACTGCTTGGTTGCGCTAGGTTGGCGGTAGTGTTTGGGTGGGCTGGGTTGGTCGGCAATGGGGTTTGGCTGGTCAAAAAACAGCAGGTGGTTTGGAAGTGGGATGGGTTGGTTGTCAATGGGGTTAGGGTTCCGGCGTGGTGGTGGTGGTGGCAGTGGGGATTGGCAGCTGGTTTTTTTGTTTTTAATTTCTTTAATTTTTTGTAAAAAGTTAATTATGGTTAACCAAAAACTGAAAAAGTTAGCCATAAATTTTAAAATGGGCACTATGGATAATTTTTCAAGACTTGGGTGCCACTAAAGAGAGTTGGAAAAAGGTTCGTCTTCCACGTAGAAAAATTGAAACCTTGAGGCCACCATGTAGAATTTCCCTTTTTTTTTTGTTGCCTTTTTTTATTTTTAATCTGGTCCTATCTATTACACCAGTGTCATAATTTCAGTATGTTTCTCCATTCCTTTTATTGGATTTTTGTCGGTACTAAATGTGTATTAGTGCTTTAATACCCTCTCTACTGTTTGCTGCCGAATTGAGACATAAACTGTTATTAATGGGTGATGTGGCTGATTTAATTCATAAATTGTCTCTTTGAGCTAAAAATATGTTTGATACTCCTTCCATTCCTTATTAAAGAACCTATTTCTTCAGGTATTTTTTTTTATAAGAGGGATTATTGTGAGGTATTGTTTATTAATGTTAGATAAAAATAGAAGGTGACGGGAATAGTGTTATGTTTATAGGGGAAGTGAAAGAAATTATAGTACGGCTAGAGGGGTTTTGTTAAAAGTGAATAAAAATAGAATTTAGTGGATGATTGATCTAAGCCTTGTTTGGCAATTAGTTGTTGTTTGGTTCATTTGGCTTGTGTGATCAGTCTGAAGTGTTAATTGTTGGTATTGGCTGTTTGTATCAGCGAGTAGTATTATTTGCTTATAACATTGTTTAGTAAATTAGTTGTTGGTTGTGATCTATTTATATGTAAAGTAACGAACTTTTAGGCAAAACTGTCAAAACCTGTGAAGCTCGGACTCGACCAACCCCGTCGGACTGGTGTCAACACGACGCGATCCGGGTGCGGACGCTTGGGAGAAAAAGTGGACTCGTCGTTGATAAACCCTAGATCTAAAAAAGAAGAAAGGAATTTAGGAATCACAAAAAAAGTCTAAACCTTGGGGATTTTGTTCGAAAGTGAAAGGCGGGTAGCCCGATACTTTTTTTTTTTTTTTTAACAAATAACAAGGGGTGGGGTTGGTAGGGAATATACTCAGTATTTATGTGGGTGGGGGTAGGTGGAGGACCTCACGTGACTCCTTTACTTGTGTTTTCTTTCTTTTATTTTTTATTTTTTTATTCGCCTTTTCTTTTAAATCTTTATTTAAATCTGAATATAACATGAAATACTTTTTATTTTTTTCCTCAAAAAAATAAAAAAAAACTTTTTATTTCTACATTAACTTTTCCTACTTTTTTTACTTTGTTTATTTTATTTTATTTATTTTATTTTATATTTTATTTTTTTTTATATTTCCGTGTACCCGAGTCCAAAATTTGAATTAGGACTCTTTTAAAACGTGTCCACGGATCCTTAATTTTATAATTTTGCGAGTCTGACACTTGGACCCATATCCGAGTTTGACACCCGTACCTGAGTCCGAGCATCCTAGGTCAAAACTCAAAAGCCAATGAGCAGCCTTTCATTTGACTGCTTGAGCGCATAAAAATGTTTCAAAGCCAAGTGTCGATCAAAGCTGACTATTCAATTAAGAATGTGAATTTCAAGCAAATTCTCCCTTGTTGCTATTATTGTTGTTATTGTTGTAGTTTTTATTTATTTTAAATCAAGGAGGCATTGGGATAGCCTCTTTGCATTTGCTCTTTTTCTTTGGAGTGATACAGTCCCCAAGGACACAACTGTATAAATTTCTGCTTGGTTTATTTGCCTTGCAATTACAATCAATGTACTTATAATTTCTAGCTTTAATCTTCACATCAACATTCAGAATTTAGTTTAGTTTAGTTTAGTCATTCTTATGGTCTTTATTTCATATGTAGTGAGAATGTCAGTGCTGTGAAGCGTCTATTCGGCATTGAGCTTGCTAGCAGGTAAAATATTTGCTATTTATAGCTTTATGTCTCTTTTCAATCATTTATGCTGTGCAGTTGTCTCCTTTCTGTTTTTTTTCAAAAGGCCCCTACTCCCAAGAGTCTTGCTAGTACTAAGACTTTTGTTTTGCGTTATACTCGTACTATTTCTTCTGCTATCTTAAGTTTTCTGTTGGCAATTACTGTACCTCTGGGGTGTTCATGACCAAGAGTTGAACATTGAAGGAATGACCGTAAATTTGTCATTTGAAATATGTTAGAGATGGATTTTTCATCAGTCAACTAGTTGACATCTATGATGAAGTGAGAGTGCAATGTGATCTGCTCTAGGTTATAATATAAATATCCAGATAATTTATTACTTTTTAAAGTGTTTCCTGCTCAATATAAATGCATGTTTATTGCACAATGAATAAGAAAGATGTCTCTATCATAGTCTGGTTGGCTGGTTAACTCCCTACTTCACTGGGTAGACAAATTCATTGGCTATTGCTAATTTGCCATTATATCAACTGGTTTCTGTTTGAGTCTTAAGCGTACTGGAAATTATTGTTATCATTAATCTCGGGGTGGCATTTTACATGAGAGTTCCTTTATGATGATCTAGGTTCTCTGGTGAAAATTTATGATGTAGTAGCTTGTGCCCCTGTGGTTTATGGACATATTACTGTATGTGAAGGTACTAACTGTGTTGTCTATGTTTCTTTAATGGTGATGTTAGGGTGTATTGTCAAGAAAGTGGTGAAGAAAGTACAGAAACAGAAACAACTTTTGCTCTAAAATGTCACATATCCCATGAAGTGAACCATTTGCATGAGGGGCTAAAGCATGTAAGTTTGAAGTCTTTCCCTTATTTAGTTTTCTCCACTGTCTTCTTTATTCTTTGTTGTTGACACATTTTAACTTTTGTCACTATTCACAAATTCTATTATGGCTACCATTATGCATTGAAAAATGTGATGAATGAAACTTTCAAGTGTCAACTACTACCTATGTCTTTTACTTGCAACATTTTAAATGGACACACTTACCAATGTACAATTTTGACCGTTAATAATTTTAATTTATATTAGTAAAAATTTTAAATCTTGATTTTGAAAAATATACATTGAGATAGACTCAACAATATCTTGCATACTAACATTTGCTTTAATACATTAGCATAAAAGGATGTTGAAGTGAGGTGTAATTGGGACAGGGGGCTATAAGGAAGGAACTATGTCAAATTGTCAATATGAATGATTCACATAAAAGAAAATGTTTAAAATTTGATGAATGATATTTGAAGGTTGAAAAATTATGGCTGTGTTTCGCAAAGCTTTTAGCTGTTCTAGGAGAGTTTCTAGCATCCATAAGCTTAAACTGGATCAAATTCCAAACACTACCAAACATGGAAGTAACTTTTAGTTTCTAGGTAGTAAGAAGCTCAGGTGATATATGAGGGGCCTAGAAATCAAAGCTACATGTTAGAGCAACTCAAACTGTTTATCCTGGTGCTGCCTGCCCACATACAACCCATAAAACTTGCTTGCCCACATAAATTAACGTTATGACCACCATCTCCTCAATTCTGTAAATTATTGCAAAATTGATGTAAACTTAGTTCACTGCAAGCAAATAATAGAAGATTAATAAGCAATACTTAAGCAGAAGAAGGATTAACTTTGAACATGAGGGAAAAGTGCGACAATAATAACCACAAGTCTTGAGCATTCGAGAGGCTCAAATCTCTCAAAGTATCAAATAACTACTTTCTGAATGATTCTACATTTCTACTCCCTTCTCCCCCTTTTTATTCACCTTACCACAGCATTCCCACGCATTCTACCCATACCAAACTCATTCCTTGCAAACTCATTCCTTTTAACTGATTACTAAACTAAATTACCCTTATTTCTACATCTTGCATGCATCAGCCTAACCATGGCCTTGGGTAGGCTCATTACAAGATATGAAAGATCGCAGACTAACAATTTAGACCTTATATGGCTCTCTATATTATATGGAAATCCGGCCTACTGATAGCTATTTCCATCACCTGCCAGGAATTTTTTTTTTTAAAAGATTATTTTTTTGGTGTAGAAATTTTCTTTTTAGTGTGCCCAATTTTTTTCCCCCCTTTTAAATACCATCAAGAATTGTTCTATTTTTGTCCAGAGCCTTTTCTTCAATTTTTCGAATGAGGTGATCTTGGTATAATTAATTGATTAAAACTTGGTATTTTTTTATGGAGCAAAAGTTGGCTGGTGGGTCCCCCCTCCCCAGCTGGGAGGAAAGAGCAACAATAAAATATTACAAGAGTAAGAGAAAAAGAATGTATTTCCTATATTTCATCTATGGTTAACATGGGGGCAGTAAAAAAAAATTAGTAAAATGGGTAAAGGTGTGAGTATCCACAAAAACCATGTAAATTACTTACAAGACCCATGTGAATAAGGCTCTTAGACAGTGTGAATGAGATGTTGGATTTCCTTTAAAAGAAACAATGCAATATTTGTTAAATTTACTTTAAAAGTAAATGCTGCAATGTTAAAGAACGGAGGGAATATTAAAATAGTGGTGGTTTCATGGCAGATGACTTTGACTGTGGGGTAAACCTAGATTTAGTGCTGTTGAAGTTAAGAAAAATATTTTATAGTGTGTGTAATTGACTAATTGTATATATATAATTAATAAAGTTGTAAGAATTCAATGGAACAAACAGTATCAATGTATCATATAGTATCCATTTTCAATAACACTCAGGTCAACCCCTCATAATATGTTTAGTAACAGATTCTAGGAAATTTTGTTTCGGTAGTAGAATAATTTCTATCTGAAATACTTACCTCTACTTTCATTTACTTTTATAACCTCTATTTGAAAAACTGACCTTTACTTCACCAAACCCCAGAAGTTGTGGTGACTGGTGTTTAAGTTTGTGCCTGCTGCTTTAATACGTCCTAGTAGTTGATCAGTGTTTCCACCTATTGTGACACTATTGCTCCCCACTCCTTCATTTTTCCATTTGAAGTAAGAGCCATAGTATTTTGAAACTTTGACAGTGAGCTTCAGTTCATGTTGTAGCTCCCTGTTATTGTGAACCTCCTATGGTTGCTGTTTTCACTAGTGTTATTGATATTTTCTGTCATTGCTAATCTAACTTTACATATATTACTAAATCAATCTTTTTATTTTTTTCTATGTTAGTGCATCACATTGTCTACTATTTGTGTTATCCTTGAATGCAAGAACAGACATTGTACTCTCTGTTTATACAAATTCTATTTGCATGAAATTACCGACTAGTGGTGCCTTTTTTCTTTCTATAGAAAGAAAGAAAGAAAGAAAGCCTCTTTCTCTCTCTCTCTCTTTCTTTCTTCATGTTATCGAGTAATAAACAGTTGGATTTTGGTCCCTAAATTTAGCAGAAATTCCTGGTTGTCATTCTTACAGGGTTTGAAATCTGAACTCGAGAAAAACTCGCCTGCATTGGGCCGTAGTGCACTCTACTTGAAGGAGTCACGTATCAGTGGTCTACCCAGGTAACTTTGTTATTTTCTCACCTAAAATGGAATATTGAAATAATCCTGGTTAGTAGTTATTATAAATTGTACTTTATTATGAATTCAAAATCTGGAGTGTTTATTTACGACTGGACCATTTCTCTCTTTTCTTTGGGTAAGGGATGCTTCTTGTGTATGATTCTTGATTTATGCGGGTGGAGGCACTCTCAGTCCTCTGGCAGCATTAGATTGTGATGTCTGTTCTGTTGTGTTTCTGGATGTAGGTACTTGACCATTCAGTTTGTCCGTTTCTTCTGGAAGAGAGAGTCCAATCAGAAGGCAAAGATTTTGAGGGTAATTTTTAATCTCTATTTCTATTTTGCTTATACTTTATTTTGGGTGGTTTTGAACGTCAAGGTGGAATCTAGAGGCTTGAGACTAAATATTTTATTTGTGTTTGGATGACTTTGTAACTTAATTCATCCTTTATGATATGCAGAAAGTTGATTATCCTTTAGAGCTGGATATTTTCGATTTGTGCTCAGATGAACTCAAAAAGAAGCTAGAAGTTCCTCGTCAGGTATGTATGACCTATACATTTCTGATTTGTTTATTGTTGTTTTTTTTTTATTTCACCAGTTTCACATTTTTTCTAATTTTAACAATGTCCTGCTATCAGGTTCTTAGAGATGACGAGGGTAAAAAATTAGGTCTGAAACCTAAAGAAAAAAGCTCTAGTTCCAAGGACAGTGATGTGAAGATGGTTGATGCAGAGGTAAATGTTATTTTAACTATTCGTTGACTTATAATTTCAACTTTTCAAGTGATTCTTGGCAACTCCAGATTTTCTAAAATCATGTGTCTTTTGGGTTCACTAACAGGATTCGTCAAATGGGAGTGGCGAATCTTCTACAGGAACCTCTGAAGAAGGTGTGAGTTGTGTAACAATTAGAATGATGAAATTAACCATTAAATAAATTTCCTGTTGTCTTGAGTTCAGTCCTCCTATATCTTCTGGTTATTTAAAAAAGGGTATTGAAGGGAGGGTCTAACAGAGAACAAAGTACTAGTATCCTCGTAAAGAGATGACATGTTCAAGATTTAGGATGAAGTTTGATGTGGTGCTCTAAAACAGATCATTTTTTAATTTGCTGTTGTGTAAGCAGTAACCGAGATTAGGTAGAGATATATAGTTCAATGATCAGTGTGTGGACAGTTTAGAGAAGTGATTGTTGACAAATGATCAGTGTGTGGACAGTTTAGAGAAGTGATCATTTTTTTGTGGACAGTAACATGCTTATCATGGTAGAGTACTTGTGAAGTGACAATGAAAGTTCGATAATCCTAAGGATTCTAGGAAGTGCGATCACTGCTTCAAAGTGTGGTTCCTTGGCAATTTTAAAGGGGAAAATTATGCTCTGCCATTTATGGAAATAACTAGAAGGCAGACAAGCAGCTGTTGGGCCACAATGCCCCCCCCCCCCAAAAAAAAATGAGCTGTATTGAGAAAAAAATTGTCTAATTAGTGACGCTGAGGGGTAATTCCCTTGCCTGTAGTCAAAAGTGTGCCATTATTTAAGCAGTGCAGATTATAAGATGTGTATGTACTTTGTATAATCACTCTGTTTCTCTATGTAGAGGTTTTTTCACGATTTAGTTGCCTCTAAAGGTTGGTATCGTACCATGCTTAATGTATGTTAATCTATCTTTGCAGCTATTCCATCTGAGAAGGAGATGCACTTGACTGGAGTTTATGATTTAGTTGCTGTGTTAACTCACAAGGGTAGAAGTGCTGATTCAGGGCACTATGTTGGTTGGGTGAAGCAAGATAATGGTTAGTGGTTGAAAAACATATGTTTAAGCTATCTCTGATACGAAGTACTCCCTCCGTTTCAAGTTACTCGCAACAAAAGAGGGGATTGCGGACTCCTAGACAAAAGATCTTAAGCTTGATTATTGAAAAATTAGGGGTACACTTAAGTAATAATCCAACCCAAAACCAATACCTATCACAACCACCAACAGTCCACCTACCACCAACAGCTAGCACCACCACCACCAACACCTACCACCACCAGTCCACCACCGAGCACACCCGAAACCACCCAACACCACCATTTAGCACCACGAAACCACCCACCACCACGAAACCAGCAAACACCGAACCCACTACAATCCACCACCACCCATAACCCTAAACTCAACCCACGAATCCGCCACCACCCACAAATCCATCGAACATCGAACCCACTACAACCCACCACCACCCATTACAACCGACGAACCCTAGCTAAACTCATAATCCAAAATCCGCCACCACGAATCCACAACCCATCATCTTCACGAATCCACAACCCATCACGACCCACGAATCCGCCACCAACAACGAATCCATAACCCATCACCACCCATGAACCCAAATTTCGAACCCCTCCCACGAATTTAAATTTCGAACCCACCACCACCCCACGTACCCAGATTTCGAAACCAAAACCCACAAGCGAGGGACAACCGACAACGGCGTGATTTCCGGCGAGGTGTTGCGGTCGAATTGAGGGTAGATCGGTGAAGAAAGAGAGAGAAATTCTGGGTATGGTGGTGGTGGTGGTGATGGTGATGGTGGTAGTAGTGGTGATGGTAGTGGTGGTGGTTGGCAATTGAAAGTGATGATGAATTTAGTTGGAAGGGGAATGATTTTGGTGGAAATGATTAAATATAGAGTTTAAGTTAATGAGATAAGAACAATAGTTTAATTAAGGTGTTTAAAAACAAAAGTAAGGGTAATTTTGTAAAATCACCCTTAAAAACTTATTAAAAAAGGAAAAAAAATAACTTGTTGCTCGTAATGTGAACCCATATTTAGTAATTGTTGCGAGTAATATGAAACGGAGGGAGTATTATTCTAGATTTTTCAATGCTTATAGATTTTGTTACTTCCAGGAAAGTGGATTGAGTATGATGACGACAATCCAATTCCCCAACGAGAAGATGACATTGTGAAACTCTCTGGGGGAGGTAAGCTAAATGTCTACTGACCTGCTTTCTTATGAAGTTTACTCCTAAGCGCGCTCTTTCCCTTTTCTCAAACCCCCACCATCCCCGCCTTTTTTTTGGTGGTGGTTGACTTGTTTGGGTGATACGAGTAGTATTCATCAGTTTATGTAGTTGATGTTGCCACTGTCAATCTAATATAACATCATTCTATTTCAGGTGATTGGCATATGGCATACATATGCATGTACAAGGCTAGAGCTACGCCAATTTAATTTAAGTTTCATGAGTGATATATTTTTAATTGTATACAAATTATAGATATTCTCTTTGCGTTTATAGATGTGGTTCTATAGACTCTCGAAGGAAATTTTTTTTTGTCCACTTTTACACAATTATTATGCTTGGTGAGCTCTGTTATTTCACCTAAATTTGTTGTTTCTTTGTATGTCTAGTCCCATTGTCTCCATGAATATTTATATTTTCTAGTTGTGTTTTAATTTTCAGTGTAGCTAATTCTGGTGCATTTTTGATGCTCAAGTTTATGCTTTAATTATTCTGAAAAATTTTCCCATGAAGGACCAGCAAGCTTTCAAACATTAGTTGGAATATATTTTTTTTTTCCCATGAAGGACCAGCAAGCTTTAAAACATTAGCAGGCAAATTATTTGCAACCAATGCCTGTCAAGGGAAAAAAAGAGCCTTCCCTTTAGGTAGAATCTTGATCACGGGCCACGTGAATATACTTTCTGTTTAGTTGACATTTTCTGATTTTGACAATATATTCACATAAATTAATTTGATATCTTTCACATACATAAATTTGACATCTCTTTGTAATTTATACTTTTGAGGAAGCAGTTATATATGGTCTTGTTATATTTGCCGTTAAGCATATTCTTTATTACATTTGTATTATAAAGTTATTTTTGCTAATTAATGGTAATTTTACCATGAAATTATTTTTACTAGACTCATTATCTTTACATTTTTTTTAACTAGTCTATGTTCATTTTTATGAACTCAAAATTTCATATATGGTTGTCCTCATTGTGTGACAAGCCATATTTTTTTTTAATTTTTTTTATTTTTGAAGAATGGTTGGGGTTACTTGGGGTTATTCACTCAATCAAGGGTTAATAAATTGGTTAGGGGTTATTCGGTTAGTCAGAGGTTAATCATTCAAAGGTTACTTGGTCGATTAGAGGTTAAATTAGCCTTAACAATCTTGACCCAGACGCGATGATCTGACCTCAATGACTCGACCCATGACCCAGAAATATCGACACGAAAATGACCCAAAACCTGAAATAGACTCGACTTGGCCTACACCTGACTCGAAAATGGAGTTAACCTGACCCGATTTTTGAACTGACTCGACCCTAAGTTGACCCGACTCAAAATTGACCTGAATTATTTAACTCGAACAAACCCGATACCCGAAATTGACCCGTATAGACTCGATATCCGAAATCGAATTGAAATTACTTTATTTTGTTAAATGAAGTGGCAAGCTCATGTGTTCATATATTTAAATAGTGATGTGACTTTGTGACATGACATATATACTTTAAAGAGTGTTACATGACACCGTCATCTTGAAAGAAACGCCTTTTAATAGTATAAATAAATGGATAGATAATAGATGTCACTACAAAATTACCAACAGGTTCCTTTGTTAATGAAATTAAGGAAAACATTTATTTAAAGAGTCCTAGTTGTGGTCGATCTTTAATAAATCCTTGTTCGGCCCTAGTTTAAAATGTTCGTTAGTGGCAAACTATTATAGATAAATCCCTTTTTTGTAGGGAAGATAAATCCCATTGCATATTGTTTCTAATTTTATTTTTTTTTCTTTTTTATATGGTATTCTCCATTTCATAATGATCTTCCCATTTAGAATTTTGTCACTATTCATATAAGATGAGAGCATCTTCAAAATTGCTTTTAATACATAATGCCTAACATTGTTAAGGTTGGTCTAATTAAATTCATCTCAATGAGCCTTTTATTAATATTTTATTATATTGTTATATATTTTTACAGTTTTAGTTATATGTAATTAAAGATCTTTCTAGAAATGTCTTGTAATATGGAGCAAATCTGTTTACAATATACAAAATACTTCGTATCACTTTAGCAATTTATCCTTTTCATACACCATCTATCTTTTCATATTTCTTTGCTCATTTTAAAACTAGTTATTCAAACAATGACAATTTAAACATTTTTTTTTCTCTAAATTATGCCCTTCAAGTAATCAAGTTTCTAAGGTGTGTCCATGCCTTTTCAAAAGACTTTTTTTGAGAAGGAGACAACTTTTGAGATCATTTTTGAGTTGCAGAATATGTTCCAAGAGCAGGCCCTAATTGAGATGTTTGAAAGACACAGACATATCCTTGAGAGCAAACTCAAGAAAGGAGAGTCAGTCAGCCCACATGTACTCAAAATGATAGGATTATTTGAGAACATGGGAAGGCTTGATGCAGGGTATTCAACTGATATGGCAATCGACATCATTCTCCACTCGATGCACAAAGGCTATGATCAGTTCAATATGAACTATAATATGCACAACATGGAGAAAACCCTCACTGAGCTTCATGGTATGTTGAAGCAAGCCGAGCAAACGCTCAAGGATGAGGGAAATCATGATATGCTTATGGTATAAAAGGGCAAGCCGTTCAAATTCTCAGGCAGGAAGAAGAAAGGCTTTAAGGGGAAGGGTAAGAAGAAGACCTTTCCGCCTAAATCTAAAGCTACCAAAGACAACAAGGAGAAGAAGGTAGCGTCTTCTAAATCTGATTCCGAATGTTTCTACTGTAATAAGAAGGGACATTGGAAGAGAGATTGCCTCAAGTTCAAGGAAGATAAGAAGAACGAAACCGTTGCTTCTAAATCAGGTATATTCGTTATAGACTTAAACTTCACTAGTTCAACATCATGGGTATTAGATACCGGACGTGGCTCAAACCTTTGTTCCAATTCTCAGGGTCTAAGGAACGTTAGGAAGCTAGCGAAGGGAGAGGTTGAACTCCGGGTCGGCAATGGATCCAGAATTGCAGCCGTATCCGTAGGAACTCTCAGTTTGTCATTGCCCTCTAGGCTTGTTTTGGAACTTGAAAGTTGTTAATATGTTCCCAACATACCAAAAACATCATTTCAATTTCGGTGTTGGACGCCAAAGGTTTTGAATTTCGAGTAAAGGACAATGAATGTTCGTTTATCTCGATAATGTTTTATATGGTACTGCACATTCTTAAAATGGTCTTTATGTGCTTTCTATAGACAAACAAGTTTATAATGAGAATAATACTACCAAAAGAGCTAAGACCATGGAGTCAAATCAGACTTACTTGTGGCATTGTCGTCTTGGCCACATTAACATCAAACACATCAAGAAACTTCTACACGAAGGTGTTATTGATTCTTTCAATTTAGAATCGTTTGAGAATTGCGAAGGATGTTTACTAGGCAAGATGATCAAACAACCATTCTCCAAGTTTGGAGAAAGGGCAGGAGACATATTAGGTCTAATGCACACCAATGTATATGAACCAATGAGCTCCGCCACAAGAAATGAATATCGATATTTATCACCTTCACAGACGACTATAGTAGATATGGCTATGTCTACCTCATGTCGCATAAATCTGAATCGTTTGAAAAGTTATAAGAATTTCAGAGTGAAGTTGAAAATCAGCTTGGCAAAAAAATCAAATCCCTTCGATCGGATCGAGGTGGTGAATACTTGAGCCAAAAATTCGATGACAATCTGAAAGAAAAGGGTATACTTTCAGAATTGACACCTCTAGGAACTCCACAATGGAACGGAGTATCCGAAAGGAGAAATCAAACTTTGTTAGACATGGTACAATAAGCAATGGGTCTTAGTGATCTTCCTATCTCTTTCTAGGGACACGCACTTCTAACTGCATCACTAACACAGAACCGTGCTCCATCAAAAGCTATAGAAAAGACTCTATATGAGTTATGGATGAAGAAACCTCCTAGGTTGTCTTTTCTAAAGATATGGGGATGCAAAGCATATGTTAAAAAAATTGAATTCTGACAAACTTCATCCCAAACCTAATAAGGTTTACTTTGTGGGCTACCCAAAAGAAACCAAAGGGTATTACTTCTACAACAAGTCGGAGAAAAAAAAAATGTTTGTTGCTCGCGATGGTATCTTTTTGGAGAAGGAGCACCTTTCCAAAATGGCAAGTGGGAGGAAAATCGAACTTGACGAAGTTCGTGAGGATGAGAAACAAAATCAGAATGACAGTCAAAGTGCTCAAATAGCATCTGTTGACCAAGGTAAAAAATGATCAAAATGTGCAAAGTCAAACCGACAATGCAAATGCTCAGTCCATTACCCTACGCAAGTCTTAGAGGCCGAGATCTTAACCTGATAGATATCTTGGTTTAGTATTAACCGAGAATCAGGACATCTTGATCATCAATGGAGATGAACCAGCAATCTACAAGCAAGCGATGATAAGCATCGACTCTGCTAAATGGTAAGAGGCCATGAGATCTGAAATGGATTCCATGTTTGAAAATCAAGTCTGAGACTTGGTTGGCTTACCTAAAGGTTACACACCTATCAGATGTAAGTGGATTTTCAAGTTGAAAACCGTCAAAGATGGAAATGTATTCATTTAAAAAGCTAGATTGGTAGCAAAAGGTTATAGGAAAGTTCATGGTATTGATTACGATGAAACCTTTTCTCCAGTCGCAATGCTTAAATCTGTTCGGATGCTAGTGATTGCTGCATATTACAATTATGAAATATGGCAGATGGACGTCAAAACCGCCTTCCTCAATGGTATTTTGGAAGAAACTGTGTATATGACACAACCTGAAGGTTTTGTCGACCAGAATAATGCTGGGAAGGTTTGTAAGCTTAAAAAGTCCATTTATGGACTAAAGCAAGCAAGCAGGAGTTGGAATGTGCGATTCGATGAAGCCATCATTATGTTTGGTTTTATCAAGAATCCAGATGAATCTTGTGTTTACAAGAAGGTCAGTGGGAGTGACATCGCCTTCCTAGTCTTATATGTCGATGACATATTGCTCATTGAAAACAGCATTCCGTTGTTACAGTCTGTAAAGCCTGGCTCGGAAAGTGCTTCTCAATGAAAGACTTGGGAGAGGCTTAGTACATACTAGGCATCAAGTTCTACAGGGATAGATTGAAAAAGATGATTGGATTGAGTCAAAGTACTTATATTGATAAAATACTTGCTTGATTTGGCATGAAGGAGGCCAAGAGAGGTCAACTGCCAATGTCACATTGCGTAACCCTAAGCAAGAAGCAGTGTCCACAGACACCTGATAAGCGGGTAAGAATGTATCAGATTCCATATGCTTCGCTTATTGGATCGATCATGTATGCCATGATATGTAATCGGACAAATGTATTGTATGCTTTGAGTGTTACGAGCCGTTACCAAACAGATCCAGGAGAGGCCCATTGGATTGCGGCCAAGAATATCCTAAAGTATTTGAAAAGGAATAAGGATAAATTCCTGGTGTATGGTGGTTCATAGGAATTAGTTGTATATGGTTATACCGATGCGAGCTTTTAGACAGACAGACGATTTTAAATCGCAATCTGGATATGTGTTATGTCTAAATGGAGGAGCGTTTAGTTGGAAGAGTGCCAAGCAGAGTACAACTGCAGATTCTACAACTGAAGCCGAATACTTAGTGTAGACACCCAAATGTGTCTTCCCAAAACTAAACCTTGTGATGAATACCTTTCATGTCATTTATTATCGAACAAAGCGAAAGTGTGAAAAGTCTAGTTATGAGGATGTTTTTATTAAAATATCTCTTCTTTCTGTTTTTGAAAATATTTCTTTTCTTACCCTATTTTTGAAAAACATGCATTCTAGTTTAGTTTGGTCCATGATATGGGTCCAATAATGGTGTATTTGGATGGGTCTTGAAAAGACTTTCCAACGATATATTATAAGCCCAATTCCAATGAATAATGAGGAAGTTATGGCCAAAATACTAAACGAGGCCTAAACCAGATTTACCTACGGCCCAATGATCATGTGGAGGGTCCAAAGGTCTAATACTATTCCTAAACTAATTAGGATTAATTAGAAGCTTCTATAAGTTTCTAAAAGATCTTAATTATCCTTTTTGAAAAGATAAGATTAAAGAATTTGAGTTAAATAAAAACTTTCTTTTTTTTAATCCTAATTCTATTCGAATTTAAAGATATTCAAAGACAGTTAGATATTAATTTCGCGCCTTATAATATTACTTTCCAATGATATATTATAATATTAATTCCAAACTATAACGAAAAAGATATGAATGAGATATGGAATTCTAACCAAAACTGACAGCGTTCCACTATTTCGGCCATATATTTTTATCTACAAAATATTTAAATCTGATTCTAATTGGGTTAGACATTAGACTTCAAGAGCTTTCCAACGACATATTATATGACTTATTTGAACTTCTGGATCAAAAGATATGATAAAAACAAAATCCGCAAAAACTGTTGTCCATCGAGTTTTATTTCAGTTTGATTTCGGATTCTTTTCTTATTCTTCGACCCTCTTTTTTCTCTATAAATAGAGGTCATGTCTCCCCGTTCATATCATCAACTCTAACCAACTCTCATCAAGAATTCTCTAATTCTCTCTCTCTCTAAGCTAAAGCTTATTCTCTCTCTTCCTCTTTCTAAGCCTAGCTTTTTACAAACACAATTCCTCATACATTAGCACTAGACACACCTAGCCAAGTTCTAAGTTGCCTTCACCCAAGACGTGAAAGGTTTGATATTTTTGAGGGTTTGGTCCCAAGTCTAGTCTAAGCTTTCTTTAATTCTTTCTTTCAATTATTTAATTTAATTGTTTGGTTTTATATTTTCCTTGAAGTTACTAACGTGTGTATTTTGTTATTAGAAAGAAATACGAGGCATCCACGTAAGTTCTTTAATTGTTTCATTGATCTTATGATATATAAATCATATTTAGGTTGTTATTTTGATTCCTAGTATCATGTTAGGATGCTTTTCTTAGTATGATGTTTAGGGTAATAACTAAAAATTCCTAATATCAAGTATGAATTCTGTGATGCTTCCTATTTTCTTTCCTAATATCATGTTAGTATCATGTTAGGGCTAAAGCTTTGATCATTGATGTTTAGTGACATGCTAGGGTTTGTTATTAATCTTGTTAGTATCATGCCTAGGATCTTACTATTATTGTGCTTTTACATGATTATTTTAATTATGAATATAATAATTATTATTTTTATGATTTTTATTATTTTGATGATTATTATTAAGTTGCTTGATTATATTTATTGTTATTGCTTGATCACACCTTTTATGCATGTTTAAAGGTAATTGGTACTTGTAATCATGCTTAATAAGATAATTAATAATCTTGTTTAGGGTTAATTTGATTATAATTCAAGTGATCACCAATAATAGACTTGTTTGTGCATGAATATTCAACCAACATAGATTAAACAGGTTTAGGGTAAACCTATTGATTGCATGTTAGTCAAAAAATGCACATGAATACGAGAAGAATAAAGTAGAGGCCTATTACTAGGGCAGGTTCTTTCTCTTTTAGATTGGATGTGTACCTTCATCCCCGAACTTCCAATCATGGTTCCAGACCTATTGGAGTTAACGATCCCCTGGATCGTTAAGGGGTGTAACCTTCACCCTGTGAACGGTTTACAAGTTCCTAAAACTTGTTGGAGACTCTTTTGCTCTAGCTTCCTTCCCTTTGGACGCCACCATGCTTAAGTGTATGATCACATTGGGGTTCAACTTTGGGGTAATTCTTGAAATATTCCCTACAGTTTTTTGCGACTTCACTGGGGAGGATTTCTATTTCAATTCCTGAAATTTATTTTGGAAATTATTTAGAATGAGTGGATGAGACTCGAAAAGTTCTAAGTATTTCATGTGCGTAATTTTGATTAACATTATTGTCATATGCATAAAAAAGATCTCATTGGAAAGACCATCCGTAATGAGTTAAAAACATAGGATTTTTACACGTAGGAAATTTGAGGAGTATCTTTCACAACTAGAATCGAAATATTTCTGCGAAAAACTGGAAAATTTTATCGAACACAAAAAGCTGCTGAGGCATGTAAGAACTGGCGTCTAGAAAACAGAGTGTCGCCGATGATATGACTTTGTCGCCAGGCGAAAGGGCTCTTATCCCGGCGATAGTCTCTGTTGGCTGGCGCTACGTTTTTCCAATACTGAGCCAGAAATATGCGTTCTTATTTCAACCAGTTCTAGCACTGTTGGCTAGATTCTACTTCCTGATTGTGTTTTTCTCACTTTTCTGAAACCCATATGTGTTCTACATATGGACATAACCCTCTGGTAATTCATGCTCCATCTACCCGATTGAACGCTCTGAGTAACAAAGGGTACATCCGAGAATGTTGAATTCATCAAACCATGGAAGCGAGTTTAACTCGCGGGGTCCAGTCCACACACACCAACCCTTCCAAAGGTAAGGCTTCCGCGCGGTGCATTCGGACTCATAACCATGGAACCTCTTTGAATAACCCATATCTCGAACTTTAGAGAACTAGAGCCATGGTTAGGTTGCAAACTCATTGCATCATGTTGTGACTATTTGACTACTTGTGCATTATTTGTTTGTGCATATTTACATGTGATTAAACTAACCGTCTGATTTGACTTGTAATTATGAATATGTTTAAATAAACTAACCAATGACTAAAGGGCTTTGCTTAGTTAATTAATTAGAGCTAAAAAATATGTCTAAAATCGAGTCATAGTTCCTTTAAGTCAACCCGGATTTTTATTCCCGTATACTGCACAAGCGTCAAATTGTTTTTGTCATAGCCGAAGTTCTAGAAAGAGTTACGAGTCATACAACCTATGGATCTGTATCCCCGAGTTTCATCTTTATTTTGGCGTTGGTTTCATCCCAATCAGAGTCACAGATCAAACATTATGACTAAAATACCACAGCCTGTCCAGTTTAATGCGTATACATGAAGTGTTAACTTAGTTTTTGCTTGATTCTAGTCATATAGTCTAGCCACATGGTCATGAAACAAGTCTTAACATGTCACCTACACTCACTAGTCGTAGCACACACTTTGTACACACTCTTTTCACACCATGACCATGTCTTAGGTTCATGCATGAGTCGGTTTTTCCCGTCATTTGAGTTGGGGGTGCATTCTATTCCTAATTTTTTCATATCTCTCCATCTACATCATCTTTCAATTCTCTACATACTTTCCTCTTATCAAAACCTTCATTATTCCTACCTTCTTCCATCCATGCATGTTGAATCGAGTTTGAGTCATGTGATTGAAATAAGGGTAATGATGAAACAAATGCACAAGGCAAGCTTCTCACCAAGATTTCATGCTTTCTTCTTCTTTTTTTTCAAACCCTTTCCCCAATAAGTATAGAATAGGCACCCTTCATCCTCCTAGAATTTATTTCTTAGAGTTTGACTCTTACCCTTCACTTTTTAAATAAAATGAGCATTTATTTCCTTACATATGATCATTGCATTGCAAAAAAAAAAAAAAAAAAAAAAAAAAGCCATGTCAAACTAAGCACAAGGTATACCAATGATTTGAGGCACCCCTTTTAGCCACATCATATCTCCTTTCACCTTTCAAATATACAATCCTTTTTTGATAAACCACTTTGAGCCTCGTCTAACGATAGACCTTTCATTTTTCAACCCATATCAACCTAACCTTAGGATGGGATAGTGTGCAACTTATGCAATTTTCAATTTCACAAAAAGCTTGAGTGACTTCAAAAGATTAAAATAGCAAAAAATAAGCAAAAAAAATAAATAAAAGTGTGCAAAAGGGCAAGTGTTCCAATGTTTTTGACATGAACATGTCTTTGATATGAACACGTCTCAGATTGCGTCTCTTATCGAGTGCTCGGTACCGTGCCTGAGAAACATGAATGCCAAGTGAGTGATAGATCGCATGATCGGGATTGCCCACACTTATAAAAATAAAATAAATTCTAAAGCAAAAGAGAGAGCTAAAAAAGAGTTAAAAGTCTCAAGCATAAAAATATAAGGATTTAAAAGCAAGGTTGCACAACTTGGGGGCTTATCTAAGGTCTTAAGCTTTTATCCCTTTCTTATTCAACATTTAGCCTAACCACGTTACATCCCTGAGAAAGGCCTTTTGAACGTATACACACACTTGTGCGAGGTTCGGCTAGAGCTACGTTCGACCTGATTTCTAATGGATACGTAGGCAACCTCACATTGGGGTGCGACCGTAATAAAATGCATTCATATTCACATTCACACATTCACAACATGATCATATCAAGGGATCTCCAATGCTCATCCATATCCATTTAGAGCTAGACTTGGGGGCTTGATCCCTACATTGTTAACTTACCCAGCCTAAGAGTCACCATTATTTGACTCTTCTCAAAATAATATTTTTCCATACACTTAGTCTTTGCAGCTTAACCTTAGTGTCACTTTCACACACTGCTGTAGGGAATATTTCAAGAGTTAATCCCCTAGATTGAACCCCACTGTGATCATACACTAAAGTACGGTGGCGTCCAAAGGGAAGGAAGCTAGAGCAAAAGAGTCGCCAACAAGTTTTAGGAACTTGTAAACCGTTCACAGGGTGAAGGTTACACCCTTAACGATCCAGGAGATCGTCAACTCCAATAGGTCTGGAACCATGACTGGTAGTTCGGGGATGAAGGTACAAATTCAACCTAAAAGAGATTGAACCTGCCCTAATAATAGGCCTCTACTTTATTGTGATCGTATTCATGTGCGCATTCTGACTAACACGCAATCAATAGGTTTACGCTAAACCTGCTTATCTATGTTGATTGAACATTAATGCACAAATAAACTACTATTGGCGATCACTTGAATTATAATCATAATTAACCCTAAACAAGATTATTAATTTATCTTATTAAGAGTGATTATAAGTACAAATTCCCTTAAAGCATACATAAAAGACGTGATAAAGCATTAACAATAAATAAGCAACATAATAACAATCAAAATAATAATGATAATCATAACAATAATAATCATCATCATATTCATGTTAATATTAAAGCATAGCAAGATCCTAGGCATGATACTAACAAGATTAATAACAAATCCTAGCATGTCACTAAACATTAAAAATCAAAGCTTTAACCCTTACATGATACTAACAATCATAAATATTAGGAAGAGCATAAAAGGCATCATACTTTTAATCATACTTGATATTAAAATTACCCTAGACATGATACTAGGAATCAAAATAACAATCTAAACATGATTTCTATATTATAATATCAATTAAACCATTAAAGTACTTACTTGGATGCCTCGTACCTCTTTCTAATAACAAAATACACGCGTTAGTAACTTCAAGGAAAATAATAAACAAAACAATTAAATTAAATAATTGAAAGAGAGATTTGGGAACAAACCCTCATAAACTAAACCTTTCACGTCTAGGGAGAAGGCAACTTCGAACTTGGCTAGGTGTTTCAAAATCTAATGAATGCGGAATTTTGTATTTGAGAGAAAGCTAGTTTAGAAAAGAGAGAGAGAGAGAGAGTAATCAAGAAAATCTTGATGAGAGTTAGTGAATGAAAATGGAGTTTTTAGGAAGCTATTTATAGAGAAAATCAGACAAAAAGATAAAAAAAACCAAAACATAGTTCTGACGCGCAAAACCAGGTTAGCGCCAAACCATTCCTAATTGCATTAGGAATGATAAATCAATATTAGGAATGATAAATCAATATTAGGCCCTCCTCTAGATCATTGGGCCGCATATAAGGCTCAAACCAGGCCCTGTTTAGTAATTTGGCCATAACTTCCTCAATATTCATCGGAATTGGGCTTATAATATATCGTTGGAAAGCTCTTTTCAAACCCCATACAACTACACCATTATTGGACCCTTATCATGGACCAAACTAAAATAGGATGCACGTTTTTCAAAAATAAGGTAAGAAAAGAAATATTTTCAAAAACAAAAAGAAGAGATATTTTAATAAAAATATCCTCATCACTAGACTTTTCACACTTTCTCTTTGTTCGATAATCAAATGACGTGAAAGGTATTCATCACTGGGTTTGGTTTTGGGGAGACACAAATGGGTGTCTACAACTTCACAGATACATGATCAAATATACTTCCCTTAGGAACACTTTGTCATGAAATCTTAACACAACGCTGAAGCATGCCTTGTCATATCAAGATCAATCATCATTACATCACAAAGTATGAAGTACTTAGCCTCCGTGCCTAAGTTACCCAAATACTTTTAATATCAAGTCAACTAGGATAGTTTAAGATGTTACAATACTTGTACTGTGAGAGACAACGTTAACAGATAAAGCTCATTCAACATGCACCTTTAAAATTTTCGCTTCTTTCTTTTTCGCGTCTTTCTTTTTTGGGAGAAAGTCAGTATCCTCCACAAAAATGACGGAAATTTTTGTTTTTTTGCATTTCGAGTCATGAACATATCGAGATTCATGAGTCAACACTATGCACACACGAGTCACACGAAATGAGTCATTTAAGTGAAGTTTATACCTTGAGTCATGTCAAGTCAATGAGTCAAGTAAACTAAGTCTTAGGTCAACCCAAATTACATGAGCAAAGTCCTATAGTTCAAAATGTAAATACAGGTACACTAAGTCTCGGACGGGTAACCTTTACAAAGGTTTGAATCAAAAGGATGCAAACAACTTAGCAAATTAACTAGAGTCAGCTTGATTGCAATCATATTTGATTGTTGATCGGCTTGACGACGGTCACATTAATTGATTGGGCTCCTTGGTACACTAGTTAGCCTCTATAAGCAAATTGACATGATTAGTAGTCGGCTCGATTACAATCGCAGTAAGTGATTGACCTGACAACGATCGTCTCACTTAGCTTAAGAGCCTAAGCTTTGGCTCATTACAAGCACCAAGGCATCGGTTTAAAGCATGCACTTATACGACAATTTTTCCAAGATTGGATTGTCATCCCCAATTGAATTTCCAAAAGTGGATTGTACCACATTCTTCGTAAACGACAATTTTTTCCAAGATTGGATTGTCATCTTTGGCAAAGTTTCCAAGCGTGGATTGTCATGCTCCTTCTTTGTTTGGCAAATTTTTCCAAAATTTGGATTGTCATCGCTGGCAAGTTTTTCGAGATTGGATTGTTATACACCTAGTTCCTTATGGCAAAAATTTCCCAAAGGATTGTCGTTGGTCTCTACTCATCATAAATTTCGGCAAAGGTTCCTCAACGTGGATTGTCATTCATTTCAGTAAGTGGCAAATTTTCCCGAAGTGGATTGTCGGCCAACTCTTTTTTGCAAATGTTCCAAGACGCGGATTGTCAATAGTGGCAATATTTTCCTAAAAGGATTGTCGCATAGCATTGGCAAATTTCCAAGGTGGATTGCTTTCAAGAGTTATATTCTAAGATGTGGATTGTCGATCGTAGCAAAGTTATTATGACAGAATGTTACGAAGCATTGGCAACTTTTCCCAAAATTGGATTTTGGCAAATTTTCCGAGATACGGATTGTCGCTTCATCGTAGCAACATTTCCAAGGATGGATTGTTACGAAGCATTGACAACTTTCCCTAAATCGGATTGTCATACATCATACAAGAGTTGTGTTGGCAACTATTCCCAAAGAAAATAACATTGTCATCACCCAAAGCATTAATAGCAAAATTCAAGCAGCATTAAGGATCGACAGGTGTTGATCTTCGGTAATTTTCTTCGAAATATTATCGTAACAATTGAGGATGGCTTCAGGCGGAGCAACCTTCGATCATGTTCCCTGATTTACGGAAGATGATCACAAGGCGGTAGAAGCGTTTCAGGCGAAGAAATCTTCGATAGTATTCTCTGGCTTGTAGAAGACTATCACAGCAGAAATTGAAGGCAGTTACAGGCGTAGTAGTCTTCAGGCGGTATCCCCTAGCTTGAGGATGATCATCAAACAAAAAAGAAGCTCTTTGCTCAGAGATGCGTGGGCATATCATTAAAAAGCTCTTTGTTCAGAGACACGTGAACATATAAAAAAAAGCTCCATTGTTCAGAGACGAGTGAACATCAAAACAGCAAGATGGCGTTCCCTAGCTTGTGGAAGGTTGTCACAACAACAATGCAACAAATCGGTTACCAACGGAGACATTTGCTCGACGTTGCAAGATACACGTTTTTTAACTCTTTTATCTGTTTTAACTAACAATAGTTTGCAGGTATCGGCGTTACGAGAATAATTTAGGATCGCAGAACGTTCTGAATCATTCTCCGTCCCTATCGATACTTTGACTTTTGTTTTCGAAACTTATGTTTCTCCAAACTCAGTCAAAGTAGGGGCTTCTGTAGACACCCAAATGTGTCCCCCTAAAATAAAACCCAGTGATGAATACCTTTCATGTCATTTATTATCAAACAAAGCGAAAGTGTGAAAAGTCTAGTGATGAGGATGTTTTTATTAAAATATCTCTTCTTTCTGCTTTTGAAAATATTTCTTTTCTTACCCAATTTTTGAAAAACGTGCATTCCAGTTTAGTTTGGTCCATGTTATGGGTCCAATAATGGTGTAGTTGGATGGGGCTTGCAAAGATCTTTCCAACGATATATTATAAGCCCAATTCCGATAAATAATGAGGAAGTCATGGCCAAAATACTAAACTGGGCCCAAACCGGAATTACCTACGGCCTAGAGATCATGTGGAGGGTCCAAAGGTCTAATCTGATCGCGGGTGGAAGTAGGTCGTTGGGACTACTAACCCTAACCAAATTAGAAATTTATAATACCTAAACTTACACTAAACTAGTTAGTGGCAAGTAAAGGGTCGAACCCAAAAGGACTAAGTGTATCAATTTGTGCTAACTAGACTAGTAGGAAAGCTTGTGAGATAGAGAGAGGTTCAACTAAACACAACTAAGAACAAATAACTAAAACTAGGGAAAGTGGAATCCAATCACATCAATACATTCAATAACATCATACAATTAGATGAAAATGACCTTGATTAGGAACAATCAACA
Source organism: Chenopodium quinoa (assembly GCF_001683475.1). Lineage (NCBI taxonomy): Eukaryota > Viridiplantae > Streptophyta > Magnoliopsida > Caryophyllales > Amaranthaceae > Chenopodium > Chenopodium quinoa. Next base: position 3,625,514 of record NW_018743122.1, read on the forward strand.
CATTTAACTCACTCTCGCACAATTAAGCATGTTAATTATCCTACTAAACTAATTCACTCTCGTGCAACTAGCCTAGCAAAGGTATGGAAGAAATTAAGGCTCTCAACCAACTCACTCTCGCACAATCGATTGAAAGCACAATTAAGAACATAGAATCAATTAGCTAGAAAGATTCTAATCCATAAAAGCATCATCCATACACAATAATCAAGAATCAATTCCATACTAATCACAATCAATCATTCAATTTATTAACATAACCTTCATCCATTTCCCTAGAACAAAATCTAAGCTAACATAATGACGAAAGACATGGAAAACAAGGTAAAATAAGAATAAAAACAAGATTAAACAAATAAACTAATTAATCTACTCAAATCAATAAACAAAAAGCAAAAACTAAGAATTAAGAAAGAAATAAAGATGAGAGAAAGTTAGAAAATGCTCATTGAATAGATGAGAAGAAGTTCCACAAAGTTGCTTCTTCAACCTCTCAAAAACTCCATGGATTTCCAAGCTTTCTCTCTCTACACTACTCCTAAACTAACTCTAAGAGAGAGAAAATATAGGCTAAAGTAATCTAATCTATCTTAAATAAAATGTTGATTGAAAGTTATGAGAAAATAACCCCAAAGGGGTATTTATAATACAAGTTAAATAAAAAATAAAATAAAAGAAAGAAACTAAAAAGAAATAAAACTAAATAAAACAAATAAATTAACTAAACTTAAAACCAATAAAAAAAAACTACAATCAAATAAAATAAAAGAAAATGAAAAGAAAAAAGAAAACCCCAAAATCCCCAGAATTCCCACCCAAACCCACGAAAACATCAGACCCCCTCTTCTTCTCCCTTTCGAATTGGCTGCTTTCAATTCAAACACCATTCACGCATCATCATCACCGTTCATACTCCATCATCATCACATCGCAGCTGTCCGATTTTCATTAAAAATCACGTGAAAAGCTCGTGATTAACCCACAATTGCGCGCCCGCACAGAAGTCGCACAGCAAGTCGCACAAAGCTATTGCCTCGACTATGATTTTGGATTCCAATTGCGCGCTTTCTGACAGGGCTGTGCGGCCGCGGTGGTCTGGGTTGCTACAGATGCTAATTTGGGCGAATTCGGAGGTTTGATTGAAGCGGCTTCTCTGATTGGTGGGTGGTGTTTGCGTGGGTTTGGTTGGAGGTGGTGAATGGAGATAAATTTGAAGTGAGTTGGAGGTGAGGTGGTGAATTGGTTGCTAATTGTTGTTGTTGCGAGTGGAAACAGGGGAATGGCGTTGTGGGGAATAAATTTCAAGCGTTAATCCGCTATCTTGAACCCCAATGTGATCATACACTAAAGTACGGTGACGTCCAAAAGGGAAGAAGATAGAGCAAAAGAGTCGCCAACAAGTTTTAGGAACTTGTAAACCATTCACAGGGTGAAGGTTACACCCCTTAACGATCCAAGAGATCGTCAACTCCATAAGGTCTAGAACCAAATAAGGGTTCGGGGATGAAGGTACAAATCCAACCTAAAAGAGATTGAACCTGCCCTAATAATAGGCCTCTACTTTATTCTGATCGTATTCATGTGCGCTTTTTAATTAACATGCAATCAATAGGATTACCCTAAACCTGTTAAATCTATGTTGGTTGAATATCAATGCACAAATAAATCTATTATTGACGATCACTTAAATTATAATCACAATTAACCTAACAGGATTACGAATTATCTTATTAAGCTTGATTACATGTACCAAAATTCCCTTTAACATGCATAAAAAGGTGTGATCAAGCAATAACAATAAACATCAAGCAACATAATAAATAACAAATTATGAATAATAATAACAATAATATCATCATAAATAAAATAATCATCATCAAAATAATAATAATAATAATAATCATAAATAATAACAATCATAATCATAATCATGTTCATGTTAATATTAAAGCAAAAAAATAGCAAGATCCTAGGCATGATACTAACAAGATTAATAACAAACCCTAGCATGTCACTAAGCAATAAAAATCAAATCTTTAACCCTAACATGATACTTGCAATCATAAATATTAGGAAGAACATAGGAAGCATCGCAGGAATCATAATAAGCATATTTGATATTATAACCTTTTTCCTAAACATGATACTAGGAATATAATAATAACAATTTAAACATGATTTCTACATCATATATCAATTAAAACCATTAAAGCACTTACTTTGATGTCTCGTACCTCTTTCTAATAACAAAATACACACGTTAGTAACTTCAAGGAAAATAATAATCAAACAATTAAATTAAATAATTGAAATAGAGATTTGGGACCAAACCCTCAGAAATTAAACCTTTCACGTCTAGGACGAAGGCAACTTCGAATATGGCTAGGTGTTTCTAGATCTTGCGAATGCGGAATTTTGTATGTAAAAAGCAATTTTAGAAAAGAGAGAGAGAAAGAATTGATGAAATAATCAGTAAAACTTGATGAGAATTGATGAATGATTAAGAGAGAATTAAAGATTTAATGATTGTGAATGAAAACTGATTGTAGGTGAATATTCGTGAGAATTGGTGAATGAAAACGGAGTTTTTAATACATTATTTATAGAGAAAATAAGCCAAAAAGATAAAATAAACAAAACAGAGTCTGGCGCACGAAAAACAGAGCTGGCGCCAACCCTGGCTAATTGGCGCTAGGCGCCAATGGCTAGCACCAGGCGCCAATGGCTGGCGCCAGGCCTAGTTCCAGGCGCCAATGCCTGAAGTCAGGCGCCAAGCCTATTTTTAACGCGTTTTCGAAAATCAGATAAGTTTGCCGTACTGGAGGATAAAATTATATATTTTCCTCGACAATGCTATTTGATTTTAATTAAAACTCTGAAAAGTCAACAAAAGTCAATTTATCAATGCTAATTGTATTAGGAATGAAAAGAACCTTCCAGAAGAATCTAGAAGACTAAAACCATTCCTAATTGCATTAGGAATGATAAATCATATTAGGCCTCCCCTAGATCATTGGGCCGCATATAAAGCTCAAACCGGGCCAAGTTTAGTAAATTGGCCATAGCTTCCTCAATATTCATCAGAATTGGGCTTATAATATATCGTTGGAAAGCTCTTGTCAAGCCCTACCAACTACACTACTATTGGACCCATATCATGGACCAACCAAACTGGATTGGCTGTTTTCTTTAAATAAGTTTTCAAAAACAAAGAGAAGAGAAAAGAAATTAAAACTTCCCGCAACACTAAACTTTCCACACTTTCGCATCATTCGATTATGATTCGACGTGAAAGGTACTCATCACTGGGCTTGGTTTTGGGGAGACACAAATGGGTGTCTACAGAAGCCCCCACTTTGACTGAGTTTGGAGAAACGCAAGTTTCAAAAACAAAAGCCAAAGTATCGATAGGGACGGAGAATGATTCAGAACGTTCTGCGATCCTAAATCACTCTTGTAACGCCGATACCTGCAAACTAGAGTTAGTTAAAATAGATAAAAGAGTTAAGAAACGCGTATCTTGCACCGTCGAGCACACGTCTCTGAAAGTAACCGATTCGTTTTGATGACCTCCTGCAAGCTAGAGAACGCCATCCCGCTTGAAAACCGCTACGCCTGTAACTGCTTCCAATTTTGAAGACTGCTTCGCCTGAAACGATCCTCCTCCACAATGATAATATTCCACAAGCCAGGGAACACTATCGAAGATTGCTTCTCTTGAAACAATCCTCATCCGCATTGATAATATTCCACGTCCAAGGGAATACTATCGAAGATTATTTCTCTTGAAACAATCTCCAATTGTTTGTGACAACTCTCCACAAGCTAGGGAATGTTGCTGAAGATTTCCTCGCCCGAAGCTATCCTCATTTGATGCGATAATTTTCCAAAGGAAATTACCGAAGACCTCCATTGGTCGATCCTTAAAAGTTCGCCTGAACTTTGCTTCTGCTATGCCTGTACGTCGGCGCTTCCGTTGCTTCGAACCTGTACGTCGGTGCCTTTGCTGCTTTCGAACCAGTATGTCGGTGCTTTTTCTGCTTTTGAACCTGTATGTCGGTGCTTTTTGTTAATGAGCCAATGCTTAGGCGCTTTAAACTATGTGAGTCGATCTTTCATCAGGTCGATCTCTTTATCAAGCCGATTACTAAAAATCATGTCAAATTGCTTAGAGAGGCTAACTGGCATACCAAGGAACCCAAAATATATTGCAAAAAAGGTAGAACAACCTCACTAAGTGGCTTGGCGTTCTGGCGCCGCTGAAAAGCCATCAGCGCCACATAATAAGCCTTAGCGCCAAGCGCTGGGATTAGGGCCAGGCGCCAAGCCTAATTTTTGACGCCAATGCCTAGGGCTTGGCGCCAGCACGGGGATTTCCTTAAATACCCCTTTCTTCTTCATTTGCTGCTTTGCTCGTCGCGTAGGCTGCTCGAAAAACCGCAGAACTTCAATTGCTCGGTTCTTGCTCGTTTCTCAACCGAATTCACTCAAATTTGTTGCAAATTAAAGCTCTTTTCATCTACTTTCCCGATCTATGTAAGTTTTCTTCAAACTCACATCAGTTTTTATGAATTTTTGACATGTTTATTCACGAATTTCATGTAAATTCAAAATTAGAAATGTTCAATTCACTTTGTTTATCAAGTTTTATGCCATGAAATTGCTTGATTATGTTTATATATTGCCTTGGGAGTAATTTGAGACTTGTTTGACTCAATTTGGTGAAGAAATGAGTAATTTGCCATTGTTGGACCTCCTAAGGTCGTGAAGAACAATGTGACTTTGTTCTTGATGTTTTTGCTAGCAATTCTTGTCCAATTTGTCACAATAATTACTATAGGATTGCAAGAAATTGTGTGAATGCTTGAAAAATTCCACTATGCTCAGTTTGAATTTGTGCTCTGTTTTAGTACTACGTACTCTGTTTTTTGCGAACATAGTATCATGCGGCTAAGCGAACCTTAGATACTATAGAACCTTAATTCATGATGATTTTTTACAATGTAGTATGGCTAGACAGCGAGGTTCGGGTTCACGGTCCCGAAACACCCGACGGGAGCATGAGCCCGTGGAAGACGACGTCACACCATCTACTTCGCTTGGTCGGCTCCCCGAGTGGGATGAGCGGACCCTGTTCTTTGCCCCTGTCCAACACATTTCTAAGAGGGTGAGACGGGGCATCACGGTCGGGAGGACGCGCTATCACAGTTCCGGCTGTGATGGTTTGGGCGATTTGTACAAGATGTACATCGCCGAGGATCTTGAGACGAGACTCCTATGGGAGTCTTGCGGACTGGTGACAAGGGTTAACTTGGTCGCTACAGTCTAACTCTCAATCAAACAATACTTATACGAACACCCTATAACCAAGTACAATGGCAAATAAAGGTTCGGTCCACGAGGAACGAGAGTAATTGCAAATCAATCTTAAACCTAAGCTAGTTCGAAATCAATGGAAAATGGTGTTCTAAAATAATACTAATAAGATGGAATAAATCAATAAACTAAGACACTAGGGAGAACGGGAATTCGCCTAACCATTGGTAACTAAGCAACAAGGAATCACAGAGACAAACGGGATATGCAAAGACTATAAGTCTGATCAATATCATGTGATAGGAAGACAACGGGCAATACTAAGCTTGGATTTCTCATGCACTTAACAGTACTCGATACATAATCAAACCACATTCAATAATGAAATACTCAATTCACAATCTCTTGTTCAAATCAAGAATATCATGCAATCAAATTCAAGATTCTAGGTTAGCTACTCCTATTATAATGAATTAACATGCAATCGCATATAATCAATTTAATCACAATCCGTTTATCAAAATCAATCCTCAATTACATAGATTACCTAGGCCGGGTTTCATCCCGAAACCCTAGCTAGGAGACTACTCACACATATTCATAATCAAAGCAATAATGAATTCCAAAAGCATAATAGATATAAACATGAATTCTGATTAAGGAATAATAAAGCTTGATTAATAAACAAGAATGAATAATACCAATTGTATTGATGCGAATCAATGGAAAAGTTCAGAACTTTGATATCCGTCGTCAATGAATAATACAAAGAATCTTCGCAAATCTTGCTTCAAATCAATCCAAGAAAACTAAAATCTCTAGAAATATCTCTAAGAAAACTAATGAATCTCTAATACTAAGAACGTTCTCCAATAACTCTCTACAAAGGCTCTCAAAACTATCTCTAAAACTGTCCCTGGAATCCTCTTAAAGTTGGGCCTTATATACGTCTTCTAATTCGGAGAAGTCAAGCGCGCAGTTAACCCTGGATCAGCACGGCCGTGCTGAATTTGGCACGGCCGTGCTAGCTTGTCAGTAAGTAAACCGGATTTCTTCTTCAAATTGGCACGACCGTGCTATATATGGCACGGCCGTGCAGCTTCCTGGCACGGCCGTGCTAAAAATGGCACGGCCGTGCTGAATATGCTCTAGCACGGGGCTCATACTGAAGCTGACACGGGCACGGGCAACATCTGGCACGGCCGTGCTAATGGCCTGCACGGCCGTGCGGGTGCGTGGATATTGACACGGCCGTGCTATTGGCTTGCACGGCCGTGCTGCCTTGCCTGGGGTTGCTTGCTTATAGGCCAGCACGGGTGTGCCTATGGTAACACGACCGTGCTGCCTGTGCTATGTAATCAATGCACGACACTTGAACTTCCTTAACTCCTCGAACTCCGGTCAAGGCTAGCTCGGTTACGCATCAAGGGCTCGGGATCCGATTAAACTCGGTTGATATTACCTGAAAACACATCAAAAACAAACCGAAAACCCGTGAAGCACGTAATATGGGGAACGTAAGCATAACAAGGTAATAATCGGCCAAAGCGGCCCCAAATACATCCAAAATCATCCTAAAATATGCTCTAAAGCACGCCCTAAAGTGCGCTTGTCAAAACCCCCCAAGCTACACTTTTGCTAGTCCTCGAGCAAAAACCAAGGGAAACACACACAAGATCAAATAAACTATGCCATTGCGAACAAATCAAATTAAGCACGGAATGAAATCAATGGATCCTACTTAGAACAACCATGCACGGAAGGAAAACTCACTCAAACAAGCAACGAGACACACAATCCAAGATATCGTTGATCAAATGCGAACAAGACCTAAACCAAGCATAGAGAACAAAGAAATCATGCTTCCCTCTAAACCCGACCAAACTGGCCACGTCCTCCCCTTTTGCTTCAAATCACCACCCTAATTGGCCCCTCGTGATTCCTCGAAGGAACCGGAAGAAGTGATGTTTTGAGGAAATAACAAAGGTATCCCGACATCTCGATTACGCATAATCTTTCCATAGGGTTAAAAGGTATCTCCCTCCACCGTTTGAGAACCGAACACCTCTAAAGTATAAGGGCCTTAAAAGGGTTGTAATGTATTGGAAATGGGTAAGGTAGGTGAAAACAATTTAAAAAAGTGGGGTTAATTCCTAAATGAAGCGCAAGAATCACAATTCTCAAAAACAATAGTTCAAAAGATGTAATTCACTTTCCACAATCTCATTGATTCACATTCTTACACATCCCAAATTATCCATATAATACACACTCAAATGACCTCTTTCAAACTTCAAAACTTTATTTATGTGTCCTTGCCTTTTTCACAATTCGGACGGCTTTTCTCTTCTTCTTTTTTTTTCTTTTTTTTTATTGATGGCAAAATGACTTTCACATTACATATTTACAATTAGGCTCACTTTCACACCTGCTCAAACCAACTATCTAACTTTATTTCTTGATTAGTAAACAATAAGCTCAACAAACCTATCTAGGTAAACGCTTCACAACTAAGGGTTGGTAAAACATTGGCCATCGGGTTTGTAACACGGTTAACCAAGAATGGAATTAAAGCTCAACATGGTTAGCAAGTAAGATGATGTAAAAAGAAAATCAATTTGTAACAAAACAAAAGGAACAAAATAAGAAAAATGAAAAAGGTGCCCTCTTCCTCCCTTAAAAGTGTCAAGTCGGTCTCGGGAGCTACTAGTCAACACAAAGATCGAAAAATGCGTAATCAAGGATCCAAATATGCCACTCAACAAGAATGATGAAGGCTAGAACAAATAAACCTCACGGGATCTAACAAATAAAGCAACTACCAATCAAGGGGGTCAAATCCACAACCGGGAAGCGACTCCATCTTACCACAGCCCAAAGGCATAGAGTTTCACATGACAAAAGTGTTCTATTTCTACCCTTCGCCTAGACTCGTCCACATTGATCAACAATAGACTCGAACTGTGTATTCATCACTGGCTTAAGTGGAAATAGACATTCCATACACATTCATTCACATTTCGAATCCAACATGAACAATATTCCAAAATTTTGCAATTAGACAAGTTTATTATGATCCAAAAACATAGGAAAAGACTACGAGGCATATCATATAAGCTAAACCACACATCCTCATAGCAGAAGCTTTTCCTATCTAACACAAACATATGTACAACTAAGCCAACTGAATAAGTTGAAAGGCACATAACGAGGCATAAAAATCACATAAAATCCCAATCGACAAACAAGTGATCGAATGATATCAACATCAACGATCCCAGGTTCCTTAGAACCGATCAAACATCCTCGAACCATTCAACTTCTTCCTAAACTAAACTATCCTAAGCACACAAAAAAAGAAAAGATCTCACCAAATTTGCTTCCCGGGAGCTCCAATTAACGGCCATAGCATTGTTCTTCAAACTCATGCCGCGTCTCGAATGTTCCCAATCTGCAAAAAGGAAAGACATACTAGCAAACAAGTTAAGGTTAGTCTAGGAAAGCAGTAAATCTTTTTTTTTTTTTTTTTTTTTTTTTTTTGTTTTAGAATGAATACAAGTAAGACCCCCCCAAGCTAGAATCAAACATTGTCCTCAATGTTTATACATCAAGGACTTACAATAGTAAGGAGAGGGAGGTAACTAAAGGGAAAGGGAAAGGGATCACGAGCTAGGCCCGCCCGGGCCATAAGGGAAACGGGAGGCCATATCATCAACACTCCTCTTCAGGTCTCTGAAGGCGGAGGTCATATCCTCGTTCGACCGGCGCAAATCCGCTACCTCGAGCTTCAAATCTTCTATTCCTTGGCGGAGCCAGGCGAAGTCTTGCGCCGGGATCTGCTGGGCCGCATCCGGGCCACCCTCCTCGTCATCATCATCATCATCAACATCGTCACCTCCTTGGCCCCCGTGGGCCTGCTCATCCCCCTGGTGAGGCTGGGGATTGCGGTCTACATACTCCGTGCCTCCGTCCTCGTGCCAGGCGAAGTCGGGGTCGAAGATCCAGTTGTCTTTGTTGTAAACCACCGTCCTCTCCGGATCGGGCAAGTAGGCGTATGGCTTGCCTGCTACGAGCCACAAATAGAAATCCGGCTAGGATGTCCCTTCAAGCCACTGCATGGCTCTTAAGGTGCGCATATCAAGCCTCGTAGTGCCTGGGATAGCCTGCAATTCAGAAAAATCAATCCCATTATATTGCGCAAGAATGGTGATCATGCCACCGATAGTAATATCACCCCTACCCCGGGCTACACCGTCGAGGTGGTCTAGTAACCACGCTCCCATGTCTAGACGCCCGTCCCCACGGGTGAGGTGAAAAATAAACTGTAACTCCCTAATGGAGACTACACCCGAACTATCTCCTCTAGAAAAGATAGTAGAGGAGAAGGTCCTGTGGGACAACCGAAAAGCGGGATTGACGATGGAAGTCGCCTTATCCCTACGGGGATCTCTATCCATTTTCCCCGTGATTTGCCGCCAAAACAACCCGGAGTTGTAGTGTTTTGAGTGGCCATCCTTAGGACCATATTTCAGGTTGGATGTCCACCCAAAGACGACATTAACTTTGGCCACCGACATTTGAATGGTGCCCGAGTTCATTAGTTGAAAGGACAAGTACCGGGGTGAGTTATTCTCATCCCGATGCACGTACAAAGAAGACAAAAAATCGAGGGTAAGCCTCTTGTAAGTGAGAGCATGCATGGTAAGGAAAGAATCAAAGTTGGTAAATGAAAATAGTTGAACCATGTCGCTTTCGATCCCTAGAGCCCTATCGGCTAAAGGGTCGTAGAACTTGGTAGGCCGGATCGGTCGGTGGGATAATCCTACAAATTTGTCCAAAAAGGACGGGTTATTAAAAACAATACCCATGGTGTCCACCGTGGGTGGAACCATGGATGAGGATGCATCGTCCCGAACCGGTCTCCTAGTCGATGTCTTTGTTCTAGGCATGTTTGATTCAAGAAATTAAGCACAATATACCAATTAACAAGCAAGAAACTATCCTAGCATGCAATGTACTACCCTAACACTACTAGTGCACCCAAACTTGCAACAATAAAGCACAATTCAACAACAAATATTCAATAAAACGAATGAAATTGGACAAAAATTGCGAAAACCAATGAGTTTAAGAACGAATTCACCGAGGACTCCACGAAGTGAAGTTGTGGCGAGCTCAAAGAGGGCCGAATTTTGCGTCCAATCACTTGAAAAATGCTCCAATGCAAGGAGGGTGCCGAGATCTTGAAAGAAGAATATGGGGAATTAGGGTTTGATTTGAGGAATTGAGGGAGGAGGTTGGGGGTTTGGGTTAGTTTAGAGAGAAAAAGGGTAGGAAAGAGTGTTAGAGAGTTGGGGAATAATGAGAGAGTTTGAGTGAAATCGTGTTTAAAAAACACGAAAAACTATCCGGAACCCGCGCTGCACGGCCGTGCTATAACTGGCACGGCCGTGCTGAGGTTTGGCACGGCCGTGCCGAATTTGGCACGGCCGTGTTGGCTTGGCAGGCTTTTTGCGAAATTGAATTTCAGATGGCACGGCCGTGCTAAAATTAGCACGGCCGTGCTAGTACTTGACACGGCCGTGATGAAAATGGCACGGCCGTGCTAGAATGTCAGTGGGCTTTTGAGGTTTGGCACGGCCGTGCAGATTTTGGCACGGCCGCGCTGTCTGATGGCACGACCGTGCTGTCTGCTGCAGTCTGCAGGTTTTCTTTTCCTTCAAGGCACGCATCACTCTCTTCATTCCGACTTCTAACCAATCTTCTACCTGCACAAAAACACACAAGAGCACACAAAACTCACACAAATTAGGAGCTAAACCAACTACAAAACAAAAGAAACTACTCTAGTAAAAGCAAGAAAATCGGGTTGCCTCCCGGAAGCGCTAAGTTTAACGTCGATAGCTTGACGTGGTCACATTCAACTCTTGTGACCGCATTCGAACACATCTATCACACCAACATGGGCTCCCTCATAGTATGTCTTCAACCTTTGCCCATTAACCACGAACGATTGCAACCCACTAAAATCATAAAGCTCAACTGCACCGGAAGGGAAAACATCTTTGACAGTGAATGGACCCCTCCATCTTGACATCAACTTACTGGGGAAGAGCTTCATCCTAGAGTTATATAAGAGGACTTTGTCACCAACATTGAACACCTTCCGCTCTATCTTCCGGTCATGGAACTCCTTAGATCGGGACTTGTATAGGTTCGCACTGTCATATGCGTCCATCCGAAGCTCCTCCAATTCATGAAGGTCCAACATCCGTTGCTCTCCCGCGCTTGCTAGATCAAAATTTATCTTCTTGATAGCCCATTGAGCGCGGTGCTCTAGTTTGACCGGGAGGTGACATGCTTTCCCGTAGATCAAGCGGTATGGGGTGGTGCCTATTGGGGTCTTGAAAGCAGTCCGGTATGCCCAAAGTGCATCATCAAGCTTATCGGACCACCGTTCTAGTTGAGATGAGCTCACCATTCTCATTCTCAACTACAGTCATTCCCCCCTTCTTAGGGACAACATGCACAGGGGAAACCCATCTAGAGCTTGAAATGGGGAAGATGATACCTGCATCAAGAAGTTTGGTGATCTCTTTCTTCACCACCTCCCCCATTTGAGGATTGAGTTTCCTCTGCCTCTCAATAGAAGGCCTCGCACCATCCTCGAGAGTTATGTGATGCATACATATAGCGGGGCTAATACCCTTGAGGTTATCAATGGTATAGCCTATGGCACTTTGATGCTCTCTCAATACATCACACAACTTCCGAGTTTGATCCGCATCTAAAGAATAATTCACAATGACAGGATAAGTTGAATCAGGGCCAAGAAATTCGTACCTTAGATGTGATGGTAGAGGTTTCAATTATACCTTAGGGGCCTCGTTTACCTCTTTTGTGGTGGCCTTAGCAAGTGCATACATGGGTGTAATTTCCTTGAAACCGTTATCACCATCATCTTCCTCTAGCATTTGCTCCTCTATGTACCTGCTCTCATCGGTATCACTTGGCTCAAGATCATGGTTAGTAGAAAGCAATAGTGTATGCATACTAGAGACAATCGAATCAATAGTGTCAATCATAATGCAGTTTTCGGAAGTAGACAAAGGATATTGCATGCTTTTGTTCAGATCAAATTCAAGGACCTCCTCTCCTACCTTTAAAGAAATCTTGGCACTCTTCACATCAATGAGAGCACCAGAGGTAGCTAGGAAAGGTCGCCCAAGAATAATAGGTATATGATTATCTTCATCCATTTCCAAAACTACAAAATCCACAGGTATCACAAATTTCCCAACTCGTAGGGAAACATCTTCTACCTTACCCTTAGGAAATTTGATCGAACGATCAGCTAACTGTAGGGTAATGTTGGTAGGAAGAATTTCTCCTACCCCTAATCTTTGATATACAGAATATGGCATAAGACTAACACTAGCCCCAAGATCACATAATGCATTATCAATTTTCATTTTATTAATAGCACAAGGGATTGAGAAATTACCTGGGTCTCCCAATTTGGGAGGCATCTTGTTCATGATGATTGCACTACAATTCGCGGTGAGGTTAACAGTTTCCACCCCATCACAATTCCTCCTGCCACTCAAAATATCTTTCAAAAACCTAGCATAGTTAGGCATTTGTTTTATAGCGTCGGTGAATGGTATGGAAAGGTGAATTTGCTTCAAAGTATCTAAAAACTTACCGAATTGAACATCCAACTTATGTCTCACAAACTTATGGGGGTAAGGAAGTTTTTGCAATAGATTGGGTTCTTTGACTTGTGTTACTTCCTTTTCATTTAGAACCTCTACAGTTTTATCATTCTCTCCGGTCCTCTCCTCCTCACTCTCTATAACAGTATCAGTGGTAGGTGTAGTCACAGATTGACTCCTAGGGGGTACTACTTCACCGCTCCCCCTCAATGTCTTTCCACTTCTAGTGGTGATAGCATTTACAGAGTTTTTAGGGTCAATACCTTGAGGTGGGAGTTTTGACACTCCAACCCCATCCTTTATAGCACTAGCCAACTGAGAAATATGGGTTTCAAGCATTTTATTATGTGTCATCACTTCATTAAACTTTTTGTCACTGGTGGCCATGAAAGTGTTGAACATTTTGGTCTGTGCTTCCATCATCTCCTCCAAACTAGTCCTTTGCGATGGTCCTTCAGCATTGTAGTTGTCATTAGAGGCTCGGGAGCCACGCGCATTAGACTGTTGGGGATTTTGATTTTGGAAGTTGTTCCTGTTACCATTGTTATTCCAATTTCCCCTGTTATTGGCATTCATGTTCTGATTGTATTGCCCTTGATTACCTGCATTTTGTTGGTAATTATTCTGATTACCAAAATTACCATGTTGATTATAAGACCCTTGGGGATTTTGGTCCCTTTGGTTCCTGTTTCCCCACTGGTTTTGCTGTTGGTAGTCAGAATTATTACCCTGTTGATTATAATTGTTCCCTCTTTGATTAGGTGGTAAATATCTGTTATTGTCATTCCTAGGTCTATTATTATAAGACAAGGCATTGACTTGTTCATTATCACACTCATTAACATCATTATAGTTGGATTGAAATTGGGAATCTACGTTACAGGCAGAGGTATCATGGTCATAAGACCCACAGTTTTCACAGAATATACATCCAGCAGGCATATTATTAGAGTTAGAGTGCATACCTGCTCCCTTAGAATAGGATGGAAGATTTTGATGCGGTGGAGCGTTGAGCTTCTCTTTGATAATTGACATTTCCTTACCTAGATTTACAATTTGCGATGTCAAATTCCCGATTGCATTAAGATGGTCTACCGAATAGACCGCTCCTCCACTCTTGCTCGTGGCCTCTCGCTCTCCATCTTGCCAATCCATGTGGTGTCGTACCACATCTTCTATGATATCAATGACTTCTTCTTCGGTTTTGTTCATAATGGGGCCACCTGCTCCCGCATCCAAACTGGTCTTCCCTTTAGGACTCAATCCTCCATAGAAAATCTGTAAAACTTGATATGTTGGGATTCCGTGGTGTGGGCACTCTCTTTGATACTCCTTGTACCTTTCCCATGCTTTGTAGATTGACTCCCCACTCCTTTGCCGAAATCCCTGGATCAAAGCTCTAGCATCAGCCGTCTTCTTTTGGGAATAAAATCTTCCCAAGAATGCTGTCGTGACATCATCCCAAGTGTGTAGAGAGTTCGGCTTCACCTCCTTCTCTAACCATTCGAGAGCTCTCCCAATAAGTGAAAAGGGGAAAAGCTTCAATCTCACGAACTCTTGATTCACCCCATTAACCTTGATGGTATTGCAGTACTTCTCAAATTCGTTCAAATGAGCCAAAGGGCTCTCATGCTTGGCACCACTAAACTGCCTTCTCTCGATGAGGGTGATCATAGCCGGCCGGATCTCGAAATCATTGGCCACAGTAGTGGGTGGAGCAATCCCACTTGAAGCTCTATACGCCCCAGGAGTTCCCAACTCCTTAAGGGGTCGTGGTGCTGGCCGATTGGGTGGGCGCGGTATGTCTGCCATTGGAACCTGTTGTGTGTTGTGTTCCTTTCCTTGAGAGTTTGATGACGTCAATCGAGATTTACGATTGCTCTTCAAAGTTCTTTTGATTTCTGGATCGAAGGGTATTAATTCTCTCTGTTTAGACCTACGCATACACACTAACCAAACCAATTAAATAGCAGGGCTACAAGTGTAGCCAAAAGGGAAAAATCTTTTTGTGCTTTTTTATGATGAACTAGACTCAAGAAATCAAAAAGCAATTAACAAACACCGTTCCCCGGCAACGGCGCCATTTTGACAAGGGTTAAATCGGTCGCTACAATCTAACTCTCAATCAAACAATACTTATACGAACACCCTATAACCAAGTACAACGACAAATAAAGGTTCGGTCCACGAGGAACGAGAGTAATTGCAAATCAATCTTAAACCTAAGCTAGTTCGAAATCAATGGAAAATGGTGTTCTAAAATAATACTAATAAGATGGAATAAATCAATAAACTAAGACACTAGGGAGAACGGGAATCCGCCTAACCATTGGTAACTAAGCAACAAGGAATCACAGAGACAAACGGGATATGCAAAGACTATAAGTCTGATCAATATCATGTGATAGGAAGACAACGGGCAATACTAAGCTTGGATTTCTCATGCACTTAACATTACTCGATACATAATCAAACCACATTCAATAATGAAATACTCAATTCACAATCTCTTGTTCAAATAAAGAATATCATGCAATCAAATTCAAGATTCTAGGTTAGCTACTCCTATTATAATGAATTAACATGCAATCGCATATAATCAATTTAATCACAATCCGTTTATCAAAATCAATCCTCAATTACATAGATTACCTAGGCCGGGTTTCATCCCAAAATCCTAGCTAGGAGACTACTCACACATATTCATAATCAAAGCAATAATGAATTCCAAAAGCATAATAGATATAAACATGAATTCTGATTAAGGAATAATAAAGCTTGATTAATAAACAAGAATGAATAATACCAATTGTATTGATGCGAATCAATGGAAAAGTTCAGAACTTTGATATCCGTCGTCAATGAATAATACAAAGAATCTTCGTAAATCTTGCTTCAAATCAATCCAAGAAAACTAAAATCTCTAGAAATATCTCTAAGAAAACTAATGAATCTCTAATACTAAGAACGTTCTCCAATAACTCTCTACAAAGGCTCTCAAAACTATCTCTAAAACTGTCCTTGGAATCCTCTTAAAGTTGGGCCTTATATACGTCTTCTAATTCGGAGAAGTCAAGCGCGCAGTTAACCCTGAATCAGCACGGGCTGAATTTTGCACGGCCGTGCTAGCTTGTCAGTAAGTAAACCGGATTTCTTCTTCAAATTGGCACGGCCGTGCTATATATGGCACGGCCGTGCAGCTTCCTGGCACGGCCGTGCTAAAAATGGCACGGCCGTGCTGAATATGCTCTAGCACGGGGCTCATACTGAAGCTGACACGGGCACGGGCAACATCTGGCACGGCCGTGCTAATGGCCTGCACGGCCGTGTGGGTGCGTGGATACTGACACGGCTGTGCTATTGGCTTGCACGGCCGTGCTGCCTTGCCTGGGGTTGCTTGCTTATAGGCCAGCACGGGTGTGCCTATGGTAACACGGCCGTGCTGCCTGTGCTATGTAATCAATGCACGGCACTTGAACTTCCTTAACTCCTCGGACTCCGGTCAAGGCTAGCTCGGTTACGCATCAAGGGCTCGGGATCCGATTAAACTCGGTTGATATTACCTGAAAACACATCAAAAACAAACCGAAAACCCGTGAAGCACGTAATATGGGGAACGTAAGCATAACAAGGTAATAATCGGCCAAAGCGGCCCCAAATACATCCAAAATCATCCTAAGATATGCTCTAAAGCGCGCCCTAAAGTGCGCTTGTCAACTGGCTACCTTGTTTGAGACCTCCGAGGCTATGGTAACTTTTAGTGGGGGTCTCCATATAGTGCGCGCTTTGGTGGAGTTCTTCTAGGACACCACCAACACTTTCCACTTCCCCTGGGGCGAGATGATGGTCACCCCTACGGACTTCAGTCTCATTACAGGACTGGAGTTCAACTCTGTGCCACTGCCATTCAACAATGGGATCGACGTCTTTTCTGTTGAGGTCGAGGAGCTGTTGGGGCCGATCACTATTCGGGCCCGAGCTGAGGTCGAGACGACTCAGTTTAGTGCCAGGGGGATTCGCCGCTCGACGCTAGTAGCGGCTTTTGATGACGATGCGACCACCCGAGAGCAGCGGGTGCGCATCTTTGCACTGATGTTGTTGTCAGGGACGTTCTCTCCTGACAAGGGTAATAGGGCGTTGCTTTACTACCTTCTTGCTGTCCGCGATCTTCACCGGATCGGGACTTATGACTGGGCCAGCTGGGCCTACACTGACTTCATTCGTGCACTAAGGGACTCGTGTCGACACCGGTCCTTTTGGACGAATGTTGCTTTGTCTGCCTTTTGGAAGGTCGTAGAGGTAAACATTATTCCCTATAAAGTTTAGCTCTACATTTTAGCTAGCATTTACTTACAATTTTTACTCCTTGTAGATCTGGTTCTACGAGCACTTCCCCTCTGCTGCGCCGGCGAGACCATCGCCACGCGGATTTCCAGTGAGCACTTCTTGGGGCGGTCTCCATGTGGATATGTCTACTACATATGTCCGGAACTGGATCATCGCGGTACGACTTTTTTATTGACTTGCCTTTTCGCGACGCTTTAGGTATACTCTCGCCCGATTGATGTTCTTTGTAGGGGCCTGAGGTGGTGTACCGGCCGTGGGGCGACTGGATAGTCCCTGGGTTAGCCGCACAGTATTCTGCTGAGCGTCGCTATTTCCTGGGGACTTATGGGGCGATCGCGTACTTAGGAGAAAGGGTTTCTAAGCAGCATTCCTCTGATGTCTTCGTCGTTCCTGCTCCTCCACCACGTCATATGTTCGACGACGCGCGGTTGTTGAGCATGTCTGAGGGAGCTGGTACCTCTTGGCGGTCCTACGTGATCCCTGGGCGGTGCTATGCTGAGGAGCTACTGCCACTGTTAGCTCCAGCCCCTGTACTGGCTGAGGATGTGAGGGTAAGATTTTTCTGCTTTTACTTTCCATTAAGTAGCCCCCAAGTAATGTTTTACCGATCTTTTTTGCTTTATCAGGACGGTGCTACTGAGTTCCCCCGTATGTCCATCCATTACTAGGGGACATATGGGCCGATCGAGGAGATGATTCCAGCGGCTCCCGAGGACGAGCGCTTTGTAGAGCAGTCGATTCCTCGCCACCAGACTCGAGTAAGCCTAGTTATTCACAATTTTTGCCCATATATCATGCATATTTACTGACTTATTTCTCTGACAGTTTTCGCGTGAGGTGGTTTCGGCGATGGCACGATGCATAGATGCCTTCCGGAGCCAGCTCGTCCGGATGAGGAATGCGGCCACCTGCCATCGGGACGACGTCGTCCGAGAGGTAGTCTTTCTTTATATATTTTTGTATTACCGCTTCGATTTTGCCTTGTTTCTGATTTAGTTCTTTTTGCAGGGCCAGCCTATTGCTTCTCACACCCGCACGAGACCTGAGGTGCGAAGGGATCCAGCGAGGTCTAGCGCGAGACGTCGTCGCACTACGTCAGGGGGTAGAGGCGGTCGCTCGGAGGCTGCTCGTGCTGATGTTGCGAAGGGCTCGGGATCTTCTTCTGAGGGTGCTCATGCTGCACCGGTAGGCGAAGGAGAGGCTACCTCGGCTTTCAGAGGTGGTGGGATGTACGAGGTAGGCTCGTCATCGCAGCAGCCTCCGCAGCCTCAGCCTCAGGTTGATCCTGGGTGGAGTGGACCTACATTGAGTTTTCCTCCTCATGCGGAGACTGGAGCTAGAGCTGGAGCTGGTGGAGAGGTGACTCCTCGTATGACGCAATTTTACGATATGATGGGTATACGTACTCCGGCGCCGTAGTTTGTTCCTGTGATTTTTATTTTGACATTTTATAGAACTTTGTCTTAGACTCACTATTTTTAGACATATTTTGTATATTTATGCTATTATGAGTTTATTTTATTTGCTATTATTATGTGCATGTTTGTGTGTGCAAGAGAAGTGTGACAAACATTTTTGCGCAAAAATTCCGTCATTTTTATTATTGATGGAGGGTATCCGACTCTCTCCCCCAAAAGAAAAATGAAAACAAAGGGAAAATCAAATAAAATGTCGGGTGTCTAAAAAAAATTTGGAAATTAATCTAAATAAAATCCAAAAAGGAATAATATAATTAATATAGTAGTTATTTTAATTCATTAAAAAAAGGATAAAAAAAAGATGTTTAGAAAAGATAAACGGAGCCGTAAAGTCATTAGCCGACTCAAGTTTAGGATAAAAACGCAATTTAAGCAAGCGCGCCTGATGTGGAAACTTGGCGCCAGCTGGCGCCACGCAATGACGTGTAGCGCCAGGCGCTACACTTGGCGTGTGGCGCCAATTACGGAATATGACGCCAATTGACGCTGATTCCGTATTTCATTCTGATTAAAACTGCTCGCAATTTGTGTATAAATAGCCCTCTGCCCAACCGATTCTTCTCTTAATTCCGGCAAATAAAATAATTCTTTTCCTTAGAAAAATAATACCATGTCTTTAGTCACCAAAACTTTCACCCAATACACTCATGAATGGTGTCGATCTCTTAATGCTAGAGACAGAAAAGAATTTGATTTGTTTCACTTGGGGGGAATTTATGGCATCAAAGGGGTAGATCTTGACTTAGATTTCATACATACCGCTCTAGAATTTTGGAATGTTGATACTCATTGCTTTAGAATAGAGTATGATGAGATTAGCCCTTTGCCAGAAGAATTTGGTGCTATTTTAGGCTTCCCTGCAAAGACCTCATAGTAATCCCTAGAGTAGATGCATATTATTATAAGGATTTTGAGCGCTTCTTTAATTTAAAAGAAAGGGATTTATCAAAAATAGTAGATGGCAACATAGTTAATTTGAAAGAATTTGCACGCCATTATTTCGATAAACCTCTTTCTGAATCTTTTCATATATATAGAAGAAGGGCTTTCTTATTTTGCATACTTGATCAATTTTTTCTTAGTAGTGGTAAAAATAATAAAGGCCAATCAATTATAACCACTGTACTAGAGCAAATTGAATCAGGGAGGAATCCAATGCCATTGATACTTGGAGAGACTATGATTAGTCTTGATGAATTGAAAAGGAACCTAAAAGCACCTTTTCAGGGCTCTCCAATTTTATTACAGGTAGAAAAATAACATTTTTAATTATAGAAATAAAAAAATATATTTTTGTATTGTAATAATAATTTATTTGCATTGCAATTTTTTTTACAGATGTGGCTAATGGAAAGGCTAGAATTAATTATCCCTTCGGACGATATTGAGAAGTATACTCCCAATTGCTTCGTGAGGAGGAAGAAACGCTTCCCTAAAATTGGGCGCCATGGGTGGAGAAAGGTCTTCGAATCTCGCGATTTTGCTATCAAGTGGGTCGTCCCATGGTGAAAAATACAAAGGATGGTTGGTGTCAACAAGCAACCTTTCTGCCGTCTTCCAAGATTGTCTCGTATGACTTATTATTACCCCTGCAGGGTAAAAAGACAATACGGCTTGCTTTAGAATATTCCTTCCAGGGATCTTCGTCCTCCCTATGAGTACCCTGTTTCTCAAGAAGTAGACAGATTTGATGCTTACTGGAGTGCTAGACCTTTATGGGAAGTGATTACTCAAAAGGTTCTTCCTTCTTTGCCCAATGATGTGAAGAAGTGGTTGCTGAAGAAGCCTTCGAAGGATTCGAAGAAAGATCAGGGTAAAACTGATATGAAGAGTCGTCTAGGTGACAAGGTGATTCCTGCCAAGGAACGTCTAGGTGCAAAAGTTGAATTCAAAACACTTGTAATGCCTAGGAAGAAAAGTGCTACCAAAGATAAAGGGAAAAGGAAAGCTGACACCACAGATAAAAAGGCTTGGGTGGAAAAGAAACATGGAGTACTAGCTGAAGGGGAGACTATCTATTCTAAGATTGAATGTAGGTCCTCTAAAGGATGCCTACTAGCTAAAGTTATGGATGAGGAGGAGGAAGCACACAAAAATTGGAAAAGGGATAGAAAAGAAAAGAAAGATTAGGAGCATTGCTTAATTCCAAATTATTAGACTTAGTTTGAATTTTTTATTTAAAGTTAATTTATTTCAGCTTTATTAAATTCCATCAATAATGTAATTTTATTTTATTAATGAAATTTCAGCTTTTAATTAAATTATGTACTTTAAATTTATTTTATTCAAGCAATGAAAACCAAAAAATTAATTTTCCAGAAATTCTTCGAGTACGGAAGTCAAAATTTTTTCGAAAAAACACCGAAATTTGCCCAGAATTTATCCGCAAATTGGCGCCGCTTATTTGCGATTGGCGCCTACCAGGGAAGTCTGGCGCCAGGTGCCAATTTCATCGGCTGGCGCTGATGGATGTTGGCTGGCGCCAGGTTCTTCTCTGCGACGCCGATATTTCGCCGATTTTCTGTCGAATTTTTAATTAAATCTGGGACGCGAGAATGTCGAAAAGTCAGGTGGCCGCACCCGTAAAGGGTTGCCTACGTATCCTTTCTTAAGGAATCAGGCCAAACGTAGCTCTCTTGAGTATCCTACTCAAGTGATTATGGGTAGTATTTTTTAAGTTGGTCAAGATTTGTCATGTTCGAGAACTCATTGCCATCCATATCAGTTAGTTTTGCTGCACCTCCTGACATGATTGTTTTGACAATGCAGGGGCCAGACAAATTAGGTCTAAATTTTCCCCTTGGATCTAAAACATTTTTCCTTAGTGCTTTTAACACCAAATCTCCTACTTTGATGTTTCTTGTCTTGACCTTCTTATTAAAATGCCTAGCCATACGAGTCTGATAACACTGAGTGTGATGTAGAGCTTCTAGTCGTTTCTCATCGAGTAGAATTAATTCTTCATATCTTGCCCTATTCCTTTCAACTTCATCGAGTTTTCTCTCTAACGCAATGCGTAGGGACGGTATTTCTAGTTCGACAGGTTGTACGGCATCCATTCCATATACCAAGGAAAATGGTGTATTTCCTATTGATGTACGGATTGACGTGCGGTAACCTCACAATGCGAAGTGAAGTTTGTCAGGCCAATCCTTATAATTCTCCGTCATTTTCTCGATGATAGTCTTTAGGTTTTTATTAGCTGCCTCGACTGCTCCATTTGCTTGAGGCCTATAAGGGGAAGAATGATGATGTTGAATGCCGTATTTTTGTAGCAATTCTTCACATTCAGCTTGAAAGTGAGTTCCATTGTCACTTATCATTTCATGTGGGACTCCGTATTGACAAATAATATTTCTCTCGATCAAGAGTGCTACATGTTTTGCAGTGAGTTTAGCGTATGATTGCGCTTCGACCCACTTTGTGAAGTAATCAATTGCTACTAAGATATATTCGTGGCCTCCTGTTCCTGGGGGAGTGATTTTGCCAATGATGTCAATTCCCCATGTAGAGAATGGCCATGGCGATGTGTAGGTGTAGAGCAAGGATGGAGGGATATGTTGTAAATTGGCATAAATTTGGCACTTAGGGCTTCTTTTTACGTATTGATGGCAATCCCTATTCATTGTAGTCCAATAATATCCTTCTCGCATTATCTTTTGGACTAACATTTTCCATTTATATGAGTCCCACAGATTCCTTCATGAACTATTCTCATTGCTTTTTGTGCATCCTTCTTTCCTAAACATAAGAGAGCTCGACCCTTAGGTACCCTTTTATGTAGCTCGTTGTCTATGAGTACATATTGGGAAGCCAAAAGCCTTAATGCTCGTTTTGCTCTTTTGTCAGCATGAGGAGGGTATTCTCCTTTGGTGACATAATTGAGTATGTCCGTGTACCACGGTTCTTCTTCTTCTTCTTCTTCGCCTTGGACTACTTTATCGTCTTCTATAGCCTGGATGTATGCCGGTTTGCGCCTTTTTTCTATGGTTAGAGGCATTTGCTCGATTTCCGTGGGAATCCTAACCATTGAGGCTAGTCTTGCCAAAGCATCAGCAAATTGATTTTCTTCTCTAGGTAGATATGTGTATTCTACCTTCTCTAATTGATCGGTAAGAGTTTCCAGATAGGTTTGGTAAGGGGCTAAACTTTCGCTCCTTACTTTCCACCTTTTAGATATCTGATTGATGATCAAAGAAGAGTCTCCGAATATCCTTAACTTTTTTACTCCCAATGCCAAAGCTGTTTCAAAGGCCTACCACACATGCTTCATATTCAGCAGCATTGTTGGTAACGTCAAAATCAAGCTTTATGGAGATTGGAACATGCTCTTCTTTAGGTGATACTAGTAAGACTCCAACGCTACATCTACATCTAGGTGATACTAGTAAGACTCCAACGTCAAAATCCTTTTTGGTTCGAGGCTCCGTCGAAGTATAAGGTCCAAGTATCGTCTTCGGTAACCATTAAGTCTTTATCTAGAGATTCATTATCTTGTATTGGCGTCGAGTCTTCTATTGGAAAATCTGCTAGAAAGTCTGACACCACGGATCCTTTGATAGCTTTTTGTGGCATGAACCTTACATCAAACTGGGCTAGATTGACTATCCCTCTTGATATGCGTCCGTTGAGTGTAGATTTCTCGAATAGATACTTGAGTAGATCTAATCGGGAGACTACAAAGACGGTATGCACCAGCATGTAATGTCTTAACTTGGTTGTGGCCCACACCAAGGCGAGGCACAACTTCTCGAGCGGTGTATAGCGTGCTTCGTATTCGAGCATCTTCTTTCTTAGGTAGTAGATTGCGTTCTCTTTGCCTTCTACTTCTTGTGCTAGCATAGCTCCCATTGTCTCTTTGGTAACCGTTAAATATAACCTAAGAGGTATTCCGGGAAGTGCTGGTGCTAATACGGGAGGGTTTGCGAGATAGGCCTTGATCTTTTCAAAGGATTTTTGACACTCGTCGTCCCATATCACTGGTACATTCTTCTTGAGCTTCTTGAAGATTGGTTCACATATTATCGTCAATTTTAATATGAACCTACTTATGTATTGCAACCGGCCAATAAATCCTCAAATCTGTTTCTCAGTCTTGGGCGGTGGCATTGACATGATTGCTTTGATCTTGGTTGGGTCTACCTCTATTCCTCTAGAGCTTATGACATATCCCAAAAGCTTGCCTGAGGTGACTCCAAAAGCACACTTAGCTGGATTCAACCTCATATTATATTTTCTTAGCCTTTCGAAAAATTTCCTTAAGGCTACTTGATGGCCTGGACGGTCTTTTGACTTTACAATCATGTCGTTGACATATACTTTGACTTCCTTATGCATCATGTCATGGAGTAAGGTAGTTGTTGCACGTTGGTAAGTAGCACCCGCGTTTTTCAACCCGAATGGCATTACCGTGTAGCAGTAAGTGCCCCATGGTGTTATAAAGGTTGTTTTCTCCATGTCTTCTTCTACCATGAGAATCTGGTTGTAACCTGTGACCCATCCATGAACGAGAGAAGCGTGTGATTTGCCGTGTTATCTACTAGAATATCTATGTGAGGCAAAGGGAAGTCGTCCTTTGGACTTGCCTTATTTAGATCTCGATAGTCGACACACATTCTTACCCTTCCGTCTTTCTTCGGAACTGGGACGACGTTGGATACCCATTCGAGGTATTTGGATACCTTGTATTTATTTGTTTTTGAACTTCTTCTTTTTTTTTAAGAGCTGCGTTGGGTTTCATTCGACGTAACTTTTATTTTACGGGTTTCATTCCTGGAATTAGTGGTATAGTGTGTTGAGCTATTTCTCTATTAATGCCTGGCATATCTTCATATGACCAAGAAAATACATCGATAAATTCTTTAAGTAAGTTAATTAAATCGGTTCTTTCTTGTTTATTCAGTTTTAATCCGATTTTAACCTCTTTTTTATGGGTTAAATCTTTTGAGATATCAATCGTTTCAGTTTCTTCAATTACCGGTGTTTTCTTTTCGAGTGTTTCCATTGCTTTAATAATTTCTTTGTCTTTTTCTTTGTTAGTTAAGCAATGCTCGTCATCTTGGGTTAAAGAAGAACACGAGAAGTAAGGAGAATGAGAAATATTATTATACTCTGAGATCATTACATCAAAGAGTGATATGTCACTAACTATCCTAGGAGAAGAAATAGGAGGGGAAGGTACTACTACTAAAGACTTAGAAGACTCTAGGGGGAAAGACTCTGACTCAGACTCTGACTCAGACGACTCTTCAAACATCGGTCCTTGCCCTGTCGTGATGGATATCTTCCTTCCGCTTGGAGTAGTCACCTTGATAGTCTTGCGCCACCCTTGTAGTGATCCTTCAGCTGGAGTGATTAGCTTCGAGGGATCGAAGTTTTCACTTTGTAGGACCGTTTGAATGAGCGAGGAGTTATCCTCTTTACAAGTTGGCTCATTCTTTTCTCGCCCAAACAGTAATCCCATGAAGTTAAAGTCAAAGCATGAGGGTGCTTTATCCTTGTAGACAGGAGTTGGGATTTCATCAGTGAAATAGCAATCTAAGAAAATCTCGAATCCCGATTGTCTTATGCCGTTTACAACAAATGGCTCGGGAAATTCATGGCATGGATAGTCCTCTCCTTCTTTTATAAATTGACCATTAAGCATATGAGGGGACTGATCCATTGGGATTGCTTTCTTTTGAATGCGAGCGTCCCTACGTGCCTTTCACTTTTCCTGGGCTCGCTTAAGATCTTTCTGAGTCGGTTCGAAACCAAGTCCGAAAGTGTCTAACCTAGGGAGGCCAGGTGACTCCAGCAGTTTTGCCATTCCTTTCTTCTTTCCTAGGGTCATCCCAGGAAAATGTCCTTGTTTCTTCAACATGGCATTTACAAGCATGTTGGAATGGGGGTCATGGAAAAGAGGGGTCCTTTCATCCTCCTGGATTAAGGAGACTTCTTCGTTAAAGCCCCATAAATCTTCATCATCCTCGTCGTGCTCCACATTAATGATCGGATTCTCTATAGATTTGATTCTCATAGGCGAAGCATCGATGGTGATAGGAATTCCCCCAACTGTAGCTTTTACTTGTTGGTGGAGAGATAAAGGGACGAACTTTAGATCATGAAGCCAAGGGCGTCCTAACAGCAAGTTGAACGAAGCTTTAATCTCTACTACTTGGAAAGTAGTATCATGTTCTATTGCTCCCGCCGTTACATTCAGGGTAATTTTGCCAAGATCTTGACGACGAGTGTTGTCATAGGCCCTTATTCCTTGTGTAGACGGAGTTAAATCTTCGCCCCTTATGCCGAGAATCCTCGCAGTTCTAAGTGGACAAACGTTGATGGCCGATCCATTGTCTACAAGAGTCATAGGAACATTCATCCTCCGGCAAACTACTGTGAGGTTTAATGCCTTGTAATGTTTGTCACCTTTTGGGGGTAAATCTTTGTCAGAAAAAGTGATCAAATTAATTGGACTAGGAAGGTCACTTGTGAGGAAGTTGGCTAATCCCTCAGGAGTAGTGTCAGAATCTATCCCAATTTTGTCCAAGGCATTCATTACAGCCAACCTATGTTCTCGAGATGTTGCCAGAAGTTTCCATACATTCATCTCAACTTTTGTCTTCTTAAACTGCTTAACAATATAATTGTCTTCAATGATAGGTATGGGAACTTGTTGTGTGGTTGGCATAGGTTGTGTTGAAACGGAAGGTTGCATTCTCCCGGATCTTGTGAGGACGTCTATCGATGAGTCTTCTTCAGCCCAAATGTCATCTGTGATGTATGACACAGAAGGTGGAGGTCCTACTATGTCCTTTAGATAGACATCTTCTTCATCACTGTCCCAAACTCCATTGATGGTTGCATCATCTTCTTCTTGCACTTGGACTAGTTTCTTTTCATCAATCATTTTCTGAACCAAATCCTTGAATTTGAAACAGTTTAATATAGTGTGACCCCCTGATTGATGATACTGACAATAATATCTATCTATTCTTTTCAACGATTCGAATGGTCTCGATACGAGAGGTTTGATCTCGCCACTCCCGGAGAGAATTTCGAACATTTGTGCATATGGGATCCCAATTGGAGTGTAAATTCTATTGCTCTTCTTGGGTTTTTCAATGACTTATAAAGGAAAATGCTTTGCCTCATAAGTCGTTCTCACTGGTGTGAATTCCCTTTTAGGTTCATCTTTCGGAAGTGAAACCTCATCACATTTCTTTTGGGATTCCTTTATAGCCTTGAGAGCTTCACGTAGTAGATGCGATACCTCCATCATAGACAGTGTGAGCAATTTTATATCTTCCTTACTTGCCGGTTCTAGAAGGTTATCCTTGACATCGAAAAAGATTTCCTCTTCCTTTTCTGTGGCATAGATTTCTTTGGCAGGTCTAATGAGAGATGAGGGGTCAACCTCGTTTTCCTCATCAGAGATAGCCAGGGTATGAGCGAGAGGTGCATCGTCAATGCTTGGCTTCTTACTGGCAGGGGTCAACGACAGCTTGTTGTTATCGATTAAGTCTTGGATAGCTTCCTTAAGCTTCCAACAGTTTTCGGTGTGATGGCCCCTACCTTGGTGATACTTGCAGTGTGCATTGGGGTTCCAATTAGCCGACCTCTTCTCGACTGGTGGGTCCCTAAATGGTCCAATAGGAGTTAAAAGACCTTTTTCATTTAATCGATCAAATTCGGTGTCATAACTCATGCCAATAGGAGTAAAGTTCCTCCTAAATGGTTTCTTCTGTCCTTGATTATTCAAAGCAAGGACTTCTCCTAAATTAAAAGTGCTAACGTTATTTGAGTGGGTGGTTTTGGAAGAAGAAGGATTGTCGTTCTTCTTTCCTTTCCAGCCGCTGTTGGAGTTATTGTTGGCATATTTTAATTTAGTCAAGTCGTCTTCAATATTGATCCCAATGTCATAGACGGCCTTGAAGGTATGGAGGTTATTTTGATACTTGAGATGCTAGCAATCATAAATAATAGGAAGAGCATAATCATAATCATAAATAATCAACATCATTAATAATAATAATATCAATCATAATCATAATCATGTTAAAGCATAGCAAGATCCTAGGCATGATACTAACAAGATTAATAACAAATCCTAGCATGTCACTAAGCAATAAAAATCAAATCTTTAACCCTAACATGATACTAGCAATCATAAATATTAGGAAGAGCATAGGAAGCATCACAACAAGCATATTTAATATTAAAATTACCCTAGACATGATACTAGGAATATCATAATAACAATATAAACATGATTTCTACATCATAATATCAATTAAAACCATTAAAGAACTTACTTGGATGCCTCGTATCTCTTTCTAATAACAAAATACACACGTTAGTAACTTCAAGGAAAATAATAATCAAAACAATTAAATTAAATAATTGAAAGAGAGATTTGGGACCAAACCCTCAGAAATTAAACCTTTCACGTCTAGGGCGAAGGCAACTTCGAATATGGCTAGGTGTTTCTAGATCTTGTGAATGCGGAATTTTGTATTAAAAAGCAAAGTTTAGAAAAGAATACTAGAGAATTAATATTATTGAAAGTTGATGAATGAATGATGAAGAATGAATGAAGAATGAATTAAAAGAATTTGATGAATGATTGATGCTTGTTGATGAATGATGAAGATAGTTGGTGAATAAAGAGAGTTGATGAAAAATCAGGAAAATTGGTGAATGAAAACGGAGTTTTTAATACGATATTTATAGAGAAAATCAGCCACAAAAGATAATTTAACAAAACAGAGTCTGAAGATCGTAAAACAACATTGGCGCCAGCCCTGGCTAGTTGGCGCTAGGCACCATGGCTAGCGCCAGGTGCCAATGGCTAGCGTCTGGCGCCAAGCCTGGTTCCTGACGCCAAGGCCTGGGGTTTGACGCCAAAGTGGTTTTCAACGCGTTTTCGAAAATCTGATAAATTTCCCGTACTGAAAGATAAAATAATATAATTTCTTCGAAAATGCTATTTGATCTTGATTAAAACTCTGAAAAGTCCTAATTAAATTAGAAATGATGAGAACCTCTAGAATGTTCTAGAAGACTAAAACCATTCCTAATTGCATTAGGAATGATAAATTATATTAGGCCCTCCCCTAGATCATTGGGCCGTACATAAAGCTCGAACCGGACCCAGTTTAGTAAATTGGCCATAACTTCCTCAATATTCATCGGAATTGGGCTTATAATATATCGTTGGAAAGGTCTTTGCATGCCCCATCCAACTAAACCACTATTGGACCCATATCATGGACCACCCAAACTGGATTGGCTTTTCTTCTTAAAAATCAAGTTTTCAAAAACAGGGAGAAGAGAAAAGAAATAAAACTTTTCGCAACACTAAACCTTTCCACACTTTCGTTTCATTCGATTATGATTCGACGTGAAAGGTACTCATCACTGGGTTTGGTTTTTGGGGAGACACAAATGGGTGTCTACAGAAGCCCCCACTTTGATTGAGTTTGGAGAAACGCAAGTTTCGAAAACAAAAGTCAAAGTATCAATAGGGACGGAGAATGATTCAGAACGTTCTGCGATCCTAAATCAATCTTGTAACGCCGATACCTGCAAAACTAGTATTAGTTAAACAGATAAAAGAGTTAAGAAACGCGTATCTTGCACCGTCGAGCACACGTCTCTGAAAGTAACCGATTTGTTTTGATGACCTCCTGCAAGCTAGAGAATGCCATCCCGCTTGAAAACCGCTACGCCTGTAACTGCTTCTAATATAGAAGATTGCTTTGCCTGAAACGATCCTCCTCCGCATTGATAATATTCCACGTCCAAGGGAATACTATCGAAAATTACTTCTCTCGAAATAATTCTCATCCGCTTTATGATCATCTTCCATGCCTAAGGGAATATGATCGAAGACAACTTCACCCGAAATTACCTTCAGTTGTTTGTGACAACTTTCCTCAATCTAGGGAACGCCACCTTACTGTTTTGATGTTCACTCGTCTCTGAACAAAGAGCTTCTTTTTGATATGATTTTATGAATTATGTGTCCACGCGTCTCTGAACAAAAGAGCTTGAATGAAATGTCCACGCGTCTCTGAAGCAAAAGAGCTACTGATGGAAATGTTCACGTGTCTCTGAACAAAAGAGCTTGAATGAAATGTCTACGCGTCTCTGAACAAAAGAGCTTTGATGATAGGATGCCCACGCGTCTCTGAGCAAAAGAGCTTGTAGGAAATGTCCACGCGTCTCTGAACAAAAGAGCTTGAAAAGGATTGTCCACGCGTCTCTAAACAAAAGAGCTTGAAAAGGATTGTCCACGCGTCTCTGAAAAAAAGAGCTTGAAAAGGATTGTCCACGCGTCTCTGAACAAAAGAGCTTTAAAAGGATTATCCACGCGTCTCTGAACAAAAGAGCTTGAAAAGGATTGTCCACGCGTCTCTGAACAAAGGAGCTTGAATGAAATGTCCACGCGTCTCTGAACAAAAGAGCTTTGATGAAATTCCTACGCGTCTCTGGAGCAAAAGATCTTTTGATGGAAATGTTCACGTGTCTCTGAAAAAAAGAGCTTGAAAAGGATTGTCCACGTGTCTCTGAACAAAAGAGCTTTAAAAGGATTATCCACGCGTCTCTGAACAAAAGAGCTTGAAAAGGATTGTCCACGCGTCTCTGAACAAAGGAGCTTGAATGAAATGTCCACGCGTCTCTGAACAAAAGAGCTTTGATGAAATTCCTACGCGTCTCTGGAGCAAAAGATCTTTTGATGGAAATGTTCACGTGTCTCTGAACAAAAGAGCTTCGGTGCTTGAACGTTTGTTGCGATAATGTTCTGAAGAAAAATTTCCGAAGACCAACGTTTGTCGATCTCTAAAGCTTGCCTGAACTTTGCTCCGCTAAAACCAGTATGTCGGTGTTTCCGTAATTAGGCGCTTTAAGCTAAGTGAGACGATCTTTCATTAGGTCAATCACTTATTGCGATTGTAATTAAACTGACTACTTAATCATGTCAAATTTCTTATAGGGGCTAACTGGCGTACCAAGGAACCCAAAATTGTTGTATGAAGTCGAAATCACCTTTCTAAGAGGCTTCGAGCTCTGTTGTTGTTGAGATATTTCTGGCGCCAAGAATTGATTATGTCGCCGAACGCTGTGATAGGGTCTTCCCTGTTCTGCTACACCTGTTTTTATTTTGACTATAGAACTTTGCCAATCTCTTTAATTATTTTAGGGTTGACCTAAGGCTTAGCATTGCATGACTCATTGACTTAACACGACTCAAGGCATAAACTTGACTCAATATGATTGACTGACTCGAGGTTGACTCGACTCAAAGTAAAATGACACGTGTGTTAGAATCAAATCAAAGTGATATGACACGACATGACTCGATGTGTACATGACTCGTATTTGCATTGTAATGTGATCGTGCGACTCGTCTTTCTCCCGAAAAAGAAAGACGTGAAAAAGAAGAAGCGAAGTTTTGAAGATGCATGTTGAATGAGCTTAGTCAAATGTCATTTGATACTATCTCTCAAGGTGCAAGGATTAATCCATCCTAGGCTATCTCAATGGTTGACTCAATGATGAAAGTATTTGGGTAACTTAGGCACGGAGGCTAAGCACTTCATACTTCTATGTAATGACAATTATGAGTGATGAGTGATGTGACAAGGCATGCTTCATCGTTATGTTGAGATTTCATGACAAACGGTTCCTAAAGGGAAGTATATTTGGTCATGTATCTGTGCGGTGTGTGATAGTGACACTAAAGCTAGGCCACAAGAGCTAAGTGTGTGAAAAAATATTATTAGAAGAGCCAAATAATGGTGACTCTTAGGCTAGGTAAGCTAATGATGTAAGGACCAAGCCCCCAAGTCTAGCTCTAAGTGAAAAGGGATGAGCATAGGGGATTCCTTGATATGATCATGGTGCAATGTGTGAATGTTAATATGAATGCATGTTTATTACGGTCGCACCTCGATGTGAGGTTTCCTACGTATCCGTTAGGAATCAGGCCAAACGTAGCTCTAGCCAAACCTCGCACAAGTGTGTATACCTCAAAAAAAAGGTCTTTTTAAGGGTTGTAACGTGGTTAGGCTAAAGGTTTAAAGAATAAGGGGATAAAGGCTCAAGACCCTAGATAAGACCCCAAGGTGTGCAACCTCGCTTTTGAATCTTTGTATTTTCATGCTTGAATTTCTATTCTTTTTTAGCTCTTTTTGTTTTAGCATTTATTTTTATAAGTGTGAGCAATCTCGATCATGCGGTCTTTCACTCACTTGGCATTCAGGTTTCTCAGGCACGGTACCGAGCACTCAATAAGAGACGCAATCTGAGACATGTTCTTATCGAAGATATTTTCATATCAAAGACAATGGAACACTTACCCTTTTGTACACTTGTTTTGGTTTTTTATTATTGCTTATTTTTTTGCTATTGCTTTCTTTTGAATTTGCTCAAGCTTTCTTCAGAATTGCATAAGTTGCACGCCATCCCATCCCAAGGTTAGGTAGATGTAGGTTGAAAAAAGAAGGGTCTATCGTTAGACGAGGCTCAAAGAGGTTTATGAAGAAAGGATTGCATATTTGAAAGGTGAAAGGAGATATGATGTGGCTACAAGGGGTGCCTCAAATCATTTGTATACTTGTGCTTAATTCGACATTGATTTTTTTTTTTTAAATGCAATGTAATGAAATAATCATATGTAAGGAAATAAATTCTCATTTTATTAAAAAGGGAAAAAGGAAAAAAATCCTATTAATCTAAAAGAAAAGAAAAGGTGTCTATGCTAGACTTATAGGGGAAAGGAAAAAATGAAGAGGAAATAGAAAAAGAGGTCACGAAATCTTGTCGTTGAAGCTCGCCTCTTGTCTTGTGTTGTTTCATCATCACCCTCATTTTTTGTTTGTCAATCATATGACTCAAACTCGATTCAACACACATGGATGGAAGAAGTGAAGAAAGATTGGAATAGAATGCGAAAGAAGATTTAGATGGAGGTATATGAAGAATTAGGAATAGAATGTACCCCCAACTCAAATGACGGAAAAGACCGACTCATGCATGAACCTAAGACATGGCCATGGTGATGTGTACTCAAAGTGTGTTCTAAGACTAGTGAGTGTAGGTGACATGTTAAGACTCGTGTTATGACCATGTTGCTAGACTATGTGACCAAGACTCGATTAATGACTTGACAAGGTGTTATTGACAGCAAAAATTAACCGAATTAATTAGCAAACTGGTTAATTAGACCCTAGGTGATGACTCGACAAATAATCCGAACTGTCGGCCAAGAGACAGGACTGGCGTCACAATATGGTGGTTGACGCCAAACTTTTTAGTAAATGTCTGGCGCTACACACCATACAGTGGCGCTACAGCTCAGACTTTGGCGCCAACATTGGAGCTTTGGGCTGGGACTGTTTTCGGTACTATTAGTCAACTGGAGTATGCCTAAAGTCGTACTAGGTCAATTCCGATTTAAAAGAAATTTTATTGACTCAAATTAATTAATTAATTAATTAATTAATTAGGCAAAGTTCTTTAAGTCATTAATTTTAATCTCAACACAAATCAACAAGCGGTTAAGAGAAACATAGAATATATATGCACAACAAATAATG
The DNA here is from genome assembly GCF_001683475.1 of Chenopodium quinoa. Taxonomy (NCBI): domain Eukaryota; kingdom Viridiplantae; phylum Streptophyta; class Magnoliopsida; order Caryophyllales; family Amaranthaceae; genus Chenopodium; species Chenopodium quinoa. The sequence goes on from NW_018743122.1 coordinate 3,658,955, forward strand.
CACAATTAGTCAAGTAGACACAATATGATGCAATGAGTTCGCAACCTAACCATGGCTCTAGTTCTCTAAAGTTCGGGATATGGTTTAGTCAAATAGGGTCCATGGTTAATTGTCCAGATGCACCGCGCAGAAGCCTAACCGTGAAGGGTTAGCGCGTGTGGATAGGACACCGCGAGTTTTTAGAAAAAAAAAAACTCGTTTCCATGGTTTGGTGAATTCAACATCTCAGATGTACCCTTTGTTGCCAGGAGTGTTCAATCGGGTAGATAGAGCATGAATTCCCAGAGGGTTATGTCCATATGTAGAACACATATGGGTTTCAGAAAAGTGAGAAAAAATTCAATCAGGAAGCAGGATCGAGCAAACAATACGAAAAACCGGTCGAAATTAGAACGCATATTTCTGGCTCGGTATTGGGGGAAATTGGCGCCAGAAAACAGAGACTGGCGCCAACTTTTAACTGTAGCACCTGGCGCCAATACTGGCGTCTGGCGCTACGGCTAAAAGTTTGGCGCCAAGCTCTGGCCCCTGACACTACTTCCCACATGCCTCAGCAGCTTTCTGTGCTCAATAAAATTTTCCAGTTTCGCGTGGTGTTATTTCAGTCCTAATTGTGAAAGACATTTCTCAAATTTCCTACGTGTAAAATCCTATGTTTTTGACTCATTACGGATGGTCTTTCCAATGAGAACCTTTTTAAGCATATGACAATAATGTTAATCAAAATTACGCACATGAAATACTTAGAACTTTTCGAGTCTCATCCACTCATTCTAAATCATTGCCGAAACAAATTCAGGAATTAAAATAGAAATCCTCCTCAGTGGAGTCGCCAAAAACTGTAGGGAATAGTTTCAAGCCTTAAATCCCACTAGCTCGAACCCCACTGTGATCATACACTAAAGTACGGTGGCGTCCAAAAGGGAAGAAGATAGAGCAAAAGAGTCGCCAACAAGTTTTTAAGGAACTTGTAAACCGTTCACGAGGTGAAGGTTACACCCCTTAACAATCCAAGAGATCGTCAACTCCATAAGGTCATGAACTAAATAAGGGTTCGGGGATGAAGGTACAAATCCAACCTAAAAGAGATTGAACCTGCCCTAATAATAGGCCTCTACTTTATTCTGCTTCATGTGCGCTTTTTAATTAACATGCAATCAATAGGATTAACCCTAAACCTGTTTAACCTATGTTGGTTGAATATTAATGCACAAACAAACTGTTATTGGCGATCACTTGAATTATAATCATAATAACCCTAATAACATTATTAATTATCTTATTAAGCGTGATTGCAAATACAAATTCCCTTTAAACAGGCAATGAAGGTGATCAAGCAATAAAAAAAATATATGCATATCAAGCAACATAATAAATAATCAACATCATTAATAATAATAATATCAATCATAATCATAATCATGTGAAAGCATAGCAAGATCCTAGGCATGATACTAACAAGATTAATAACAAATCCTAGCATGTCACTAAGCAATAAAAATCAAATCTTTAACCCTAACATGATACTAGCAATCATAAATATTAGGAAGAGCATAGGAAGCATCACAACAATCATATTTAATATTAAAATTACCCTAGACATGATACTAGGAATATCATAATAACAATAAACATGATTTCTACATCATAATATCAATTAAAACCATTAAAGAACTTACTTGGATGCCTCGTATCTCTTTCTAATAATAAAATACACACGTTAGTAACTTCAAGGAAAATAATAATCAAAACGGTTAAATTAAATAATTGAAAAAGAGATTTGGGACCAAACCCTCAGAAATTAAACCTTTCACGTCTAGGGCGAAGGCAACTTCGAATATGGCTAGGTGTTTCTAGATCTTGTGAATGTGGAATTTTTTATTAAAAAGCAAAGTTTAGAAAAGAATACTAGAGAATTAATATTATTGAAAGTTGATGAATGAATGATGAAGAATGAATTAAAAGAATTTGATGAATGATTGATGCTTGTTGATGAATGATGAAGATAGTTGGTGAATAAAGAGAGTTGATGAAAAATCAGGAAAATTGGTGGATGAAAACGGAGTTTTTAATACGATATTTATAGAGAAAATCAGCCAAAAAAAGATAATTTAACAAAACAGAGTCTGAAGATCGTAAAACAACATTGGCGCCAGCCCTGGCTAGTTGGCGCTAGGCACCATGGCTAGTGCCAGGTGCCAATGGCTAGCGTCTGGCGCCAAGCCTGGTTCCAGGCGCCAAGGCCTGGGGTTTGACGCCAAAGTGGTTTTCAACGCGTTTTCGAAAATCTGATAAATTTCCCGTACTGAAAGATAAAATAATATAATTTCTTCGAAAATGTTATTTGATCTTGATTAAAACTCTGAAAAGTCCTAATTGAATTAGAAATGATGAGAACCTTCTAGAATGTTCTAGAAGACTGAAACCATTCCTAATTGCATTAGGAATGATAAATTATATTAGGCCCTCCCCTAGATCATTGGGCCGTACATAAAGCTCGAACCGGACCCAGTTTAGTAAATTGGCCACAACTTCCTCAATATTCATCGGAATTGGGCTTATAATATGTCGTTGGAAAGGTCTTTGCAAGCCCCATCCAACTACACCACTATTGGACCCATATCATGGACCACCCAAACTGGATTGGCTTTTCTTCTTAAAAATCAAGTTTTCAAAAACAGGGAGAAGAGAAAAGAAATAAAACTTTCCGCAACACTAAGCCTTTCCACACTTTCGTTTCATTCGATTATGATTCGACGTGAAAGGTACTCATCACTGGGTTTGGTTTTTGGGGAGACACAAATGGGTGAGTGTATTGGTGTGTGCGTTGAGTGTAAGTGACATGCTTGGACTCTTGTGTAAGACCATGGGACTTAGTGCCTAAACTCGATCATCGACTCAAATAAGTACTATTGACAGCAAAACATAACCGAATTAGTTAGAAAACTGATTAATTAGACCCTAGGTGATGAATCGACCAATAATCCGAACTGTCGGCCAAACGACAGGAATGGCGTCGCACTGTGGAGCTTGGCGCCAGACGACAGAGCTGTCGCCAGGCACGCTACAGCTCAGACTTTGGCGCCAATATTGGAGCTTCGGTCAGGGACTGTTTTCGGTGTTATTAGTCAACTAGGGTATGCCTAAAGTCGTACTAGGAAAATTTCGATTAAAATATTAGACTTTATTGGCTCTAATTAATTAATTAATGTTCTTTAAGTCATTAATTTATTTAATCTCAACACAAGTCAACAAACGGTTAAGAGAAATCATAATATATATGCACAACAAATAATGCACAATTAGTCAAGTAGGCACAATATGATGCAATGCGTTTGCAACCTAACCATGACTCTAGTTCTCTAATGTTCGGGATATGGTTTAGTCAATAGATGGTCCATGGTTAATTGTCCGGATGCACCGCGCGGAAGCCTAACCGTGAAGGGTTGGCGCGATTGGATGGGACACTGCGAGTTTAGAAAAAAAACCCGCTTCCATGGTTTGGTGAATTCAACATCTCGGATGTACCCTTTGTTGCACGGAGCGTTCAATCGGGTAGATGGAGCATGAATTCCCAGAGGGTTATGTCCATATGTAAAACACATATGGGTTTCAAAAAAGTGAGAAAAAATTCAATCAGGAAGTAGGATCGAGCAAACAATACGAAAAAACGGTCGAAATTAGAACGCATATTTCTGGCTCGGTATCGGGGGAAATTGGCGCCAGCAATCATAGACTGGCGCCAACTTTTAACTGTAGCGCCTGGCGCCAATGCTGGTGTCTGGCGCTACGGTTAAAATACTAGCGTCAATGCTCTGGCCCCTGACGCTACTTCCCACATGCCTCAGCAGCTTTCTGTGCTCGATAAAATTTTCCAGTTTCGCGCGGTGTTATTTCGGTCCTAGTTGTGAAAGATATTTCTCAAATTTCCTACGTGTAAAATCCTATGTTTTTAACTCATTCTAAATGTTAATCAAAATTACGCACAATGAAATACTTAGAACGTTTCGAGTCTCATCCACTCATTCTAAATCATTGCCGAAACAAATTCAGGAATTCAAATAGAAATCCTCCCCAGTGGAGTCGACAAAAACTGTGGGGAATAAATTTCAAGCGTCAATCCCCTAGCTTGAACCCCACTTTGATCATACACTAAAGTACGGTGGCGTCCAAAAGGGAAGAAGATAGAGCAAAAGAGTCACCAACAAGTTTAAGGAACTTGTAAACCATTCACAGGGTGAAGGTTACACCCCTTAACGATCCAAGAGATCGTCAACTCCATAAGGTCTAGAACCAAATAAGGGTTCGGGGATGAAGGTACAAATCCAACCTAAAAGAGATTGAACCTGCCCTAATAATAGGCCTCTACTTTATTCTGATCGTATTCATGTGCGCTTTTTAATTAACATGCAATCAATAGGATTACCCTAAACCTGTTTAATCTATGTTGGTTGAATATCAATGCACAAATAAATCTATTATTGGCGATCACTTAAATTATAATCACAATTAACCTAACAGGATTACGAATTATCTTATTAAGCGTGATTCCATGTACCAAAATTCCCTTTAACATGCATAAAAAGGTGTGATCAAGCAATAACAACAAGCAACATAATAAATAACAAATTATGAATAATAATAACAATAATATCATCATAAATAAAATAATCATCATAAAAATAATAATAATAATGATAATAATCATCATAAATAATAACAGTTATAATCATAATCATGTTCATGTTAATATTAAAGCATAATAAAAATAGCAAGATCCTAGGCATGATACTAACAAGATTAATAACAAACCCTAGCATGTCACTAAGAAATAAAAATCAAATCTTTACCCCTAACATGATACTTGCAATCATAAATATTAGGAAGAACATAGGAAGCATCGCAGGAATCATAATAAGCGTATTTGATATTATAACCTTTTCCCTAAACATGATACTAGGAATATAATAATAACAATTTAAACATGATTTCTACATCATAATATCAATTAAAACCATTAAAGCACTTACTTTGATGCCTCGTACCTCTTTCTAATAACAAAATACACACGTTAGTAACTTCAAGGAAAATAATAATCAAACAATTAAATTAAATAATTGAAATAGAGATTTGGGACCAAACCCTCAGAAATTAACCTTTCACGTCTAGGGCGAAGGCAACTTTGAATATGGCTAGGTGTTTCTAGATCTTGCGAATGCGGAATTTTGTATGTAAAAAGCAATTTTAAAAAAGAGAGAGAGAAAGAATTGATGAAATAATCAAGAAAACTTGATGAGAATTGATGAATGATTAAGAGTGAATTAAAGATTTAATGATTGCGAATGAAAACAGATTGTAGGTGAATATTCGTGAGAATTGGTGAATGAAAACGGAGTTTTTAATACGTTATTTATAGAGAAAATCAGCCAAAAAGATAAAATAAACAAAACAGAGTCTGGCGCACGAAAAACAAAGCTGGCGCCAACCCTGGCTAATTGGCGCCAGGCGCCAATGGCTAGCACTAGGCGCCAATGGCTGGCGCCAGGCGCCAATGCCTGGAGTCAGGCGCCAAGCCTGTTTTTGACGCGTTTTCGAAAACCAGATAAGTTTGTCGTACTGGAGGATTAAATCATATATTTTCCTCGAAAATGCTTTTGGATTTTAATTAAAACTCTGAAAAGTCAACAAAAGTGAATTTATCAATGCTAATTGTATTAGGAATGAAAAGAACCTTCTAGAAGAATCTAGAAGACTAAAACCATTCCTAATTGCATTAGGAATGATAAATCATATTAGGCCCTCCCCTAGATCATTGGGCTGCATATAAGGCTCAAACTGGGCCCAGTTTAGTAAATTGGTCATAACTTCCTCAATATTCATCGGAATTGGGCTTATAATATATCGTTGGAAAGCTCTTGTCAAGCCTCATCCAACTACACTACTATTGGACCCATATCATGGATCAACCAAACTGGATTGGCTGTTTTCTTAAAATAAGTTTTCAAAAACAAAGAGAAGAGAAAAGAAATTAAAACTTCCCGCAACACTAAACTTTCCACACTTTCGCTTCATTCGATTATGATTCGACGTGAAAGGTACTCATCACTGGGCTTGGTTTTGGGGAGACACAAATGGTTGTCTACAAGCGTGGTTCGGTGGTTTGGTGAATTGAGGTTCGTGGTTGATTGGTGGCTGACGGAGGTGGTTCTTGATTGGAGTGGAGTGTTGGTGCGGTTGTGGTGGGCTGATAGGTGGTGTTGGTTGCGGTTTATGGGAGCAAGGGATTGGTTGCGATTTTGGTGGTGGTTTGGTGAATTGAGGTTGGTTTTGCGTGGCTGTGGAGGCTGTTGGTGTTGTTTGGTGATGTTGGTGGTGTTGGTTTGGTTGTGGCTGAAAGTGGTGCTGGCAGCAGCAAGAGGAGGGAGCATTGTGCATTTTCCTCGAACCTCGGACCCCGAACACGATTTGAACTTGAAACCCAGAACACCTACAGCAAAAAACACGTTACCACGAAATAAAATAAAATAAAGATAAAATAAAATAAAAATAACATAAAAAAAATAAAATCAATTGAAATTAAATAAAATAAAGAGAACAAACATGAAAATAAAATAAAATAAGAAAATGAGAGAAACTAGGAACTTATTAGAAAACAAGAACTAAAAACTTAAAATATAAACATAGAATATAAGATAAATTAAATAAATTAAGAAAATAAGCTAAAAACTATTAAAAACTACTAAAATACTCAAAATAAAGATAAAAGACGAGAATAAGAAAATAATAGAAATAAAGGACAAAATGGGCCAAATTATTGTAAAATAAGTCAGAAAGCGACTCAATAAACACCCTAAAAGTGACATAAAAGTCACTTATCATAATCCTATTCCTAAACTCATTTGGATTAGTTAGAAAATTCTATAAGTTTTTAAAAGATCTTAATTATCCTTTTTGAAAAGATAAGATTAAAGAATTTGAGTTAAATAAAAACTTTCTTTTTTTTAATCCTAATTCTATTCGAATTTAAAGATATTCAAAGACAGTACGATATTAATTTTCTGCCTCATAATATTTATCCAAATCTTATATGGTTGGATATATCTTGAAATTATCTTTCCAATGATATATTATAATATTAATTCCGAGCTATAACGGAAAAGATATGAATGAGGTATGGAACTCTATCCAAAATTGACACCGTTCCACTATTTTGGATATATCTTTTTATCAACAAAAAATTTTAATCTGATTTTAATTGGGTTGGAAAGTAGACTTCATGAGCTTTCCAACGACATATTATATGCCTTATTTGGGCTTTGGATCAAAAATATGACAAAAACAAAATCAGCAAAATCTGTTGTCCATCGAGTATTATTTCGATTCGAATTCGGATTCTTTTCTTATTCTTCGACCCTCTTTTTTTCTCCATAAATAGTGGTCATAACTCCCCTTTTTCAAATCATCAACTCTAACCAACTCTCATCAAGAATTCTCTAATTCTGTCTCTCTATCTAAGCTAAAGCTTATTCTCTCTCTCCCTTTTTCTAAGCCTAGCCTTTTAGAAACACAATTCCTCATACATTAGCACTAGATACACCTAGCCAAGTTCAAAGTTGCCTTCGCCCTATACGTGAAAGGTTTGATATTTCTGAGGGTTTGGTTCCAAATCTAGTCTAAACTTTCTTAAATTCTTTCTTTTAATTATTTAATTTAATTGTTTGGTTTTATATTTTCCTTGAAGTTACTAACGTGTGTATTTTGTTATTAGAAAGAGATACGAGGCATCCAAGTAAGTGCTTTAATTGTTTCATTGATCTTATGATATAGAAATCATGTTTAGGTTGTTATTTTGATTCCTAGCATCATGTTAGGATGTTTTTCTTAATATGATGTTTAGGGTAATAACTAAAAATTCCTAATATCAAGTATGATTTATGTGATGCTTCATATTTTCTTTCCTAATATCATGTTAGTATAATTTTAAGGCTAAAGCTTTGATCATTGATGTTTAGTGACATGCTAGGGTTTATTATTAATCTTGTTAGTATCATGCCTAGGATCTTACTATTATTGTGCTTTAACATGATTATTTTAATTATGAATATTATTATTATTATTTTCATGATTTTTATTATTTTGATGATTATTATTATGTTGCTTGATTATATTTATTGTTATTGCTTGATCACACCTTTTATGCATGTTTAAAGGGAATTGGTACTTGTAATCATGCTTAATAAGATAATTAATAACCTTGTTTAGGGTTAATTTGATTATAATTCAAGTGATCACCAATAATAGACTTGTCTGTGCATTAATATTCAACCAACATAGATTAAACAGGTTAGGGTAAACCTATTGATTGCTTGTTAGTCAGAAAGCGCACATGAATACGAGAAGAATAAAGTAGAGGCCGATTACTAGGGCAAATTCTTTCACTTTTAGATTGGATTTGTACCTTCATCCCCGAACTTCCACTCATGGTTCCAGACCTATTGGAGTTAACGATCTCCTGGATCGTTAAGGGGTGTAACCTTCACCTTGTGAACGGTTTACAAGTTCCTAAAACTTGTTGGCGACTCTTTTGCTCTAGCTTCCTTCCCTTTGGACGCCACCATGCTTAAGTGTATGATCACAGTGGGGTTCAAATTTGGGGTAATGCTTGAAATATTCCCTACACTTAGCTGGCTGCTGAAGCAGCTAAGGAGGCTGTTTGGATTCGTAAGTTCGTTGGTGAACTTGATGTTGTACCCTCAATCAAGGGTCCAATAGCCCTCTTTTTTTATAACAATGGAGCTATTTCTCAGGTCAGAGAGTTAAGGGAACATTAGAAGGTCATACATGTCAAGCGGCAGTTTCACATGATTTGAGGATTGAAATCAGAAGGTGAAATTAGTATTTGCAAAGTTGGAACGGATGACAATGTAGCCAATCCACTTACTAAAACTTTGCCTCAAGTGAAGCACAACAAGCACGTTGAGGCAATGGGAATCAGGCATGTGGGAGACTGGCTTTGATTTCCTTGTTTAGTGTTTTAGTTATTTTTGAACATTTAATGTAAGACACTAAGAAAAACCGTTTAAGTTTTGGAGTAATATAAATTTCATGCAATATTTTATCACTCCATTTTCTATTTAATTGTGGTTTAGGATTAAATATTGATTCCATTCAATTCTTAGAATATTCAAAATAAGGAATCAAGACCAGTCTTGGTAAGGAAACACCTATTAAGTGAACATTGAGTATTATCCCTAATCGAGGCCATTTAAACGATGGACGATTAATGACCATTTGAGATTAATGTGTACTTTGATTTATAGCACAAGCGTTTCTTGTGCTATAAGGACATGATCATCATAAACCATTTTCACAGGTATTGGTTAAGAACCATACTGGATCGACCTATGAGAATACAATAAGAGATTAAAATCTTCATAAGTATACTTCTCATTATGGCTATCGGAACCAATTTCCTCGACCATGAGTATTATGAGTTTTCTTGTTTGAGTACTAGTCTGCTTTGATGTTGTCAAACCTCTGCCATAATAGGGGATTATAACGGTTACACTCGGGCAGCTAGGTCCTCTCAGTAAGAGAAGCTACATTACAACACTGGGAATGCCCCCCTATTAAAAATAGGGAAGATGTCTTTGTTGTTTACAAGGCCTCTTGAAGAGCGAGACTGTAAAATGCATGGCCGTGCTCGGATGGATTTTAGAAATCATCTGTTTATTGACATTCGAACTCGGGATCGAGAAACAAAACTGGACATAATAAGGATGAAGAATAAATCTTACCTTATAGTTCATGAAAAGACATTAAGTGACATAGGAAAAGGCTATACACTAAATGCGCACTTGTCCGGAAGGACAAGTAGAAGATTGAAAGGAATGGTGTCCTTCTAACAAGTGTATTATTCTGATAGAGGGTTTAGAATTATTAGAAAGATAATTATTCAGTGAGGTCAAGTGATCAGAATGCTTGGGTGGAGGCCGCTACCAATCAGTAATATTAATGAATAATTAATATTACATCTTAATCTTGACTGAACCCTTCGGGTCACACCTAAGCAACTAGCGAACCAAAGCGATGAGTTAATTTGGAAGGAATTAATGAGTTGCCCGAGTAATTAATATTTAGACGTCGGAAATTCGAGCTTGAAGATTCGAAACCGAGCGTCGAAAGTTAAGTCGAAAATAATAAAAGACGAGACGAGAAAAACTAATAAATCAACAAATTCCCAAAATACCCTAGCATCGAATGCCCCGAGCAAACCGAGTGCTAGGGGCATGGTGGCTAGCATGCGCACCAAGCCGAGCCTATGGCTGGCTGGTGCGTGCTAGCGCACCTGTGCACGCATGGGGCCAGCAGTGACGAGAGGAAAACTAGGTCGTTATCTAATCTTCCCTCGGACAAACTAAATTTATAAACACTTAACAAACCCTAATACGAGTATAGAGGCAAGTCAAGGGTCGAACCCAAAGGAACGGTAATGTTCAAGAACATTCAATTATGCGCCTAAGCTAGGTTGAAGACGAAGGTAAGAGAGAATACTAACAACTAACAAAACAAGTAACCAAGGAAATAAAACACTAGGAACGGGGGATCAACAAGTAATCATGTCAATTGCAACAACTTGGGAAGAGCATGCCAATCAAAGGTTGTGAGGACTAATGATAAGAGCAATCAATAGGAATCAAAGAGGTATCTCCTAATTGTTAAGCTAGGGTTCACTATGAATAACAAACTGAGAGAATCACAATCAAAACCAATCGATAATTGCAATTCCTAAATCAATTGTTCATGTCATTAGCAATTACAATGCAATCTAGCATAATTCTCAAGGCCTAATTGTATTACACACATGCAAACCTTCACTAATCACTTTAATCTCAACAATCAATCAACACAACTCCCAAATTAATCACAATTAATCAATCATACAAGTTTCACCCAATTCCTAGACAAACAACTATTCAAGAATCATCACCTATCAACTAACAACTATGGAATTCAAGAATTAACAAAATATCAAGAACAATTACACTAATCAAGCATCAAACATCAAAATTAAACCAAACAAACATGAAATTAAACAAAGCAATAAGGTGAGATAGAGTTAAGAATGCTCATTGATAATAGAGAAGATCTTGAACACAATTGTCACCCTTGTATCTTCAATCTCTCAATCACCATTGAAATCCTTCACTTTCTCTCTCTAAAACTACTCCTAATCTAGCCTAATCTAGAGAGAGAAGCTCTCAACCTAAGAGAGAGAACTATTCTAAGACTAAGAATTATGTGAATGAATGATAATAAAAACCCCCAAAAACAATATTATAAACAATAAGGAGAAATGAAACTTAAAATCGTAAAAGACCCAGAAGTCCGCGCCCTCGGAGAAATCGGCCGCGCCCGCGGACACCCTGAAAGCCGCGCCCGCGGCTAATCCCCTGCTCCCAAAGCTCAATCAGGGGGTCGCGGTCTCTCTGAGATGGAGCGCCCTCTCCAAGTTTCCCACGCCCGCGAGGCAACCGCGGGAAGTTCCTGCCAAAATCTGGCCATTTGTGCTTCTTGAGCCCGCGCCCGCGGCCTGTTGGCAATACCTTGGAGACCTCTCCGAGGCCTCTCCAAGGCCTCTATAAGCCCTCTCTAGCCAAATGCTTCTTCCTTACTTGGTCATTAAAGTCCCAACTTGATTCCTTTGCAAAGGTGATTCTCCAAGTACCTACACAAGCAAACAAAGAAAGGAAATAAAAGGGAAAAAGAGCCAAATAAAAGGAAAACACGAGAAAAACACGAGAACCATAAAGAAAAGAGGAGAAAGTGAAACTAAAGGAAAAAGGACCAAAAATAAGAAAAGAAAGCATGAAAAAGGGAAAGAAATAACCCTAAAAGACTACCCTATGAGTGCCATAAATGACACTCAACAAGCAGCAGCCTGCACACATGGTGTAGGGCCTGCTAGATGAACACCCTAGAAATTCCTTTCCTTTAAAATACATGTTTTTCCCTGTTTAAAACTTTAAATAGGAATATCTAAGACATTACCGCCACCGTGAAAATGGTAAGGCAAATATCAAAGACACACATCAGAAGACTAATTTCAAAACCATTCAAAATAAGTCAACTTGAATAGCCGATCAACGAATCAATGGTTTAAACCATTATACATCATAATCCTTCAATAATTCATAATTCAAGAGCCTAGGGTTTTCAAAAATTGGGGCTTTTCAATTAAAAATAAAATTTAAAAATTAATTAACATAATACTCATAATCAAACATCAAAAATCAAATCACAAATATCATAATTAATATGAAGGGATAATTTGTTATTATTGATTATTGGTATTGCATGATAATTTCTTATTGAATTATTTTAATTCTTTGCAATTAGATTATGAATCAAGCAGATGTAATTTGATTATGAATGTTTAGCAATATTGAATTGATGAATCGAGCAGATGTTAATTTAATATTAAAGGCTATTTTTAATAGGAACTTAGATCTAGTAAATTGCGAGAGCCTGTTAGATCTATGTTGATTAATAAATTGCGAGAGCCTGTTAATCATGTTATTTGTGCAATATTAATTATTAATTATTATGTTTTATCCTGGAATATTAATTATTGGTGAACCTGTGACCCTATGCTTCCTTATTATTGTTTCTTTTCTCCCTAAACTTATTCTTCGTAGTATAGATTTTATTCCCAAAAATATTGGTTACTTAAATAATTTAGATTATAATAATTAATTAGGAGTAAAAAGACTTGTTTCCCTGTGGAGTTCGACCCTACTTCCCTATCTACTTTAGTTAGAGGACTTAGGTATTTATTTTTTATTAGGGGATACGACTTTACCCTGTCACATAGACGTCCTCACAAAATCTGGGAGAACGCAACCTCCTGTCTCTACATTGTCAAGCAATTCAAAAAGACCAAGGTCGAGATGAATGTATGGAAACTTCTAGCTACGTCTCGAGAACATAGGTTGGAAGTAATGAATGCCTTGGATAAGATAGGGTAAGATTCCGACACCACTCTTGAGGGGTTGGCTAACTTCCTTACGAGTGATCTCCCTAGTCCTATCAACTTGATAACTTTTTTTGATAAAGATTATCTCCAGAAGGTGACAAGCATTATAAGGCATTAAACCTCACAGTAGTCTGCAAGAGAATGAACGTCCTAATGACTCTTGTAGACAATGAATCGGCAATTAATGTCTGTGCACTATGAACTGCGAGGATGTTAGGCATAAAGGATGAAGACTTAACTCCGTCAACACAAATAATAAGAACTTATGATAATACTCGTCCCAATTACAATGAATGTAACGGCGGGAGTAATAGAATATGCCACCACCTTCCAAGTGGTAGACATTATAGCTTCATTCAACTTATTGTTGGGACGCCCTTGGCTTCATGACCTCAAGGTTGTCCCTTCATCTCTTCACCAACAGGTAAAAGCCATAGTTGGAGGAATCCCCATAACAATTGATGCTTCACCCATGAGGATTAAAGCTGTGGAAAATCCGATCATTAATGTGGAGCACGATGAAGATGATGAAGACTTATGGGGCTTTAATGAAGAGGTCTTCTTAATCGAGGAGGACGAAAGGACCCTTCTCTATCACGACCCCCACTCCAATATGATAGTAAATGCTATTATCAATAGACAAGGGCACTTTCCTGGAATGACTCTAGGAAAGAAGAAGGAGATAGCAAAACAGTTGGAATTACCTAGCCTCCCTAAATTAGACACTTTCGGACTTGGTTTTGAACCGACTCGGGAAGATCTTAAGCGAGCCAAGGAAAGGTCTCAGGCGCGTAGGAACGCTCGCACCCAAAATAAAGTAATCCCAATGGATCAGTATCCTCTTACTCTCAATGGACAGTTCGTAAGAGAAGGAGAAGACTATCCATGCTACGAATTTCCCGAACCCTTTGTTGTAAATGGCATAAGGCAACTAGGGTTCGAAATCTTTTTGGATTGCTACTTTTAAGATGAGATCCCAACTTCTATTCACAAGGAGAAAGCACCCCCATTTTTTGACATTAATGTCATGGGATTACTATTTGGGCGAGATTAAGATGAGCCAAAATACATAGAGGATAACTCCTCGCTCATCCAAACGGTCCTACAAAGCGAGAACTTTGACCCTTCAAAGCTCATCACTCCAGCAAAAGGATTAGTACAAGGATGGCGCAAGACAGTCAAGGTGACTACTCCAAGTGGAAGGAAAATCTCCATAACAACAGGGCAAGGACCGATGTTTGAAGAGTCGTTAGAGTCAGAGTTAGAGTCAGAGTCTTTTCCTGTAGGGTCTCCTAAGTCTTTAGCTATAGCACCCCCTCCTTCTTTTATTTCTACTCCTAGAATAGTTAGTATTCAAGTCCTTGAGGACATCTCCCTTTTTGATGTAATGATTTCATAATTCAATAATATGTCTTCTTCTGCTTACTCCTTATGTTGTTCATTAACCCAAGATGACGAGCATAGCTTAACTAACAATGAAAATTACAAAGACATTATTAAAGCAATGGAAACACTTGAAAAGAAAACACCAATAATTGAGGAAACTGAGACGGTTGATATCTCAAATGATTCAACCATTAAAAGAGAAGTTAAAATCGGATTAACACTTAATGAACAAGAAAGAACCAATTTAATTAATCGACTTAAAAAATTTATCGATGTATTTTCTTGGTCATATGAAGATATGCTAGGCATTAATAGAGAAATAGCTCAACACACTATACCACTAATTCCAGGAATGAAACTTGTAAAACAAAAGTTGCGTCGAATGAAACCCGAGGTAGCTCTTAAAATAAAAGAAGAAGTTCAAAAACAAATAACTGGAGGTTTTATCATGGTATCCAAATACCCCGAATGGGTAGCCAACGTCGTCTTAGTTCCAAAGAAGGATGGAAGGGTAAGAATGTGTGTCGACTATGGAGATTTAAATAAGGCAAGTCCAAAGGATGACTTCCCTTTACCACACATCGATATTTTGGTAGATAATACAGAAAATCATGCACTTCTCTCATTTATGGATGGGTACGTGGGATACAATCAAATTCTCATGGAAGAAGAAGACATGGAGGAAACAACATTCATAACACCATGGGGTACTTACTGTTACACGGTAATGCCATTCGGGTTGAAAAACGCGGGTGCTATATACCAACGAGTAGCGAATGCCTTACTCCATGACATGATGCACAAAGAGGTCGAAGTATATGTGGACGACATGATTGTGAAGTCAGAAGATCTCCAAGGACATCAAGTAGCCTTGAGAAAATTTCGAAAGGCTTAGAAAATACAACATGAGGTTGAGTCCATCCAAGTGTGCTTTTAGAGTCACCTCAGGCAAGCTCCTGTGATATGTCATAAGCTCTAGAGAAATAGTGATAGACCCAACCAAAATCAAGGCAATCATGTCAATTCCACCGCCCAAAATCGAGAAACAAATTCGAGGATTTATTGGCATGTTGCAATATATAAGTAGGTTCATATCGAAATTAACAATGATATGTGAACCAATATTTAAGAAGATCAAAAAGAATGTACTAGTAATATGGGACGATGAGTGTCAAAATGCCTTTGAAAAGATCAAATCCTATCTCACAAATCCTCCCATATTAGCACCAACACTTCCAGGGATACCTCTTAGGTTGTACTTAACAGTCACCAAGGAGACAATGGGAGCCATGCTTGCACAAGAAGTAGAAGGTAAAGAAAATGCAATCTACTATCTAAGCAAAAATATGCTCGAATATGAAGTACGCTACACACCGCTTGAGAAATTGTGCCTCGCATTGGTGTGGGCCACAACCAACCTAAGACATAACATGCTCGTGCATACAGTCTTTGTAGTTTACCGAATGGATCCACTTAAGTATCTATTTGAGAAGTCTACACTCAATAGGCGCATATCAAGGTGGATTGTCTATTTAGCCTTGTTCGATGTTAGATTCATGCCTCAAAACAGTACAAGAAAATAGGGTACATTTTGACGCTTTAGCCTTGACGCTTTTATAATGGGTCATAATTTTCCTCCATTCACGAATACATAATTTATATATTTTGACGTTTTTAAGAGCCAAAATACATTGTGACCCTCAAAAGCGTCATTATAGTGAATAGAGTGAAATGTCACCCAACTATCAATTACATAACCCGCTAAATTAAAATTTCAACCAAAACTAAAATTCTAATATCCCGGGATAGTGAGATACTGTACCCACGTCGTCCTCACTATCAGCTCCAACATAACCTTCGACCTTACTCGCTGCTCTGAATTTTGCCTAAAAACTTTGAATCTTCACAAAAAAAGTCCCTAATTCCTTGATTTCGGTTAGCATATAATCATCTCAACCCATTTCTTACTTATCTCTTTAATTTTTTTTTTCTGTATATTTGAAGCGTATGATGTGAATTTCAGATTGAATTAATACTCTTCATAATTTGCCAAAAACGTTATCTTAATTGAGTTTTAGGGTTAATTTGTATTGTGACTTTGGATTCATCGTTGCTATTGTTTGTTGGAGAAAAATTATCAAGATTCAACCCAAAGATCTAGTATGTTTTTTTTTTTTCCTCAATTTTTTTCTTTAATTATTATGTATGTTGATAGTTGCATGCATGATAGTTATAATCTCCAATTATAGTTGAACAATTGGTTGAATTATCAAATAAATTGAGTGATTGAATTGGTTTATTATATTCTAACTTTTTTTATTGGTAAAGAAATTCACACATACAGGCTACAACCTTTTATTTCTATACTAATAGCTGATATTGTGTTTAAAGTCGATATAGAAAACTTCGCTCTGTTCTTGTTCTGAATACTGTTTGCCACAATTCTCATTGTTTTGTTTGATTGGAAATGACCAAGTATTATTATTTCTTACTTATCCAAGGATCAGAACAAGGTTGTTTTTTTTAAAAGATTATCGCTCTATTTCCCCCCTTTTCTTAGCATTTTTCCTCTCTTGACTGAAATTTATTCTGTTTTGAAAATTAGAGTAAGGACTTTTCTAGCTGTTGATATAGAAGTGTAAATACTGAAGCTTTGATATTCAACTTGGTGGAATAATTACATGCCTAAATATTTTGTTGGCCTTGGAAGCTTTAAAGCTTAAGGGCCTTTTAACAAATAAACAAATTACCGAACTATGCTTATTCTATGGAAGCTAAGACTTATATAGTCTGAAAGGCTTGTATACATTTTATACAACAAAGAAATACATGATTCTAAACCTAATTGTTAAACCCTATAATTGTTACTCGAATTATATTCTAACTTTTTTATTGGTAAAGATTTGGAAGTTCTATCCTATGTTATGGTATGTGTTTGTCTTGATTGGTAGTGTCATAGTATTCTGTTGACTGCCAATTGCAATTTAGCTTTGTGACTGTAATGCTGTTTGAACCTGTGGACTGTTTGAGAATTTATATAGTGTTAGTGTGAACTCTCTGTCTAGTTTTCTCGTGATCCGTTTGATAGGCCGTATTGAGAATGAATTTTTATGTATTTTTGTAAGGAAAGGCTCATATAAATGTCCATGGTAATGCTTGTCCATCCCTCAAGACCCCATGTATATAATCGTCATCATAAATTTGTGTCATCATTCATGACCAATTTAGAAGTGGTGTTGGGTGGTTACGGAAACTTATGTAGAAAAACACATTGCCTCAAGTTATTACTAACAAAATATTTCATTAGTGCTTCTTAAGGTGGTTTGAGTTTCATGGTAAGATAATTTTTGTCCTCAGTTTTAATGGTGTTTAAGTTTGGATACTTGAGGTACTGAAAATCACTAGGCTTTTCATATTTTGCTTTGCTCCTTTTTTTGGTTTTGATGATTCTTAACTGTTTGCATAAGGTGTTAGTGTATTCTTAAGGCCTGACCTTGTAGGCTTGTACTCACTTGAGTTATTGAATCTTTTACTAAGAGCATTATGCCTAAGTTTTGGTAGGAAGGAGTGTCGTAGTAAAATCTAATGTAAGACGGAGAAAGGACTTTATGTGGGGAAATGTTGTTTTGTTGCATTCCCTATGTTATGATTGTGTTCAATCAGTCGTTTAATTAAATGTTTACATATACATTGCATTCAAACTTGAGATTCTTTTTTAAATTGAAACAAATGCACAACTACAATTAACCAACAGATTTGTTGACCTCATTAACGCACAAGTCATCAGAGGAGAAGCTGTGGTATTTGAAGTGCAAAGAAGTGGAAAATCAAAAGCTAAAAAGCAGGAGAAACGGCTGCAAGAATTGGAGGTAATATACAGAAGCATTGCCTAACTATAATATCGTTCTGGATGAAAATTTCGGTTTTGTAACTCTAAATGTCTATAGTTGGCTGTGAGTTTTGAGCTTAAGCTATTTCTAGATCCATAGTTA
The DNA here is from genome assembly GCF_001683475.1 of Chenopodium quinoa. Classification (NCBI taxonomy): domain Eukaryota; kingdom Viridiplantae; phylum Streptophyta; class Magnoliopsida; order Caryophyllales; family Amaranthaceae; genus Chenopodium; species Chenopodium quinoa. Next base: position 3,677,369 of record NW_018743122.1, read on the forward strand.
ATGAATATTAATTTGATGATTCATAATAGGTGATGGTATATTACCTTCTTCAGCTAAATGGGATAATAATAAAAATAGAGAGGGGGGATAAGCTACTTGAGCAAGATGTAGTTGAGGATGGACCTTGTGATGCCTTCTATCTCTTTGTTTTATTAAAATTTCTGGCATGATAAGTATTTATTTTCCCTACAACTTCTTTTTTAAGACGGGAAAGGGAGCATAATATATATTAACCACAAATTAGATTACACCAAGCTCTGCCAAGGACAGGACCTCTTGCGGAAAGGAATTTACAAACAATTGCTCCAACCCATTTGAAGGAGTAAGTCTATCAGATAAGTGTGCTACTGTATTACCCTTCCTTTTCACACGATGACAAGAAAAACTATCAAGATTGAATTGAAGTGTATTAACCACAAACTGTATTGCTCCAACCCATTTGTTTTTGTTATCACTGTTTTGAATTGAAGTGTCTTTTGAGTATTCTTTTCTCTATTTTGTTTTGGTTTAAATTTTTTTTTTTTTTTTTTTTTTTTTTTTGTCATTCTAACATAATTCGTTATATTATGTAATATATCATCTAACGTATGTATGTCGCCTGTATTTTTTTTTTTCCAGCATTCATCCTTTTGGTCACTAATTGCTTAGTTTAGCCGACTCTTGAAGACAGCTATACCAAGGTATTACTCACATCTTATATGCTACTAGTTCAAGTTATGACAGTTTAGTTTAAGATCAAGCTTTAAGATTGTAATTATTTAGTAAGCATGTTGTAATTTTGTTTGTATGGTTTGTAATGACTTTGACAAAGCAACTTAGTGATTTATAATTATTTGGTATCTCCAATAGTTCATCATCCTTGCTTTTGTTGGTTTAATTGTATATTTGTGGGTGATTTTTTTATTATTATTATTATATAGTGAGGTTTAAATAGTTTTCAATGAAAATTGCATCGATAGGTTATATTTCATATAGTAAATCCTATACCTATAACTTTTATTCCCGTTACATGGCTATAGTGATTGACCTTTCCTCAGTTTTATGATCAGAATATATGAACTAAAAGTATGCTACCACAATCTGCTTTGTTGTGTATTTTAGTTTGTGAAAAAATTGATATTTATTCTGATAAGTATGTTTTAAAATTTTCTATTTTTTTGGTCAAAATTATAGTTCCCTTATTAAAGTATTAATTATGTATAGATATGGATACAAGTTGGATAGAACTTCCGTGATGCCACACTCAATATGACAAAGGTTGTATGCAATTCATTAACTTTGCTAAGGTAGCTCGGGTAGAAGGAAAGATTCGGTGTCCATGTAAGACATGTAAAGTGGATAAATGGCTTTGTGTAAATGATGTAGAAAGACATATCTTGTTTAATGGGTTTTATAAATCATACAAGAAATGGATTTTTCATGGTCAAGGGGGTTTACTTCAGCGCATGATTGGGTGTGATGAAGGGATTACTAGCCAAGGATCCCCTCTAGATCAAACAAGGTTTGAAGGTCGAGATGATATGGGAGGCCTATTGAGATCTGCTTTTAGTTTTGAAAAACCCTTAAATGACCAAACCTTTGAACCACATGAAAATAATGAAAATGACAAGTATCTTGAAGAACCTGTCTTCTATGAAGAGGAGATTGATTTAGAATTTTCAACAACGGAAGATGAAGCTAAGTATAAGAAATTAATTGATGTTTCTGATGAGAAATTGTATGTCGGGTGTATTAAATTTTCCAAACTGTCTTTTCTTTTACACCTTTTTCACATATAATGTATGAGCCATTGGTCTGCTGAATCCTTTAATATGCTACTCAAGCTTCTCATAGACGCATTACCCAAATTTTGGAGTTCTCCTCGTCTTATTATCAAAGTAAGAGAATAATAAAAGACCTTGGCCTTGGGTATGAGAAGATTGATGCTTGTCCAAATAATTGTATGTTGTATTGGGGTGATTTTTCAAAGGAAGACAAGTGTCATGTTTGTGGTACATCAAGATGGAAGAAAAATAAGGGTACAAATGATAATGTCAGAGATCAAGATAAGACTATTTCTAGGAGTGGTGAGCCAGCTAAGGTAATGCGTTACTGTCCTCTTTTCCCTAGACTGAAGAGAATTTACATGTCCTCAAAAACAGCAGAAGATATGCGATGGCATTATACTCATAATGATAAATTGAATGATGTTGATAAGAAGATGTTAAGGCACCCTTCAGATGCATTAGCTTGGAAATCATTTGATCAACGTTATGAGGATTGTGCCTCAGATCCTCGTAGTGTTCGATTAGGACTTGCAAGTGATGGGTTTAATCCATATCGTTTGATGAACACGACTTATAGTACATGGCCTGTGGTGTTGATTCCCTATAATCTTCCACCGTGGTTATGTATGAAACCATCTTCATTCATGTTGTCTATTATCATTCCAGGTAACACAAGTCCTGGAATTGACATCGATGTGTATTTGCAGCCACTAGTCCATGAATTGAAATTGTTATGGAGTGGGGTTGATGCTTTTGATGCTTATGATGGAGAGAAATTTAAATTGCGAGGCGCTTTTCTTTGGACTATTAATGACTTTCCTAGTTATGCAATGCTCTCCGGTCTGAGCACCAAAAGCTATATGGCATGCCCTATATGCATTGATTCGACTCCTTCTGAAAAATTTGGGAGTAAGACTTGTTATTGTGGGTATCGAAAATTGCTTACATCATGTCATCCATATCGATTTGAGAGTGACAGTTTTAACGGAAGCGAAGAGCATGGTGAAGCTCCACCTCGGCCTAGTGGGACTGACATATTGGGGCTACAAGAAAATGTTGGATATGTTTATGGGAAGGCATCAAAAAGAAAGAGAGGTAATGAGAGTAACAATGAAGAAGATGTTGTCATTGGTACCAAGAGAAGCATATTTTATGATTTGGAGTATTGGGAGCATAATTTGTTGAGGCATAATCTAGATGTAATGCACATAGAAAAAATTGTGTGTGACAATATTTTAAATACTCTCTTAAATACCGATAAAAGCAGAGATAAGAAGGATGATCGAGACGCCCTTCAAGGATGGGGCATAAATCCACATCTTTGGGTTCAAGATAATCATATGCCTTCAATTTCTTATTCTATGTCTGTATAGGAGAAAGAGAGGTTCTTAAAAGTTTTACAAAAACGCAGAGTCCCTGATGGCTATGGATCTAACCTTTCTAGATGCGTGAACATGAAGCAAAGAAGGTTGATTAACCTTAAGAGCCATGACAACCATGTGTTGATGCAAGATATCCTTCCCGTCGCATTAAGAGCTTCTAATGCAACAAAAGTAATTGATTTGCGTGCAAAATTGTCTTACTTTTTCAAGCAATTATGCTCCACTGCTATTGATCCTGATGATCTAGATGCTCTTCAAGAAGGAATTGTATTAACCCTTTGTGAGTTGGAAATGGAGTTTTTGCCTTCGTTTTTCACAATCATGGTTCATTTGCCAATTCACTTAGTGGAGGAGGTTAAACTCGGTGGACCAGTACAATACAGATGCATGTATCCCATTGAGAGGTTAGATTTATTTACATACATGTCTAATCTAAATTCATTTAGAAAATCTATAAGTGTACTGTATTTTAATTATAATTTGACTTTTTGAAAAGGTACTTGGCCCATCTAAAGTCACATGTAGCTAATAAAGCCCAACCTGAAGGGTTAATTGCAGAAGGCTACCTTTAAGGTGTTAAGACTGTCCATAACAAACCTAAACGAATTGATGATGATAGTCCCAATTCTGGAAAATACTTGTGTAATTCTGGCGGTCGAGTAATTGGGAAAGAGGTCAATTTTCGTCTAGATGACAAAAGCTTAAAACAAGCTCATCGCTATGTTTTACTGCATCATTCTGATGAAATTCAAGATCTTCTCGAGCAAGTAGCAAGTATTATTCTATTTTATGAATAACCAATTATTATAATATATTCCTTCCTTTGAAGAGAATTTTTAAATCTAAAGCGACAAATGAATACACATAACCTAATCACTGAAAGTGATGAAAGTGATTGGATCATCAACGAGTTCGGAGAGTGGTTGCGAAGTCAGGAGATATATATGTATCCTAATTTGTTCAATTTTCTTACAAAAATAGCACACTGTTTTTGACTTTATATTCTACCATGATAGGTACACTCAATAGATGAAACCACCGAAGATGGGAAACTTAGAAAAATTCTGGCAGGGGGGTTGAATTGTTATGGTAAAAAAATGAAGGGCTTTATGATCAATGGGTGTAGACACCCAAATGTGTCTCCCCAAAACAAAACCCAGTGATGAATACCTTACATGTCATTTGATTATCGAACAAATCGAGAGTGTGAAAAGTCTAGTGATGAGGATGTTTTTATTAAAATATCTCTTTTTGTTTTTGAAAATATTTCTTTTCTTACCCTATTTTTGAAAAACGTGCATTATAGTTTAGTTTGGTCCATGATATGGGTCCAATAATGGTGTAGTTAGATGGAGGTTGAAAAGACCTTTCCAACGATATATTATAAGCCCAATTCCGATAAATAATGAGGAAGTTATGGCCAAAATACTAAACTGGGCTCGAACCGGATCTTACCTAAGGCCCAATGATCATGTGGAGGGTACAAAGGTTTAATCCTATTCCTAAACTAATTAAGATTAATTAGAATCTTCTATAATTTTCTAAAAGATCATAATTATCCTTTTTGAAAAGATAAGAATTAAAGAATTTGAGTTAAATAAAAACTTCCCTTTTTTAAAAACTTTCCTGTTTCTTAAATCCTAATTCTATTCGAATTTAAAGATGTTCAAAGACAGTCAGGTTTTGTTTTCGTGCCTCATAATCTTTATCAAAATTTTATATGGTTGGATAGATTTTGAAATTATCTTTCCAATGATATATTACAATATTAAATCCAAGATATAATGAAAAAGATATGAATGAGATATGAAATTCTATCCAAAACTGACACCATCCTACTATTTCGGATATATATTTTTATCTAAAAAAGATTTTAATCTGATTCTAATTGGGTTGGAAATTAGACTTCAAGAGCTTTCCAACGACATATTATATTCCTTATATGGACTTTTGGATCAAAAGATGTGATAAAAACAAAATCTGCAAAAACTTCTGTCCATCGAGTTCTATTTCGATTCGAATTCGGATTCTCTTCTTATTCTTCGACCCTCTTTTTTCTCTATAAATAGAGGCCATATCTCCCCTTTTTCAATCACCAATTCCCATCAAGAATCTCTTGTTTACTCTCTCTCTCTCAATCTTTTCTAAACTAGCTTTTTGCATACAAAATTCCGCATTCACAAGATCTAGACATACCTAGCATAGTTCGAAGTTGCCTTCGCCCTAGACGTAAAAGGTTTTAATTTCTGAGGGTTTGGTCCCAAATCTCTATTTCAATTATTTAATTTAATTGTTTGATTTATTATTTTCCTTGAAGTTACTAACGTGTGTATTTTGTTATTAGAAAGAGATACGAGACATCCAAGTAAGTGCTTTAATTGATATTATGATATAGAAATCATGTCTAGGGTGTTTTGATCTTCCTAGTATCATGTTTAGGGTAATTTATACTATCAAATATGACAATTGTGTTTCCTACAATGCTTCCTATTCTTTTCCTAATATTCATGTTATTATCATGTTAGGGTTAAAGCTTTGATTTTTAATGTTTAGTGACATGATAAGGTTTGTTATTAATCTTGTTAGTATTATGCCTAGGATCTTGCTATTATTATTATTGTGCTTTATTATTAACATGATTATTTTTATGATTATAATTGTTATAATAATTGTTATGATTATTTATTATGTTGCTTGATGCTTATTTATTGTTATTGCTTGATCACGCCTTTTATGCATGTTTAAAGGGAATTTGGTACTTGTAATCACGCTTAATAAGATAATTGATAATCTTGTTTAGGGTTAATTTGATTATAATTCAAGTGATCGCCAATAATAGTTTATTTGTGCATTAAATTCAACCAACATAGATAAAAAGGTTTAGGGTTAATCCTATTGATTGCATGTTAGTCAGAAAGCGCACATGAATACGATCAGAATAAAGTAGAGGCCTATTATTAGGGCAGGTTCAATCTCTTTTAGGTTGGATTTGTACCTTCATCCCCGAACTACCAGTCATGGTTCCAGCCCAATTGGAGTTGACGATCTCCAGGATCGTTAAGGGGTGTAACCTTCATCCTGTGAACGGTTTACAAGTTCCTAAAACTTGTTGGCGACTCTTTTGCTCTAGTTTCCTTCCCTTTGGACGCCACCATGCTTAAGTGTATGATCACAGTGGGGTTCAAGTTTGGGGTAATGCTTGAAATATTTCCTACAATGGGTATAAATTTCAGATCATGAACCGTGATAGCCGTTTGACTACCCAAAATTCTTGAATCATGGTTGAAGCAGATGGAGAAGCATACTATGGGAAAGTGAAGGATATATATGAATTGGAATATTATGGGACTTACAAAGCTGTATTGTTTCATTGTGTTTGGGTAGATATACATAGGGGTGTTGAATCAGATCAAAATGGCTCTATATGTGTTAATTTCTCAAAGTTGATGCATTCAGGAAGAAATTTGGCAAGATGATCCTTTTATTTTTTCATCTCAAGCAAAACAGGTTTTCTACATTGAAGATGAGATACGAAAAGGATGGTTTCATGTTGTAAAGACTAAGCCTAGAGACTTGTTTGATTTAGGGGATGAGTTACCCAAAGTAGATAACGACAATGAATGATTAGTTTCCTATTTTATTATTTAATTTGGATTTGCAATTGCTGAATTTAATTATGAGTTTATATTTGTCATTAATCAATATTTCCTTTTGGTAAATTTATCCCTTTACTTTTTGTTAATTCTATTTGTGAATTACAATTGATTTTCTCATTCCATCTAATAGTTATAGCAGTTTTTCATAGATATTACTAACTGAATGTCATTTGAAAATATAAAATGTTTTGTCGTTTTGATTTTAAACATAAGGCATACTTTAATGTACTCCCGTAATAATTATTTAAGTGATTTTTGTTTTGTTTTGTTTTGTACAATAGACTGCATATATGGAGTATAATAAAACAATTAACATTTAATTGCCAGTTAATATGGTTCTAGTCTGCTCTTATAATCCTTATTTGATCTCTCATTTTATATAGTTGTTGGGCAGTCCAGTCCTTGCTGCCTTTTGCCTGAAGCCTTTTCAAATTGCTGAATATTTTGAGTCAGAAGTATTCTCATGATTCTTATTGTACATATTATGTACCTTGCAGCATTTTGTAAAATGATTCAACTGATTGATTATAAAATGATAATCGGATCAAGCTATTTCACATAACCTTTTTTCACCATTAGACAGCAACGATAGTATGCATCAGTAAAGGAGGCATATCTTACGGGGGGGATAAAATAAATGATTTTAGAATTTTTTTACGTGAAGTACAAAAAAAGTTGAACATATGCAAGTTTATAGTCCTAGCCCTTTTTTCCGGTCAGATTATATCAATATTAACAATGTCTACTTGCGTTTTGGTGACAGGGTCAGTCCCAGATCATAATACTCCTGTGAAGGTAGAGGTACATGTATTTGACCCAAGCAACTTAGGAAAGCCATCATTATCTGAGGATGAGGAGTAATGATCTACATTTATGACCAGTTTACTTTGCTTGTTGCAGTTGTTTAATGGTAAGAAGTAAGTAGTATCTATATTTTCAATGTAGATCTGAAAACGATTTGGTATCCCCACAATCATGATAGCAGGTTTTTCAAACTTTAAGTAATTTAATTTTAGCATTGGTGCTGATATCGCTTTGATCTCGAAATTTTGATTATAATGTGTTGGGTTGATAATTTCTGCTGTATGATCTATTTGTATTTTGTATCACTATGCAACTAATTATGTTGTTTGTGAAAATAATGTCTTTAAATTTATGTACTGGGGCTCCATGTGAATATTACTTGGCTTGATACTTTATTTTCACTAAAATATCCAAACATCTGCCCTTAATCATAACATCCCCATGTCTTCTATCACACATTGTAAATTGACATCATGACATGTTATTGTTTCCACTCTTTATTTGGATATATTAGCAGGAACTTGTGAAAGATAATCAACTGGGCTTTGATGAATAAATAAATAGAATCAAGAATAAAAAATAACTATGACACTAACAGCTACAGTTTTAATTCTAATACTGGAATTTGGCCTAAAAAACTTTAATTTTGCACTAGGTTGATTATAATTAGAGGGTAGATTCTGATTTCTTATAAGGCATGTTTCCCTTAGTTGATTGCATGCATGTGTAATTATATTCTCTTGCTAATAAACTGTTCGAAAAAGGCTTTTGCTCGTGCAAGGTTTGATCATGGGAACTTGAAAATCAGAGAGTATTTATTCTAGAAGGCAACCAAGTATACTGGCATTTGTACATAATGTAACCTGTAGTTTTCGCAGCAAAACAGTTTACTTTTACCTTTTCTGATGTCCATATGGTAAAGCTAGGTTAGTTGTGGAAACTCATCTTGTATTTGTTTCTTGCACATCAACTCAAGGACCTAATAATACAAGTTTGGTCTAATTATGCGGAGTATTTCTATTCTGACTGATCCTGCATTTCGTCCATGTTTATCTTATGAAGTAGCAGGTGTTTTTGGATTCACGTTTTTTCTGTGTTCATCTTATCTAGTAGCCAATGCAGATGTTTTAGATATTTTTTGTTCCATTGCCACAGAGTGGTCACACAGTAAATTTTTTCATCTTGCTGCATCTCCTAAGGTCTGAGCTTTTCTGACAAGGAAATGAGGCACATCTAAACAACTATAATCTGTCTGATATCCTATGCTGCAAACATAACTTCTGACTAGTTGTATTTGTTTCTGTTAATAGGTGTCTCATAATGAGTTACAAAAGTAAAAGAACTGCTTTAACTCTTGGCGAGGCTCAATTTTCTTAAAATAAGAAACCCACTTCGACATCCTTACAATCTAAGTCCAGCCATATTGCAGTGTCACAATCCAACTTTTCAGAGTCTTCTAACCCATCCACCCAATGTGGACCATTTAGCCCTCCGACACTTGGAAGATCACAAACATTTGGACACATATCGCAACCAATCAAATCTTCTATTAATGAATCAAAACCCACATCTACATCATCTTCATCTGTAGCTGCTGCATCAAAAGCAGGTATGCCAACTATATATAATTCCATCAAACTCCAAACATAAGATGTCATCAAGACCTCCTTTAATCCCATCACAACCTAGATCGTATCCTATGTTACAATCTGTAACACCACAAACATCACAACTCCCTCATAAAGAAACACTACAGCCTCACAAAGGAACAACTCAACCTACTAAAGCATCAAAGCAGCATAAGGCTATAGAGCATCCGACTATTCCACCTTTTACTAGAGCTAAATCTGGTGCACTGCCGTCACAAGAAACAACACAAGTCCCTCATAAAGAAACAACTCAGCCGACTAAAGCATCAAAGTAGCCTCAAAAAGCTACAGAACATCCGAGTAAACAACCTTTTCCTAGAGCTAAAACAGGTGCACTGCTGGTGGCAGCTACACAACAACCTATTGTCTCTCCTTAGACTGGAGCTAAATCCCAATTAGAAAGAAGAGTTGTTTCACCCTTGGAAGCTATGCAACAAACTCAAAAGAAGCATCCTATGATGTCTTCTAATTTTTGAGGTGAACCCTTGACACAACCTCAAATGAATACAACCTGTTCAGTGGGACTCCAAAAGGAGAAGTCTCATGCATATATTCATGCTGAAAGCAACAAAAGGTTAAATTTTAACTCTGACGAACCTGAATCTCAGTCAGAGAGTGAAAAAGAGTTGACTGAGTCAGGTGGAGTGGACAGTGGTTGTGGCATTTGGTAAGTGTAAATGTATATTTAATATTATGTGCTTTGTTTTTTTCCTTTTCGGATGTTTTTTTTTTAATTGTTTTACACTTACCTAATTTCATTGTTTTCAAAGATGTCGATGGAACACGACACCTTGTGAAGGGTTCTGTTCAGCCTCGAGATGTGTGGAATAATGCACCAGGATTTAGGTACTTCGTCCAATTTAATGAATTCAACCAACCTCTTCACAAAGGTGGCTCCATCCTTGTGAGTTTCTTAGGAGACATTGCTAAACGAGAAGAATTTTGTCCCGTGGGAATTTTAATTTGGCATAAGTTGAGCTCGAATATGAGAGGCAATATTGTTAACCTTGTTCAGGTACGCCTTTTAATCGTTCACCATGAATATATAATCTTACTTTCATCAATACACTTATAATCTATTGCATGCCTGACATATGCTATGGTTCTCTGATATATGACATATGATATAATTATGAATGCCACAATAATAACTCACATGTAGTATGATACGCTATAAGTTATATATGCTATATAGATTAATCTTAATTTAACTTTATTTGTACATTTACTTTAAGGCACATTTTCTGTTACTCGAAGGAAAGGAAATGAGGAATGCTATTTTGAAGCGTATTGGCAAAGCATGGAAAAATCATAGATATGCATTAAAGAAGGATTATTTGATCCTGTGGAAAAAACGCGTGAGCAAAATTATGCTAGTATACCTGATGGAATCACAATTCAAAATTGGAGTTTTCTGGTTGATTATTGGCTTTCATCAGACACCAAGGTTTGCATTTTGATTTTTACGGGAATTTTTTGTTTATAGATAAGCTCTGTATAACCGTTTTGTATGTTGTCAAGTTGTTAGTAACATTTTAGTAGGATATAATAAATGAACAATCCTAGATGTGTGAGTAACATTTTGGTAAATATGTTGTTTATCCTGATCAACTCCTCCCACAATGTCGTCTAATTCTTCATAAGCGATAACCTATGACCAGCAAATCTATAAACTTATAGTCTTTATAAGGAACAAAGCAGAGAGAGAAAAGAGTATACACAATGAAACAACAGTAATGGACCTCCTGTATTCGCCGCTGATGCTACAACCCTTTTCCTTTGTTGTCTCTCTAATAAGCCACATATTCTCTCCTTCCCTCTTATCTTGCTGTTGCAAATAGTCGTTTGCTTGTGTTAGCATTGCATCCCATCAGATATAGTTAGTCACAAAGGTTTAGAGATCTCAAATCCATTATATTTACACAGTACACGTGTTAGTGAGAACAGAGGCTAGCTTCCATCAAACCAACTCACTACCTAATCACACAAGCAGATCTGTTATATTCTGATTATAGTGGTTTTAGTGTGATGTAACTTTATTTCTATCTCATGCTAACCATGATTTTAAATAAACAGAAAATGTCTGAACTCGGAAAAGCTGCTCGTGCGTCGCAAGTTCTCGTGCGCAAGAGTGGTGCTAAAAGCTTTGCAAATCGCAGAGCTATTCTGGTATAATTATCCTTCATTTTATTTAGTCCTAAAATTTGCATTTAGCGTTTTTTTTTTCTGTTTGACTATCTTACAAGATTTGGAAGAAAATGTAACTTCGTCAATTTAAAAGACTTAAAATAGCGGAAGTTAAATGTCGGATATTTGTATGTTTCTCACATTGCAGAAAAAACAAAAAGGAGATTTCAGTGAATTGGAGTTTTTTTAAAAGTGTTTATAGCGAAGGAGATGGAAGATTCAAAGAGGGCACAACATCTCATCATCAGTTTGTGGTATATATACCAATGAAAATCAGTTTTACCACTAATTTATTAGCTCTTTGCCAAGTCTTCTAGTTTTCTTATCATGTAACAGGAGGATGCAATCAAGAAGGTGCAAGAAAGCCTTGATTACTCCTCTTCTTCCATTCCCAAGGTTGATATTGAAAATGAAGTTTTCAATCAACTTATGTATCAAGGCGAGATCCCTAAGCGTCCTCTAAATTATGGCTTTGGTGTGATGCAAAGCGACATCTTTGGAGTGGAAGGACATTTAAGGAAAGAAGGGTCTTACTATGTCAACAATAGTGATATGGAAGTGGAGAAGTTGAAGGTTGCACTGTTAGATATGAAGAAGCAAAATGAGGATGTTGATGAACAAAATCAAATATTGAAAACAAAATTTGATGCAGTTGGTTCTATGATGGCACAGGTTTGGAAGGCAACACGCAGTGGAAATGTTTCATCAGAAGTTATAGATAATGCAATACAACTACTTGATTCTCAGGTTTGGAATAAACCATTTCTTTTTTTATCCACTTCCTTTTTTTTAAAATTTCCTTTCATTATCTGTGGCAAGATTAAAATTGCATGCATGAACAATGTAAGAGGAATTACTTAGAATTACATGCTGTGGAAATTATTCATTAAAATCAACTTTACTTGTCTTTAAAATTCCCTTACATTATCCTTAATAAGAATATTACCAGTTGAGTTAAGCACCTCAAACCATGCTTGGTATATTTAAACAGATAAGGGAGAGGCAAGTACATATATTATCAAATAAAAAACAAAGAAATGAAATCAATTACATGCATTTCCAGTGAATCTTATTGTTGCCGGGTTGTTGTCTTGATTTTGTTGTTGCCTACTTGTTGTCTTGATTTTGTTGTTGCCTAGTTGTTGTCTTGGTTTTGTTGTTGCCTGGTTGTTCAATTAATGTTATGTTGCTGTAGCTGTTGCATAATTTTTCAGTTTGGTGGTGTTTTGAGCAAAGGAGCAGATTTGAACAAGTTATAATTGCTATTTGGAAGGGCCATATCTTCTTCAATTTATGTCCAATTGAGTGATTCTTTTTTTTTTTTTTTTTATTTTGGTTGTTATTCAATGTAGATTACACATAAAAATTCACCATCAGACCCCGAAGCCAAGTATGAAGAAGAAAAGAAGTAGATGGGTCTGATGATTTTGAAAATTGCACATTGTCCATCTTAAACATTAGTCCATAAAATAGATTTAGACTCATTAATGTATATAAATATAATGCATAAAATAATAATAAAACAATCACTCATTAATGTATATATATATATAATGCATAAAATAGATTGATGTAATAATATGTCATGAATGCAACATACATAATAATCATGCATGCATATGTTTAGATTAGGTAAGAAGAGTCTTACAGAATTTGGGATGGCATTTTTGATAGTCTTCATGTCACTAATTTGAAACTTGGCAGTAACCACCTTTCTTGGCCAAAGCTCCACCCTTTCAATTCCACTAAGCACAGAACACTAAAACCGAGCTAACCCAAATATACATCAAACCTTCCCATAATCCCATTTTCTTTATGCTCCCTTTCTTCCTAAAACTTTGGTCATTTTTACTTGACATAACTATTGGATGATTTTGAGCATCATGATAAAGTTGCTTACCATTCTCCGATGAAATCTGTTGTGAGCCTTCGCCTTTCCCTTGCTTACCTTTACTGCTGCCCTTGGTGGAGAAGTGTTGTCAGTCTTCCCCTTTCCCCTTTCCCCTGCTGCTGCTGCTGCTTTTGTCCCATGCTGACTGGTGGTGGCTATGGGTTCATTGCAAGATTGCTATTTTAGGTGGTTTTAGGTTCGATTAGGGAGAAGTGGTGTTAGTTAGAGGCAAGTTAGTACGTTTTAGGTAAATGTTTGAAAGTTAGTCATTTTATATAGCTAGATTGATAAAGAATACAGTAAAAAAATATTCACCATTTATAGATAATTAAAAAATTACTTATGGTTGCTGCGAGTGTGATGAAGTATGTTTCTGATTATGGGGAGAATGCTAGTAGGGTGTTCAAGCCCCCTACAATGCTCACTCCTGTTGTGTCTTCGTGGAAGTGCCCAGGGGCTGGTTGGGTTAAAATTAATTGTGATGCTCACATTGGCCAAGCTACAAGGCTAGGGGTCGTGATTAGAGACGATTGTGGTAATGTGGTGGCTGCTGCAGTTCGAAGGGAGCATGCGGGGTGGGTTCCTTCTCTAGCCGAGGCTGCTGCTTGTAGATATGGGATGCTCTTGGCGTGCAGGTTGGGGTACAGCAGAGTGATTATTGAAAGCGATGCCCATCTTGTTGTACGTGGTCTCAAGCAGCGAATGCAGGGGTTTGATCCCTTTAGTTTGCTATTGAATGATATTTTATCTATTGCTAATTTGCTAGTTCTTTTTCTGATTTGTCGTTTTCTCATATTAAAAGGGCAGGTAATACTTGGACCATAATGAGCATACATTCTGCAGTTTGTTATCTTTATCCCTAATATTTGAATAGGAATGTCATTTGTTATTAGCCGAGCACATACCGCCTTTACTAGCAATGGGTTAATTACTTGTGTTGTGTAAGAAAGTGACTATTTAGTACAAAAATTCTTGTTAGCTAGGCGTATCACTGGACAATTTTTTTCTTGGTTTACGTTCCTCTATGGTAAATATTTTCTGTTTAACTTCTCTAATTTTGCAATACTACTACTACAATAATTGTGCACATATCAAATTTTCTTCGCAGGTTGTTGATGATGTAGGTAGCAATGGTAAAGAGTAAATGAAGAGCGTGATTTGGCTTCAAGCACTCTTATTATATATATGTGTGGGTATTTATTAGCTTTGATAGCGTTGTGTGTAATTAGTTTGAACATCTTTTTTAGGAAAATATCTATATATCTCTGTATTGAAATACTACACTTGTTTAGTTCAATTGGATGTATAACATTATTATGTAAACGGATTTTTATATATATGTATATATGTGTGTTTTTTCTATATATATATATATGTTACTTTTTGTAAATACATTTTCATCAATTATGATTTTATATATTATTATTATTATTATTATTATTTTATTTGTTTAAAGTTTTATATAAGTACTTCATTAATTTAATTTTATCAATTTTCGTCCAAAAAAAAGGAGGGGGGGGGGAAAAGTGATGCTTTTATAAATAAAAGTTATTGGTGGTATTTAAATTGTTGGAAATAATATATCATCATTTTGACACACAAAAGTGTCGCAATTTTATAAACAATGACTAACAAAAGCGTCACAAGTTTTTGGACATTAATAATGGTGGGAAATATAGCCCCCAATTTGACACACAAAAGTGTCATAATTTAATAGTAATGACTCAAAAAAGTGTCATAATTTTTTAGTAATGACACAAAAAAGTGTCATAATAATTTAGCGATGACACACAAAAGCGACATATAATACTTATAAATTGACACAAAAAAGCGTCAAAATATTTTGGCTTCAACAATTTTGACGCTTTTTAAAGCGTCAAAATAGAAAATTATGACGCTTTTTAAGGTCAATATATGTACAAAAAAGTGTCAAAATGTGCCTTGTTTTTTCGTAGTGAAAGGCTATCAAAGGATCTGTGGTCTCAGATTTCCTAGCGGATTTCCCAATAGAAGATTCAACGCCAATACGCGACAATGAATTTCCAGACGAAGACTTGATGGTCACAGAAGATGATACTTGGACTTTATACTTCGATGGAGCCTCAAACCAAAAGGGATGTGGCGTTGGAGTATTATTAGTATCACCTAAAGAAGAGCACGTTCCAATCTCAATAAAGCTAGATTTCGACGTTACCAACAACGCTGCTGAATACGAAGCATACGTGGTAGACCTTGAAACAGCTTTGACATTGGGAGTAAAGATATTACGAATATTTGGGGACTCTTCATTAATCATCAACCAAATTTCTAAAAGATGGAAAGTAAGGAGTGAAAGTCTAGCCCCTTACCAAACTTATCTAGAAACTCTCACCAATCAGTTAGAAAAAGTAGAATACACTTATCTACCTAGAGAGGAAAATAAATTTGCTGATGCTTTGGCAAGACTAGCCTCAATGGTTAGGATTCCTACGAAAATTGAGCAAATGCCTCTAACTATAGAGAAAAGGCACAAATCGGCTTATATTCAAGCCATAGAAGATAATGAATTGATATAAGATGAAGAAGAAGAAGAAGTAGAAGAAGAAGAATAAGAACCGTGGTATACAAATATACTTAATTATGTCACCAAAGGAAAATACCTTCCTCATGCTGACAAAAGAGCAAAACGAGCATTAAGACTCTTGGCTTCCCAATACGTACTCATAGACAACGAGTTACATAAAAGGGTACCTAAGTGTAGGGCATATTTGAAGCATTATCCCTAACTTGAACCCCACTGTGATCATACACTAAAGTATGGTGGCGTCCAAAGGGAAGGAAGCTAGAGCAAAAGAGTCGCCAACAAGTTTTAGGAACTTGTAAACCGTTCACAGGGTGAAGGTTACACTGCACCCCTTAACGATCCAGGAGATCGTTAACTCTAATAAGTCTAGAACCAAGACTGGTAGTTCGAGGATGAAGGTACAAATCCAACCTAAAAGAGATTAAACCTGCCCTAATAATAGGCCTCTACTTTATTCTGATCATATCCATGTGCGCTTTCTAACTAACATGCAATCAATAGGATTAACCCTAAACCTGTTTATCTATGTTGGTTGAATTTAATGCGCAAATAAACTATTATTGGCGATCACTTGAATTATAATCATATTAACCCTAAACAAGATTATTAATTATCTTATTAAGCGTGATTACAAGTACTAATTCCCTTTAAGCATGCATAAAAGGTGTGATCAAGCAATAACAATAAATATCAATATCAAGCAACATTATAATAATCATAATGATAATCAAAACAATAATCATCATAATAATAATTATAATCATAATAATCATGTTAAAGCATAATAATAGCAAGACCCTAGGCATGATACTAACAAGATTAATAACAAACCATATCATGTCACTAAACATTAAAAAATCAAAGCTTCAACACTAATATGATACTAACATGAATATTAGGAAATAAAGTAGGAAGTATCGCAGGAAACACAATTGTCATATTTGATAATAGAAATTATAGTTATTACCCTAAACATGATACTAAGAAGATCAAAACACCCTAACATGACACTAGGAATCATAATAACAACCTATACATGATTTCTATATCATAATAACAATGTAAACAATTAAAGCACTTACTTTGATGCCTCGTACTTCTTTCTAATAACAAAATACACACGTTAGTAAATTCAAGGAAAATATTAAATCAAAAAAATTAAATTAAATAATTGAAGTAGTGATTTGGGACCAAACTCTCAGAAATTAAAACCTTTCACGTCTAGGGCGAAGGCAACTTCGAATTATGCTATGTATGTCTAGTGCTAATGTATGAGGAATCGTGTAAAGAAAGCTAGACTAGAAAGAGAGAGAGAATCAAGAATTTCTTGATGAGAGTTGGTGATTGAAAAGGGGGAGATATGGCCTCTATTTATAGAGAAAAAAGAGGGTCGAAGAATAAGAAAAGAATCCGAATTCGAATCGAAATAAAACTCGATGGACAACAGTTTTTGCGGATGTTGTTTTTATCATATCTTTTGATATAGAAGTCCAAATAAGGCATATAATATGTCGTTGGAAAGATCTTGAAGTCTACTTTCCAAACCAATTAAAATCAGATTAAATTATTTTGTAGATAAAAAGATATGGCGAAAATAGTGGGACGATGTCAGTTTTGGATAGAGTTTTGTATCTCATTCATATCTTTTTCGTTATAGCTCGGAATTAATATTATAATATATCATTGGAAAGATAATTTCAAGATCTATCCAACCATATAAAATTTGGATAAATATTATGAGGCACGAAAATAAAATTTGACTGTCTTTGAACATCTTTAAATTCGAATAGAATTAGGATTTAAGAAAAAGGAAAGTTTTAAAAAAGGAAAGTTTTTATTTAACTCAAATTCTTTAATCTTATCTTTTCAAAAGGGATAATTAAGATCTTTTAGAAATTTATGGAAGCTTCTAATTAATCCTAATTAGTTTAGGAATATAATTAAACCTTTGGACCCTCTACATGATCATTGGGTCGTAGGTAAAATCCGGTTTGGGCCCAGTTTAGTATTTTGGCCATAATTTTCTCATTGTTCATCAGAATTTGGCTTATAATATATCGTTGGAAAGGTCTTTTCAAACCCCATCAAACTAAATGATTATTAGACTCTTATCATGGATCAAACTAAACTGGAATGTACATTTTCATAAATAAGGTAAGAAAAGAAATATTTCAAAAACAGAAAGAAGAGATATTTTAATAAAAACATCCTCATCACTAGATGATAAGTGACTTTTATGTCACTTCTAGGGTGTTTATTGAGTCATTTTCCGGCTTATTTTACAACAATTTAACTCATTTTGTTCTTTATTTCTATTATTTGCTAATTCTCATCTTTTATCTTTATTTTATGTATTTTAGTAGTTTTTAATAGTTTTTAGCTTATTTTCATAATTTATTTAATTTCTCTAATTTTCTATGTTTATATTTTAAGTTTTTAGTTCTTGTTATATAATAAGTTCCTAGTTTCTCACATTTTCTTATTTGTTTTAATTTAGTCATTTATTTTGATTTACTAATTTTATATTATTTTTACTTCGTTTTATTTTATTATATTTTGTTCTATCCTCGTGTCGGTTTTTTGTTGTAGGTATGTTCGGGTTACTTAGTTCTATTTTATTTTTCTCAATCCCTTTGTTCGGTTTTGTGTGTAGGTGTTCGGGTTTTATGTCAAGTGAGTTCGGTTTTCGAATTCATGTCAAAATTCAATAGCCACTTCAACACACCAAACAACCACCAGAGTAGCTCCCCTGCTCCCATAAACCGCACCTTCCACCAGCCACCAAAATCACCATCAAACGCACCCACCTATCACAGCCACAATAACGCCCACAACAACTCCAACTCACCTCCAATCTACCGCCCTGAACCACCAACAACAACCAGCCGCATCAACTCACCACGACACCAAGCAGAAACCCCTCTCCCCCTTCATTCACCACCTCACGCACTGCTCCCTCACGCAACCAGTAGCTCACAAACCACCAACAACCTTCATTAGCCCCCGGATTCACCACGCACACCAGCCAAATTGCTCCCAATTCCCCAACAAACAACAACAATTAACCACCGTCAAATAACCGCAGCGTCGCCACACACTCCTGAACAGCCCCTGCTTCACCGTCAACCAAAACCCACAGTAATCAACCACCAATCACCTCCGCAACAGCCATCACAATCTCCTGCTCCTTCGCGCACTGCAACACCACTATACCACACACAACAGTCCTCTAAAACCACGGCAATTAACCGCACCTCTTCCCTGCAATTCTCGGCCACCGCAAATCCAAATCAACCCCATCAATTCGCACAAGCATCACCCAAATTCAGAGCAATTTAAGTTCATTTGGGTTCGAGCAAACTGAATAGGAGTTCGATTGAAGTACGAGTCAGAAACTTTTGAGGTTTTGTAATTTGAAGAGGTGTGGTCGAACACACCCATGGTTCGACCGAACCAACCCTGTAGTTCGGCCGCACCAACCCATGGTTCGACCGAACCATTTCACGAGCTTCGCGTGTGACTCTTATTGAAAATCGGACGGCCGCGATTAAGTTATTCTTGATGAAGATTTTGCTGATTGATGTCGATGAAGGGTGAAGATACGTGCGATGGAATTGATGATGAGAATCAGAGCAACCACAAGAAAGGGGAATTGGGGGTCTGATTGTTTTTGTGGGATTTGTTTGTTTTTCCCCTTTTTAATTTCTTTTTCCTTTCCTTCCTTTTTATTCTTTGTTTTGTCATTTAATTAGTTTAGTTAGTTTTCTTTTTATTTGTCTTTTATTTTCCTTGTATTATAAATACCCCTTTTGGGGTTAATACTCTCTTAACTTTCAATCAACATTTTTTTTTAGATAGATTAGATTAGTTTAGCCTCTTTTATTTTTCTCTCTTAGGGTTAGATTAGGATTTTCTCTCTCTAGTTTAGGAGTAGTTGTAGAGAGAGAAAGCTAGGATTTCCATGGAGTTTTTGAGATGTTGAAGAAGCAACTTTGTGGAACTTTTTCTCATCTATTCAATGAGCATTTTCTAACTTTCTCTTATCTTTATTTCTTTGCTTAATTCTTAGTTTTTGCTTTTTGTTTGTTGATTTGAGTAGATTAATTAGTTTGTTTGTTTAATCTTGTTTTTATTCTTATTTTACCTTGTTTTCCATGTCTTTCTTCATTATGTTAGCTTAGGTCTTGCTCTAGGGAATTGGATGAAGGTTATATTAATGAATTGAATGATTAATTGTGATTAGTATGAAATTATTTCTTGATTATTGTGTATGGGTGATGCTTTTATGGATTAGAATCTTTCTTGCTAATCGATTCTATGCTCTTAATTGTGCTTTCAATCAATTGTGCGAGAGTGAGTTGGTTGAGAGCCCTAAATTCTTCCATACCTTTGCTAGGCTAGTTGCACGAGAGTGAATTAGTTTAGTAGGATAATTAACATGCTTAATTGTGCGAGAGTGAGTTAAATGTGTTGATGTTCCTAATCGAGGTCATTTTCATCTATTTGTATGATGTTGTTTAATACATTGATGTGATTGGATTCCACTTTCCCTAGTTTTAGTTGTTTGTTCGTAGTCGTGTTTAGTTTAACCTCTCTCTATCTCACGACCTTTACTAGTAGTCTAGTTGGCACAAATTAATACACTTAGTCCTTTTGGGTTCGACCCTTTACTTGCCACTAACTAGTTTAGTGTAAGTTTAGGTATTATAAATTTCTAATGTGGTTAGGGTTAGTGGTCCCAACGACCTACTTCCACCCTCGATCACTAGACTTTTCACACTTTCTCTTTATTCGACAATCATATGATATGAAAGGTATTCATCACTGGGTTTGGTTTTGGGGAGACACATACGCGCCTCTGAAAAAAGAGCTTCTTTTTAATATGTTTATGCGTCTCTGAACAAAGAGCTTTTGAATGATATGTCCACGCGTCTCTGAACAAAGAGCTTTGATGATATGTCTACACGTCTCTGAATAATAGAGCTTTAAAATAATATGCCCACGCGTCTCAGAGCAAAAGAGCTTTGATGATATGTCCACGCGTCTCTGAACAAAAGAGCTTGATGATATGAATGTTTGTTGTGATAATATTCCGAAGAAAACTTTGAAGACCAACGCTTGTCGATCTTTAAAGCTCGCTTGAACTTTGCTTCCGCTATGCCAGTACTCGGCGCTTTTGCTGCTTGTGAACCATTATGTTGGTACTTCTGCTGTTTATGAACCAGTATGTCGGTGTCTTGCGATGAGCCAATGTTTAGGCGCTTTTGCGATGAGCCAATGTTTAGGCGTCTCTGAACAAAAGAGCTTGATGATATGAATGTTTGTTGTGATAATATTCCGAAGAAAACTTTGAAGACCAATGCTTGTCGATCTTTAAAGCTCGCTTGAACTTTGCTTCCGCTATGCCAGTACTCGGCGCTTTTGCTGCTTGTGAACCATTATGTTGGTACTTCTGCTGTTTATGAACCAGTATGTCGGTGTCTTGCGATGAGCCAATGTTTAGGCGCTTTAAGCTAAGTGATACAATCTTTCGTCAGGTCGATCACTTATTACGATTGTAATCAAGCCGTCTACTTAATCATGTCAAATTTCTTATAGGGGATAACTGGCGTACCAAGAAACCCAAAATTGCTGAAAGAGGTTGAAATAACCGTTCTGAGTGGCTGAGCGTTCTGTCGCCGCTGCAATTGCCTCTAGCGCTGCGATTTGGCCCTGTCACCAGACGCTGAGATCTAACGCCAGGCGCTGAAATTTGTTGCCAGACGCTAGATGTTGTCGTCTGGCGCTGGAGTAGGGTCTTCCCTATTCTGCTGCACCTGTAATTTATCTTTGACTATAGGACTTTGCCAATTTCTTTAATTATTTTAGGGTTGACCTAAGGTTTAATGTCGCTTGAATCATTGACTTGACACGACTCAAGGCATAAACTTGACTTACTGTGATTGACTCGAGGTTGACTCGACTCGAAGTGAAATGACACGTGTGACTCATGACCCGTGTGTGCATTGTATTGTGATCGTGGGACTCGAAAATACACAAAAAAGCAAAAATTTTCCGTCATTTTTGTGGAGGGTACCGACATTCTCCCGAAAAAGAAAGACACGAAAAAGAATCAAAGTGAAGTTTTTGAAGGTGCATGTTGAATGAGCTTAGTCAAATGTTGTTTCTCACAGTACAAGGATTGTAACATCTTAGACTATCCTAGTTGACTCGATAATGAAAGTATTTGGGTAACTTAGGCACGGAGGCTAAGCACTTCATACTTTGTGATGCAATGATGAGTGATGTTGATATGACAAGGCATGCTTCAGCGTTGTGTTAAGATTCCATGACAAAGGGTTCCTAAGGGAAAGTATATTTGGTCATGTATCTGTGCGGTGTGTGAAAGTGACACTAAAGTTAGGCCGCAAGGGCTAAAGGTGTGGAAAAAGATATTATTTCAAGAAGAGTCAAATGATGGTGACTCTTAGGTTAGGTAAGCTAATGATGTAGGGATCAAGCCCCCAAGTCTAGCTCTAAGTATATAGGGATGAGCATAGGAAATTCATAGATATGACCATGATGTGTGAATGTGAATGTGAATGTGAATGCATGTTTATTACGGCCGCACCTCGATGTGAGGTTGCCTACGTATCCGTTAGGAATCAGGCCGAACGTAGCTCTAGTCGAACCTCGCACAAGTGTGTGTATACCTCAATAAGGTCTTTTTAAGGGTTGTAACGTGGTTAGGCTAAAGGTTGAAGAAGAAGGGGATAAAGAGCTCAAGACCCTAGATAAGCCCCAAGGTGTGTAACTTTGCTATTGAATATTTGTATTTTCATGCTTGAGGTTTTCTACTCTTTTTTAGCTCTTTCTTTTGCTTTAGCATTTATTTCATTTTTATAAGTGTGGACATTTATTTTCATGCGGTCTATCACTCACTTGGAATTCATGTTTCTCAGGCACGGTACCGAGCACTCGATAAGAGACGCAATCTGAGACGTGTTCATATCAAAGACATGTTCATGTCAAAGACATTGGAACACTTGCACTTTTGTACACTTTTATTATTATTATTATTTTTTATTTTTTTCTATTTTAATCTTTTGATGTCACTCAAGCTTTTTTTTGAAAATTGCATAAGTTGCACACAATCCCATCCCAAAGTTAGGTAGATATGAGTTGAAAAATGAAGGGTGTATCGTTAGACGAGGCCCAAAGTGGTTTATCAAAACAGGATTGTATATTTGAAGGGTGAAAGGTGATATGGCTACAAGAGGTGCCTCAAATCATTGATATACCTTGTGCGTAGTTACACATGGATTTTTTTTTTAATGCAATGTAATGAAATGATCATATGCAAGAAAACAAATGCTCATTTTATTAAAAGGGGAAAAGAAAGAATCTACAAAATTAATCTAAGGGAAAATAAAGGTGCCTATGCTAGACTTATTAAGAAGAGGAAAAATGAAAAAGAAATAGAAAAAAGGGGTCATGAAATCTTGTCGTTGCAGCTCGCCTCTTGCCTTGTGTTTTTCATAACTTGGTGTTCTTGTCGACTGGAGGTATTGGAAGCCCGTTATTGTCGATCAAATATTGGATTGCTTCCTTTAGCTTCCAACAGCTCTAAGTAGTATGACCCCTACCTTGATGGTACTTGCAGTGTACATTTGGGTTCCAACTAGGCAATCTCTTCTCAAGTGGGGGATCTTGAATAGGTCCAATAGGAGTAATGAGTCCCTTTGCATGGAGTCGATCGAAAGCATCATCGTAGCTAATTCCAATAGGGGTGAAATCCTTTCTTAGTTGCTTTCTAAATCCTCGATTATTCATGTCGAAGATTTCATTCAGGTCGCAAGTACCAACACTGTTACTAGAGTAGGTGTTTTCGAAAGGAGAAGGATAGTCGTTCTTCTTTCCTTTACAGCCACTGTTACTATCGTTACTAATCTTGGCCTTCTTGTCGCACGGAGGAACATGAAGGAGATTTGAATCAATGAGGTCTTGAACACGATCCTTGAGGGCGAGATAAATTTCGGTAGTATGACCACGACCTCTATGGTATTGGCAATAAGATTTTGGATCCCAATTGGGATACCTTTTTCAGGCGGAGGGTCTTGACTGGGACCAATGGGGTGAATGAGTCTTTGATCGTGAAGACAGTCAAAAGCTTCATAATAAGTCATTCCTATTGCTGTGTATTCTTCAATGGTCTGTTTTTCCCGTGGCTTAGGAGCATTGAGTTCTTCATTAAATCCTTGGTGAGAATTTTGTTCAATAACCATCACCCGATTTGCTAGTCCTTCTACCACATTCAAGAGCATGGCAACGACATCTTGCAGTTTTCGAACGTCCTCTTTTAGACTTGACGAGTCTTCCCTGGTATTATCTAAGAAAAGACTTTTATCCTCCTCAATCATGGCCACTTCATCAAGAGAGGTTATATAATTTGTCTTGATCATGGGCTCACCTATAGGTGTGATAAGGAGTGAAGGATCGAAGGATGTTTGATCCTCTGCGATGGCTAGAATCTCGGAAGTGTTATTATCATCAATCAGATCTTAAATAGCTTCTTTAAGTTTCCAACACTCCTCAGTGTCGTGACCCTTTCCTTGGTGATATTTGTAGTGCTTATTAGGATTCCACTTAGGTGGCCTGGCTTCTGGAACTGGATCTTTGATAGGCCCTATGGGTATGACTAGTCCTTTGTGGTGTAGCTTCTCGAAAGCTGTTTTATAACTCATACCAAGTAGAGTGAACACTCTTTTCGACCATTGGATTCGTGATTTAGAGGCGTTCGTAGCATGTACTTCATTAATTTGAGAGGAAGAAGAATGATGGTCGTTCTTCTTTCCTCTCGCACTATTATCTTTCACAAGGTCATCTTCAATGTCAATGCCTATATTATAGACAGCCTTGAAAGTATTCAAGTGTGTTGGTATTTTAAGTGCTTTGAATACTTCCATTGGAGATTCTTGATAAACATCCTCACATATTCTTTTTTGGTAGGAACCTTGACCATATTAGCATAAGTTTCCCTCCATTTGTTGAAGAAAGAAGTGAACCCTTCGTTTTCTTTTTGTTTTAACATCTCAAGTTGTCTGTGGTCTGTTTTGTCTTTGATGTTGCACTTATATCTATCTATGAAAGCATTTGTCATTGAATCCCAAGAAGAGGTTTTCTCTTTGTCAAGTGAAAAGAACCATTGTTGACAAATAGTTTCAAGAGATAAAGAAAACAAGGAATGAAAGACTTTCCTATCGATCCCCTTAATGCTCATTATAGTTTCAAAGGCTCTTAAGTGAAGATAAGGGTTATCTATTGCCTTGAATTTTGGGATGTCGTTGGCATCGAACTTATGCGGAAGAAGTTCCTTATCCAGCGAGACCCCTTGTGAACTAATGCCCTAAAACTTGTAGTCATTGGATATCTTGCTCAAGCTTTCTTGCATGAACTCCATTTGTTGTTGCTTCACAGGGTCATTGATTTTGAGGGTTAAAGCCTTTAATGTTTCAGTCACGTTAGCCAACTACTTCTTGAGTTCATTGACTTCTTCTTGACTTGCCATTATCTTCTTACCTTTTCTTTTCCGACTCGCTGGCATATAAAAAAGTAGAACTTGAACAAATATGCTGTCCTTGATTACTCGCCCTTCTTTTCTTGACCAAGTACTGTGGAAAGGAAAATTAGGGATATTCATTGTTAATTATTTGACTCAACTCTATTCAACATACACAGATGGAATAAGGCAAGAAGAATGAAGGTTATGATATGAAGGGATCATGTAGAAAATGGAAAGGTGATGTGGGTGGAGAGATATGAAAAAATTAGGAATAGAATGTACCCCCAACTCAAATAACGGAAAAAAACTAACTCATGCATGAACCTAAGACATGGTCATGGTGACATATACTCAAAGGGTGTTCTAAGACTAGTGAGTGTAGGTAACATGTTAAGACTCGTGTCATGACCATGTGGCTAGACTATGTGACTAGACTCGAACAAAGACTAAGTTAAAACCTCACGTATATGCATTAAACTGGACAGGCTATGGTATTTTAGTCATAACTTTTGATATGTGACTCTGATTGGGGAAAAACCAACTCCAAATTAAAGATAAAACTCGGGGCTACAGATCCATAGGTTTAATGACTCGTATTTCTTTATATAACTCCGGCTATGACCAAAACAAGTTGACGCTTGTGCAGTATACGGGAATTAAAATACGGGTTGACTTAAAGGGACTATGACTCGATTTTAGACATATTTATTAGTTCAAATCAATTAATTAATTAACTAAACAAAGTCCTTTAGTCATTAATTAGTTTATTAAGTCTTAACACACGTCAAACAAACGGTTAGGAAAAAAAAACACATAGAGTATGCACAACAAATAATGCACAATTAATCAAGTAGGCACAATATGATGCAATGAGTTTGCAACCTAACCATGGCTCTAGTTCTCTAAAGTTCGGGATATAGGTTAGTCAAAGAGGGTCCATGGTTAATTGTCCGGATGCACCGCGCGGAAGCCTAACCGTGAAGGGTTGGCGCGAGTGGATGGGACACCGCGAGTTTAGAAAAACTCGCTTCCACGGTTTGGTGAATTCAACATTCTCGGATGTACCCTTTGTTGCTCAGAGAGTTCAATCAGGTAGATGGAGCATGAATTCTCAGAGGGTTATTTCCATATGTAGAACACATATGGGTTTCGGAAAAGTGAGAAAAACTCAATAAGGAAGTAGGATCGAGTAAGCAATGCTAAAAACTGGTCAAAATTTGAACGCATATCTGGCTCGGTATTGGAAGAACTTGGCGCCAGCAAACAGAGGTTGGCGCCAGCTTTTTGCTGTAGCGCCTGGCGACAGAGGCTGTCGTCTGGAGCTAAAGTCAAAATACTGGCGCTGATCTTTATTCGCTGACGCTAGTTCCTACATGCCTCAGCAGCTTTCTATGGTCGATAAAATTTCCCAGTTTCGCGTAGTGTTATTTCGATCCTAGTTGTGAAAGATATTCCTCAAATTTCCTACGTGTAAAAATCCTATGTTTTAACTCATTACGGATGGTCTTTCCAATGAGATCTTTTTTATGCATATGACAATAATGTTAATCAAAATTACGCACATGAAATACTTAGAACTTTTCGAGTCTCATCCACTCATTCTAAATCATTGCCGAAATAAATTCAGGAATTAAAATAGAAATCCTCCCTTGTGGAGTCGCCAAAAACTGTAGGGAATATTTCAAGCATTATCCCTAGCTTGAACCCCACTGTGATCATACACTAAAGTATGGTGGCATCCAAAGGGAAGGAAGCTAGAGCAAAAGAGTCGCTAACAAATTTTAGGAACTTGTAAACCATTCATAGGGTGAAGGTTACACCCCTTAACGATCCAGGAGATCGTTAACTCCAATAGGTCTGGAACCGAGACTGGTAGTTTGGGGATGAAGGTACAAATCTAACCTAAAAGAGATTGAACCTGCCCTAATAATAGGCCTCTACTTTATTCTGATCATATTCATGTGCGCTTTCTAACTAACATGCAATCAATAGGATTAACCCTAAACCTGTTTATCTATGTTGGTTGAATTTAATGCGCAAATAAACTATTATTGGCGATCACTTGAATTATAATCATATTAACCCTAAACAAGATTATTAATTATCTTATTAAGCGTGATTACAAGTACTAATTCCCTTTAAGAATGCATAAAAGGTGTGATCAAACAATAACAATAAATATCAATATCAAGCAACAATATAATAATAATAATAATAATCAAAACAATAATCATCATAATAATAATTATAATAATCATAATCATAATAATCATGTTAAAGCATAATAATAGCAAGACCCTAGGCATGATACTAACAAGATTAATAACAAACCATATCATGTCACTAAACATTAAAAATTCAAAGTTTCAACCCTAATATGATACTAACATGAATATTAGGAAAGAAAGTAGGAAGTATCGGAGGAAACACAATTATCATATTTGATAATATAAATTATAGTTATTACCCTAAACATGATACTAGGAAGATCAAAACACCCTAACATGACATTAGGAATCATAAAAACAACCTAGTCATGATTTCTATATCATAATAACAATGTAAACAATTAAAGCACTTACTTTGATGCCTTGTACCTCTTTCTAATAACAAAATACACGCGTTAGTAATTTCAAGGAAAATATTAAATCAAAAAAATTAAATTAAATAATTGAAGTAGAGATTTGGGACCAAACCCTCAGAAATTAAAACATTTCACGTCTAGGGCGAAGGTAACTTCGAATTATGCTAGGTATGTCTAGTGCTAGTGTATGAGGAATTGTGTAAAGAAAGCTAGACTAGAAAGAGAGAGAGAATCAAGAATTTATTAATGAGAGTTGGTGATTGAAAAAGGGAAGATATGACCTCTATTTAAAGAGAAAAAAGAGGGTCGAAGAATAAGAAAAGAATCCGAATTCGAATCGAAATAAAACTCGATGGATAGCAGTTTTTGCGGATTTTGTTTTTATCATATCTTTTGATCCAGAAGTCCAAATAATGCATATAATATGTCGTTGGAAAGATTTTGAATTATAATTTCCAACCCAATTAGAATCAGATTAAAATCTTTTGTAGCTAAGAAGATATGACCGAAATAGTGTGAAGGTGTCAGTTTATGATAGAGTTTTGTATCTCATTCATATCTTTTTCGTTATAGCTCGAAATTAATATTATAATATATCATCGGAAAGATAATTTTTAGATCTATCCAACCATATAAAATTTGGATAAAGATTATGAGGCACGAAATTAAAAACTGACTGTCTTTGAACATCTTTAAATTCGAATTGAATTAGGATTTAAGAAAAAGGAAAGTTTTTAAAAAAGAAAGTTTTTATTTAACTCAAATTCTTTAATCTTATCTTTTCAAAAAGGATAATTAATATATTTTAGAAATTTATGGAAGCTTTTAATTAATCCTAATTAGTTTAGGAATAGGATTAAACCTTTGGACCCTCCACATGATCATTGGGTCGTAGGTAAAATCCGATTTGGGCCCATTTTAGTATTTTGGCCATAACTTCCTCATTATTCATCGGAATAGGGCTTATAATATATCGTTGGAAAGGTCTTTTCAAGCCCCATCCAACTAAATGATTATTGGACCCTTATCATGGATCAAACTAAATTGGAATGCACATTTTTCATAAATAAGGTAAGAAAAGAAATATTTTCAAAAACAGAAAGAAGAGATGTTTTAATAAAAATATCCTCATCACTAGACTTTTCACACTTTCGCTTTGTTCGATAATCATATGACGTAAAAGGTATTCATCACTGGGTTTGGTTTTGGGGTGACACATATGGGTGTCTACACTAAGGGTCGAGCTCTTTTATGTGTAGGGAAAAAGGATTCCCATAGAGCTTTGAGGATAGTCCACGATGGCATTTGTGGAACCCATGTTAATGACAAAATGCTAGTCCAAAAAATAATGCGAGAAGGGTACTACTGGATTACCATGAATAGGGATTGTCATCAATATGTAAAAAGATGCCCTAAATGCCAAATTTATTCTAATTTACAACATGTTCCTCCATCTCTACTTTACACCTACACTTTTCCATGGCCATTCTATACATGGGGAATTTATATCATTGGTAAAATTACCCTTCCAGGGACGGGAGGTCACGAATATATCCTAGTGGCAATTGATTACTTCACAAAGTGGGTTGAAGCACAATCATATGCTAAACGTACTCACTGCAAACATATAGCACTCTTTATCGAAAGGAATATCATTTGTTGATATGGAGTCCCACATGAGATGATAAGTGACAATGGAACTCACTTCCAAGATAAGTGTGAAGAATTGCTACAAAATATTCAACACCGTCATTCTTCCCCTTATAGACCTCAAGCAAATGGAGCAGTTGAGGCAGCTAATAAAAATCTAAAGACTATCATCGAGAAAATGACAGAAAATTACAAGAATTGGCCTGATAAACACCATTTTGCACTTTGGGGTTATCGCACGTCAATTCGCACATCAACAGGAAATACACCATTCTCCTTAGTTTATGGAATGGATGCCGTACAACTTGTAGAGTTAGAGATACCATCTCTACGAATTACACTAGAAAGTAAACTCGATGAAGTCGAACGGACTAGAGCAAGATACGAAGAGCTAATTCTACTTGATGAAAAGCGCCTAGAAGCTCTACATATACCCAACGCTATCAAACCCGTATAGCTAGGCATTTTAATAAGAAGGTCAAGACAAGAAACATCAAAGTAGGAGACTTGGTGTTAAAAACATTAAGGAAAAATGTTTTAGATCCAAGAGGCAAATTTAGGCCTAATTAGTCCAAACCCTATATTGTGAAAACAATCCTATCAGGAGGTACAACAAGACTAATTGACATGGATGGTAATGTGTTCTCGAAAATGACAAATCTTGACCAACTTAAAAAGTACTACCAATAATTACTTGAGTAAGATACTCAAGAGAGCTACGTTTGGCCTGATTCCTTAGGAAAGGATACGTAGTCAACCCTTTACAGGGTGCGGCCACTTTAATTTTCGCAAACCTTGCATCCCTGAAATAAAAAGCAATTCAACAGAAATTCGACGGAATAGCAGCGTCACAGGAAAAAGTCTGTCGCTGGACGACAAACTACAGCGCAAGGCGACAGCGCCTGTCACCGGATGATAGGATGGCAATGACCGACGACAGCCGCAAAACGCAGAAGTCGCTCTTCTCGGAGTACCTGGGCAAATTTCAGTGTTTTTCAAAAAAAAAAATCGACTTCCGTACTCGAA
The DNA here is from genome assembly GCF_001683475.1 of Chenopodium quinoa. Classification (NCBI taxonomy): domain Eukaryota; kingdom Viridiplantae; phylum Streptophyta; class Magnoliopsida; order Caryophyllales; family Amaranthaceae; genus Chenopodium; species Chenopodium quinoa. The sequence goes on from NW_018743122.1 coordinate 3,708,068, forward strand.
AAAATTTCTTGAAAATAAAATTTTCTATTTTCATTGCTTTAATAATTTAAATTTAAAGAAGTTGATTTAATTAAAAGGCTGAAATTTTATTAATAAAATAAAATAAAAATTACATTATTGATGGAATTTAAATAAAAGCTTAATAAAACAAATCAACTTTAAATTTAAAACTAAGTTTAATAAATTGGAAGTTAAGCAATGCTTTAATCTTTCGTCTCTTTCTTTGCTCTTTTATATTTTTTATTTGAATCCTCTTCATCGTCCATGACTTTAGCTAGTAAGCATCCTTTAGAGGACCTACATTCTATTTTAGAATAAATTGTTTCTCCCTTGGATAGGACTCCATGTTTCTTTTCCACCCAAACTTTCTTCTCTGAAGTGTCAGCTTTTCTTTTCACTTTATCTTTTTTAAAGTCTTTCTTCTTAGGCATCACAGGTGTTTTGAATTCAATATTTTCACCCAAGCGTTCCTTAACAGGAATCACCTTGTCACCTAGACGATTCTTCACATTGAATTTACTCTGATTTTTCTTCATGTCCTTTGAAGGTTTCTTAAGAAGCCACCTCTTTACATCATTGGGCAAGGAAGGAGGAACCTTTTGGGTAATAACTTCCCAAAAAGGTGTAGCGCTCCAATATGCGTCAAATTTCTCTACTTCTTGTGAAACAGGGAATTCATAGGGACGACGAAGATCCCCATAAGGAATTGTTTGAATTATGTCGTACTGTCTTTTTACCCTACAAGGATAATAAAAAGTCATCTTGGTTAAGCTTGGAAGATGACAAAAAGGTTGCTTGTTGACACCAACCATCTTCTCTATTTTCCACCAAGGGATGACCCACTTGATAGCAAAGTTGCATGTGGCAAAGACTTTATTCAACTCATGGCGCCCCATCTTAGAGAAACGTTTCTTTCGCCTCACAAAGCAATTTGGAGTATATTTTTCAACATTGTCAGGAGGACTAATTAATTCTAGTCTCTCCATTAGCCATATCTGCAAAAATTCAATGCAAATAAATTAATATTACTATACAAAAATATGTTTTTGATTTCTGTAATTAATAATATTATTTTTCTACCTGTAATAAAATTGGAGAGCCCCAAAAAGGTGCTTTTGGATTTCTCTTCAATTCATCAAGACTAAGTATAGTCTCTCCAACAATTAATTGCATTGGATTTCATCCAGATTCAATTTGCTCCAAAACAGTTAATATAATTGCTTGACCCTCATTAGTTCTACCATTAGTGAGAAGATATTGATTAAGAATGCAAAACAGAAAAACCCTTCTTCTGTAAACATGAAAATATTCAGAATAAGGTCTATCAAAGTAATGGCGTGCAAATTCTTTTAAATTAACTACACTACCATCTACAATATTTGTTAGATCTTTGTCTCTTAAATTAAAGAAGCGCTTGAAATATTTATACTTATATTCATTTATTCTAGGGATTACCGAAACATTTAATGAAGGGAAGCCTAGGATGGCACCAAACTCTTCCGGTAAAGGGCTAATTTCATCACACCCTAGTCTAAAATAATGAGTATATGTGTCCCAATATTCTAAGGCAGTATGAATGAAATCTATATCAAGATCTACCCCTTTAACACCATAAATACCTCCCATGTGAAAAAAGTCAAGTTCTTTTCAATCTTTAGCAGTTAAAGACCGACACCATTCACGAGTGAAATTGGTAAAACTCTTAGTAACTAAAGACATGATTATTTGTTGAGAAACTAAGATTATGACTAATCTGCTTGAACTATGAAGAAATTCGGCAGATTAGGGGGCTATTTATGCACAAAATCAATGCAATTTTAATCCCAAAAGGACTCGGAGGCAGCGCACTAAAGCGCCAAACGACAACCTTGTCACCTGGAGACAGAGTCTGTCGTCTGGTGACAGAAGCAACGCCTAGCGCCAGCACAAAACACGTGTGTAGACACCTAAAAAATATCACCCCAAAACCAAACCCGATGATGAACACCTTTCACCGCCATTATTTGTCAGGTTGAGTATTTAATCTTCGGAGTGCTTAAATCCATGTTCTATCCAATATATTTCATGAACCAATCTAATTTCTAGCTCATTTCCCTAAACCATAACCTATATTCCACTTTTCGTGTCCACATTGCAAAACCGAGAGAAACTGATTTTATAGATATATAATTTTTATCCAATTATTATTTTGTTGGATACTCCTTGAAATAAGCTTTCCAACTATATATAATAAGCCCAATACCAAGCTATAATGAAAAAGATATGAGCAAAACACTAAGCTCGGCCCAAGACCAACACCCTTCCACTAAAACGACAATATCTTGAAATATAAAAAACGTTTTAACCTGATTCTAATTGATTTAGAAAGTAGACTTGATAAGATTTCCAATGGTATATTATATGCCTTATTTCGAGTTACAAATCAAAAGTTATGATGATTTTAAAAATGGGTAAAAAACTGGAATCGTCGCGCAGGCAACAAAACCACCTTGTCACGGGGCAAAGTGACGTGGCACGGGGACTAGTACCGTGACACGGGAATCCTCAACGTGTCACGGTGCCTGGTGCCATGACATGGGAATTCTCGTGGTTATATCCGCGTACTTTTCACGCGAAAATTCCCCGCGGCACGGGAGATGATGACGTGGCACGGGGTACGGTACCATGACACAGGATTTTTCACCGTGTCGCGATGCTTTCCCGTGTCTTTTTCGTGTTTCTTTCCCACGCGCTTGATGCAAAAATTCCACCGTGACACGGTACAGTTTGCCGTGTCACAGTGCACATCCCGTGACACGGGATTGCTCCGTGTTTTATCCGCGTAATCCCTAAACGCGTTTTCATTTCCCGTAACCTAATTATTTCCCGCGTTACTCGGTTTTCCCCTGTGTCACGGGATTTTCCGCCGTCTGACGGTGCCAGGCACCGTGTCACGGTGCTCTTTGCCATGACACGATGTTATTTTTTAGGGTTCTTATCTTTTTAGGGTTCCGTGTGTTCCCTCTGCTCATTTTCCTTATAAATAGGACCCCCCTTTCTGCAGTTCGGGGCATCAAATCCTTCTCTCTTTCTCTCTTTTACACCAAAAATTATTCTCCTCTCTTTATCTCATATTCTAAGCCTTAAACCTATATTCCTAATTACACCATTCTTCCCTTATGCATTTCAAGGAGTCCATACTTAACCCGAAGTTCCGTTCTTAAACCAAGGCGTGAAAGGTATAAATAACTAAGGTTTGGACCAAATTAAATCTACATTTATTTATTTTAATTTTAATTTATATTTTTATTGAAGTTACTAACAATTTATTCATGATGTAGCGATTTAAAGGAACGCGCGAAATATGAGTAATTAATTAATTTAATTACTCTTATTTTATTTTTATATTGCTAGCATCATGATTAGGTTATTATTATTATTTGATTTGACTAACATTATTATAGTTTAATTGCTTCCAATATTAATGTTGATTCTATTATATTTTATGATCATCATATTGCATGTTAAAGGGAATATGTAATTGAAAATCACGCCTAATAAGATAATTTGGACAACCAGTTTAGGTTCCTTTTTAATCTTGTTGTTAAATCAAGTGATCACTAATATTTTAGAATTATATGTTGCATTAGTATTCAACCAATTTAGTCTAATAATAGTTTGGAGCAAATTGAATCTTTGTTTGTATGCCTTTGAGATCGCAAGAATCATTTTTCACTATAAGAATCGAGTAGAGGCCACTACGGGCGAATGTGACTCCATGACTCACTTCGTACCATAATCCCCGATCCTCCTTTCATGGTTCTGAACCATATGGAGTTAGTAATCTCATGGATTATGAATGGGGTGTAACCTTCACGGGTCAATCGTTGTTGGCTATGGTTGTCCCTTATTCGTGGTTGCCTTTTATGATCCGTGAACGGTGTACAATTTCCTTAAAAACTTGTTGGCGGCTCCCTAATTTATTTGTCCCTAATCGTATACGTCAATTCCCACTTCCTAAGACTGCCAAGCATATTCACACATGCTTGAACGTAGGCGCACTTCGAGCGACGCCTACATTGTGGCCCCACGTGGCGCAGCTGTGTTTTATCAACGAGCTATTCAAAACCGAGTTTTTCTGGCTATGATTCGAACTTGTACAATGACTTAACGATTTTATCCCTTTCTACAAATACCCTTACATATTAATTTCATATATTTTCCATCAATTTTTTCTTTTATGGATTTATTCAGACTTAATTTACTTTTAGGTTTGTTTCAAGTCTAATTTATTTTTAATTTTTTCTTTTTGGGGGAGAAAGTCGGATACCCTCCATTAATAATAAAAATGACAGAATTTTTTGCGCAAAATCATTTTTATCACAATTTTTTGCACACACAATATGAAAAATAAATGCAACCATAATAGATAATAATATGTATATACAAATTGTCTAACAAGTAAGTCAATCAGGCAAAGCCCAATACAAGTCAAAATAAATAAAACACAGGTACAACTACGGCGCTAGAGGACGCAGATGATGAGGAATATTCATCATATCAAAGAACTGCGCAGAACAAGGAGTATGCTCCCCACCAACTCTAGCTCTAGTCTCTCCAAGAGGAGGAAAACTTAGTTCAGGACCCGTCCACCCAAGGTCACCCTGGGGATGAATCAACAGAGACGTGGCTGCGGAGGCTGCTGCGATGACGAGCCGACCTCATACTTCCCACCAACTCTCAGAGCCGAAGTCGCCTCTCCTTGGCCTACCTGCCCAGCATGTGCACCCTTAGATGAAGAGCCCGAGCCATCCACCGCCTCGGTCAGGGCAGCATCAGATCGACCACCCCGATCGCCAGAACTAGTGCGGCAACGCCTCGAGCTAGACCTCACCGGCTCTCTCCGAACCTCAGGTCTCGTCCGGGTACGGGAAGGAATAGGTTGTCCCTGCAAGAGGAAACTAAGTCAGAAGTAATCAAAATAGAAATATAAATACTACAGAAATAAAGAGAAAAAGTTACCTCATGAACAGCGTCGTAGCGATGACAGGATGCCACGTTCCTCATCCGCACAAGCTGGCTCCGGAAGGCGTCTATGCACCTCGCCATCGCTGCAACCACCTCGCGCAAGAACTGTCAAAGAAATAAAATCAATAACAATAGAAGATAGATATGAACAAATAGCGAGTAAACAACTCTTCCGAGTCTGGTGGCGAGGAATAAACCACTCGACAAAGCGCTGATCCTTAAGAGCTAGAGAAATTATCTCCTCGATAGGCCCGTATGTCCCCTGATAGTGGATGGACATACGAGGGGGCACGAACTCAGTAGGCATAGCCTGACAAAAAAACAAATCAAAGTGAGTGCTGAATTATGCAAAACAAATCAAAGGGGGCACAAACTCAGTAGGCATAACCTGACAAAAAAACAAATCAAAGTGAGTGCTGAATTATGCAAAACAAATCAAAGGGGGCACGAACTCAGTAGGCATAGTCTGACAAAAATCTCCGAGGAGTGTCTGAATAGCAACTCTTTCTCCTAGGTACGTCGCCGCCCCATATGTCTCTAGGAAGTAGCGACGCTCAGCAGTTACTGCGCGGCCAGCCCAGGGATAACCAAACGACCTCATGGCCGGTATAGCACCTCAGGCTCCTACAAAGAATGCCTATAAGATAAATATATACAAAACACAATACAAAAATGTTAATTATGAAAAAGATCATACCGAAAGGATATGCTCTCGAACGTGAGCGGCAGTCGCCCGGCTGTAGCGACCTCCCCAGCAGGCACCAACGGGAAACTCGCGTGGTGATGGCTTCGCCGGCGCGAGTGAAGGAAAGTACTCATAGAACTAAATCTACAAAATACAAACGATATCAGCAAATGCTAACAAGAACTTAGAGATAACTTTATGAGAGATAAAGTATACCTCTACGACTCTCCAGAAGTCGAATAGAGCGATGTTTCCCGTGTAAGACCCGTGTCGACAAGAGTCTTGCAAAGCACGCAGAAAGTCGGCATAAGCCTAGCTGGCCCAGTCATAAGTCCCGATCAGATGAAGATCGCGGACATCAGAATGGTAGAAAAGAAGCACCCTACTACCCTTGTCAGGGGAAAACGTCTCTGACAGGAAAATAAGCGCAATGATGCGCACCCGCTACTCTCGAGTGGTCGCATTATCCTCGAAAGATGCCGCTAGAGTTGACCGGCGAATACACTTGGTGCTGAATCGTGATGGCTCCACCTCAGCACGGGCCCGAATAGCAATCGGACCCAGCAGCTCATCAACCTCAGGAGAGTAGACACTAATGGTACTGTTGAACGCCAGCGTGGTCGAGCTAAACTCCAGTCCCGATATGAGAGTGAAGTCGGCTGGGGTGACCATCATCTCACCCTAAGGAAAGTGAAAAGTGTTTGTGGTGTCCCAAAAGAACTCCACCAGAGCACTAACCACGCGGTGACCTCCATAAAAGAGCTCATGGCCTGCGTGGCCTGAAACAGGGCAGTCAGCCCACAAGACTCCTGTACAGCTTGCCCAGGGTGTCGTTTCCCGAGCCGTGGCAACGCGTCCTACCAGTAGTGATCCCACGACGTACGCAGTCAGATATGTGGTGGTCCGGGGTAAAATACAATGTCTGCTCATCCCACTAAGGGAAGGGACCAAGAGAAGTGGATTGGTCGGCGTCCTCCTCAACGGGCTCATGCTCGTGTCGCGTGTCTCGGGACCGTGAACCCGAACCACGCTATCTAGCCATACTACATTGTGAAAAAATGACAAAAATTAAGGTTCTATAGTATCTAAGGTTCGCCTAGCCGCATGTTACTATGTTCGCACAAAAAACAGAGTACGTAGTACTAAAACAGAGCACAATTTCAATTCAAGCATATATGACATTTTTCAAGCATCCAAACAATTTCTTGCAATACTATGATAATTATTGCGACAAATTGGACAAGAATTGCTAGCAAAAACATCAAGAACGAGCCACATTGTTTTCCCGACCTTAAGAGGATCAACAATGGTGAATTGTTCGTTTCTTCACCAAATTGAGTCAAACAAGTCTCAAAATACTCCCAAAGCAATATACAAACATAATCAAGCAATTTCATGGCATAAAATTTAACAAACAAAGCAAATTAAGCAAAATAAGTTTCGAATTTTCAAGAAATTCGTGAACAAACATGTACAAAATTCATCAAAATTCGAGTGAGTTTGGAAAAAAACTTACATAGATCAGGAACCTAGATGAATAAAGCTTTGATTTGCAACAAATTTGAGCGAAATTGGATGAGAAACGAGCAAGATTGAGCAATTTCGAGCTTTCGCGGCGAATTGCGAAGAAAGAAGAGCAGCCCAGTGAAATGGCGAAGGAAAAGGGATTTATATGGAAATCCCGATTCTGGCGCCAAACGACAGCTCGATCTGTCGCCTGGCAACAGAGTGTAGCGTCTAAAGACAGAGCAAAATCTTGGCGCCAACGACGTTGCAGCGGCGACACAGCTCTAAGCCACTCATAACGGTTATTTTGACCTGGTACATCAATTTTGGATTCCTTGGTACGCCAGTTAGCCCCTGTAAGCAATTTGACATGATTTAGTAATCGGCTCGGTTACAATCACATTAAGTGATCGACCCGATAATTGATCGTCTCACTTAGCTTAAAGCGCCTTAACATTGGCACATTGCACATGCACCAACATAATGGTTATAAACAGCAAAGGCATGACATAATGGTTCACAATACAGCAAAGACACCGACATACTGGTTCACAATTCAGAAGCACCGACATACTAGTTCAAAAGCATCAAAAGCGCCGACGCACTAGCATAGCAAAAGCAAAGGATCGATAGGCGTTGGTCTTCGGTGATATTCTTCGGGGTATTTTCGCAAGAAATGAGGATAGTTTCCGGCAAAGCAATCTTCGATCGTTTCCCCTGGCTTGCGGAAGATGGTCACAAGCGCTAGCTAGGAGGTCATTTAAGGCGAAGCAATCTTCGATGGGGTTCTCTAGCTTGTAGAAGTCTATCACGGTGAAATTGGAGGCTGTTTCAGGCGTAGTAGTCTTCAGGTGGTATTCTCTAGCTTGCGGAAGATCGTCAAAACAAATAGCAGGATGGCGTTCCCTAGCTTGCTGAAGGTTGTCACAACAGAAAAATGCGACAAATCGGTTACCTTTAGAGACGTGTGCTCGATGGTGCAAAATACACGTTTCTTAACTCTCTTATCTGTTTAGCTAATGCTAGTTTGCAGTTACAAGAGTGATTTAGGATCGCAAAATGTTCTGAATCATTCTCCGTCCCTATCGCTACTTTGATTTTTGTTTCTGAAACATAGGTTTTTATCCAAACTCGGTCAAAGTGGGGGGATTTTGTAGACACCCATTTGTGTCTCCCCAAAACCAAACCCAGTAATGAGTACCTTTCACGTTGAATCATAATTAAATGAAGTGAAAGTGTGGAAAATCTAGTATTGCGATTAGTTTTTATTTCTTTTCTTTTTCACTGTTTTTAAAAACCTATTTTAAGAAAAATGCCAACTAGTTTAGTTCAGTCCATGTCAAGGGTCTAATAATGGTGTAGTTGGGTCGGGTTCGAAAAGAGCTTTCCAACGATATATTATAAGCCCAATTCTGATGAATAAAAGAAGTGTTTTTAAGGAAAATACAATTTTACCCTCTCATACGCTTAAATTTTATTAAAATAAGAAAACTCGTGGAAAAATAATTAAAGCGCCATGGCGTGTGGCGACACGCGCAGCGTCTGGTTACAGCCCTGTCGTCTTGCGACAGCGTCGTGTTTTATTCTTTTCGAAACTTTGATTTGTTTTTTTTATCTTATTTGGCTAATTTTCTCTTTAAATAGCCTCCTAAAACCTCCATTTTCAATCACCAACTCTCATCAAGAAATTCTTGATATCTTCTCTCTCTCTCTTTTCTAAACTAGCCTTTTCTCATGCACAATGCCGCATTCACAAGATCTAGACACACCTAGCTAAATTCAAAGTTGCCTCAACCCTAGACGTGAAAGGTTTTAATTTCTGAGGGTTTGGTCCCAAATCTCTCTTTCAATTATTTAATTTAATTCTTTGATTATTATTTTCCTTGAAGTTACTAAGGTGTGTATTAAACTATTAGAAAGAGATACGATGCATCCAAGTAAGTGCTTTAATTGATTTATTGATATTATGATATAAAAATCATGTCTAGGTTGTTATTATGATTCCTAATATCATGTTAGGATGCTTGATGTTTTAAATGACAACAATGATTCCTAGTATCATGTTTAGGGAAAATGTTGTAATATCAAATATGCTTATTATGATTCCTGTGATGCTTCCTATTGTCTTTCTTAATATTCATGTTAGTATCATGTTAGGGCTAAATATTTGATTTTTATTGTTTGGTGACATGCTAGGGTTTGTTATTAATCTTTTTAGTATCATGCCTAAGATCTTCCTATTATTATGCTTTAACATGATTATAATTGTTGTTATTTGATGAGTGTCATTTATGACACTCATAGGGTAGTCTTTTAGGGTTATTTATTTCCCTTTTTCATGCTTTCTTCTCTTATTTTTGGTCCTTTTTCCTTAGGTTTCTCTTTCTCCTCTTTTCTTTATGGTTCTCGTGTTTTCCTCGTGTTTTCCTTTTATTTGGCTCTTTTTCCTTTTATTTCCTTTCTTTGTTTTCTTGTGTAGGTATTTGGAGAATCACCTTTGCAAAGGAATCGAGTTGGGGCCTTAATGATCAAGTAAGGAAGAAGCATTTGGCTAGAGAGGGCTTAGAGAGGTCTCCAAGGTATTTCCAGCAGGCCGCGGGCGCGGGTCAGTGGAGCCGCGGGCGCGGGCTTAAGAAGAGCAAATTGCAAGATTTTGGCAGGAGCTTCCCGCGGTTACCCCGCAGACTCTCCGCGGGCGCAGGAAATATAGAGAGGGCGCTCCATCTCAGAGAGACCGCAGCCCTCTGATTGAGTTTTAGGAAAAGGGGATTGGTCGCGGGCGCGGGTCTATCTTGCCGCGGGCGCGGGTGCTGCCCTGAAAGCCCGCGGAGGGTTCCGTACCCATTTCTCCGCGGCCGTGGATTCATCGAGAGAGACCGCGGGATTTGCCGGTTTCTTCTTTACCTATAAATAGAATTGTAATTCCTTTTTGAAACCAACTTTTTGATAATATTTTATTAGCTTAGTTTTAGAGAGAGAATTTAGAGAGAGGTTAGAGAGAAGTTCTTGGTTTTGGATTTGTAACTCAACATTTGATCAATCAAGTTTGGATTTCTTCATTTTCAATCATCAATATTAGTGAGAATCTCTTCCTTCTTTCATCTCTTACTTACTTGCTATTTGATTTATGCTTGTTGCTTGTTTTTCTTTGGATTTGAATTTGATATTGTTGAATATTTTGATTTCTCTTAGATTTTGATATAGAATGAAGATTAATGCAATTTCTAGTTGTTTGTTCTTGAATTTCACCATGATTAGTGAGTAGATTAGTTGCTAGGGAAAGGGGGAAGCATGTTTGATTATTGAAATTGCTAGTTGATGCTCTTTGATTGATATATTTGTTGCAATTAAATTGGTTGACATAGTTTTTCATGTGATTGATGAGACTAGGAGTGATCAACCTATAAGATTAATCTAGATTGCATTGCAACTCTTAATGACATGAACAATTGAATTGAAAGTTGCTCTAATTGATTGGGTTTGCTTGTGATTCTTCTTGATTTTCCTTTCATAGTGACACCTAGATTGGCCTATAGGAGATAGCATTTGAACTCTCTTGATTTCTACTATTGTTTGTCCATTGCAATACTTGAATTAATTGATTGAGCTCTAAACTAGCATTATCATTGAACTTGCATGTGGAACCCATATCCCTAGTGTTTAGACCTTTGATTTACTTGATTAGACTTGTTTTAGTTTACCATAGTGCCAACCATTGTCTAATCTCCATCTTCGAGGTAGCTTGACTTAGACTCTAGTTTTCATCATTGCATTCCCTAGGGATCGACCCTTAACTTACCCTATATTCATATAAGGTTGGTTAGGTGTTTACAAATTTATTTTGACTTGGAGGAAGGGTAGATAACGACATGCATTTTCATCTTGTCAAAATGGTGCCGTTGCCGGGGAATGCTATTGGTGCTTAGCTTTTGTTGTTGAGTCTACTTCATTTTAATTGAAAAAAAATATACAAAAAGATTTTGTTTCTTTAGGCTACACTTGTAGCCGTGCTACTAATATTTTCTTTGAAGTTTTGCATGCATAGAGCTCGTGATCGATCTATTGTGCCTTTTGACCCGGAAATCGAATGGACTCTCTCAAGGAGAAGAATAGCTAATTGATCCTTGGGGTATAGTTCTTCAAGTGAAGAAGAGATTGAAGAAGAGCAAGGCATGGGAGAAAATCCGAGAGTGGCCTTGAAGGAGCTAGGAATACTCGGTGCTTATAGGTTTGAGAGCGGCATAGCTCCGCCTACAACACCGGCAACTGATTTCGAGATTCGGCCGACCATGATCACCTTAATTGAGAGGAGGCAATATAGTGGGGCTAAGAATGAGAGCCCGTTGAACCATCTTTAAGAATTTGAAAAATATTGCAACACCGGCAAATGATTTCGAGATTCGGCCGGCCATGATCACCTTAATTGAGAGGAGGCAATATAGTGGAGCTAAGAATGAGAGCCCGTTAAACCATCTTAAAGAATTTGAAAAATATTGCAACACCATCAAAGTCAATGGAGTTTCTCAAGAGTTCATACGCCTCAAGTTGTTCCCCTTCTCTCTCATAGGAAGATCCTTAGAGTGGCTAGATAAAGAAGTGAAGCCCAACTCCTTGAGAACATGGGATGATGTTACAAAGGCTTTCTTGTCCCGCTTCTACCCTCAAAAGAAGACGGCGGAGGCAAGAGCCTTGATTCAAGGGTTCAAGCAAAGGCCTAATGAAAGCCTTTACGAAGCATGGGAGAGATACAAAGAGTATCAAAGGGATTTCCCTCACCACAGAATCCCAACATACCAAGTGGTCCAAATATTCTATGGCGGTTTAAGTCCCCAAGGCAAGTCATGCCTTGATGGGGGGGGGCTGGGGTTCCTATCATGAACAAGACCGAAGAAGAAGTGGTGGACATTATTGAGGACGTGGTGACGTACTATAGAGATTGACAAGATGGGGAGAGACACTCTTCAAGCAAGCAATATTCATTGTACTTGCTGGACCATCTAAATGCGATCAACAACCTTTCCTCCCAAATGACAAACTTGGGAAAGGAGATGACCGCAATCAAAGCCAAGTTGGAGAGCACTTCTTCTTCTTCCCAAGCTTCGAATCTTCCCTCCCAATTTAAGGAGAGAGGTGGTACTCCTTCTAACTCTCAACCCCCTCCCTCTTCACATAATATGCCTATGGGTTGTTTGTTTTATGATGCATGTGGATCGTATGATCATGACTCTAGTAATTGTCCTAATGAATGTGTTGATGAGTTCGATAACAATGAGAGTGAGCATGTGAATTATGTGTCAAATAATAATGCTCAAAGGTTTGATAATCAAAGAGGTCAATGGAATAAGAATTACCAAAACCAAGGCAATTTTGACAACTATAATCAAGGTGGTGGTTATAGAAACCAAGGGAACCAAGGTTCTCGTGGTAGCTATAATAACCAAGGTTATAGTGGCCAAAATCAAAGCCAAAATTATGGTAATCAAAACCAAGGTTATGGAAATCACAACCAAGGTAGTGGTAACCATAATCAAGGTGGTGGTAACCATAATCAAGGTTATGGTCAAAATCAAAATAGGGGTACTTGGAACAACCAAGGGAAGGGCAATTTTCAAAATAATGCTCAAAGAGGTCCCCCACCCGGATTTGTTCCAAGGACTCAAGGAGAAAATTCCTATTCACAACCTTCTTCACCTAAGACCAATTTGGAAGAAATAATTGAGAATCAAACCAAGTTGTTGAACACATACATGGCCGTTAGTGATAAGAAGTTCAATGAAATGATGACCCACAATAAAATTCTTGAAAACCAAATTTCTCAACTTGCTAATGCTTTGAAAGATCATGTAAGCCCTTCTTCTTTACCTTCCCAAGGTCTTGATCCCAAGAAACACGTGAATGCTATTGTTACAAGGAGTGGTAAGATTCTTGAGGAGAGATTACCTAGGAAGGGTGAGGATAAGGAGGTTCCTAAGGAAGCCTTGGTTGAGAATGAGGGGGACAGAGCATCATTGGATGAGGTTGTGGTTGAGACACCTAGAGAGGTGAGAGTAGAGAAAGAAATTGTGAAACCCAAGCTCCCTTACCCACAAAAATTCATGAGACACAAATTGGATGAACAATTTGGGAGATTCATTGATATGCTAAAACAACTTCATCTTTCTCTACCTTTTACCGATGTGATCAACCAAATGCTAAATTATGAAAAATTCCTCAAGGAAATTTTGAGTGGGAAAAGGACTTGTGAGGTTGTGGAGACTATCAACTTGATCGAAAATCGTAGTGCTATCATCATGAACAAAATGCCACCCAAATTGAAAGACCCCGGAAACTTCTCCATTCCTTGTGCCATTAACAAGATGCAAATTGATAATGCCCTATGTGACTTGGGAGCTAGTGTGAGCTCTAATGCCATATTCGGTTTATCAAAGGCTTGAACTAGAGGAACTCTTACCTTCTAACATTACCTTGCAATTAGCCGATAGGTAAATCAAGTTTCCAAAAGGTAAGGTAGAAGATGTTCCATTGAGGGTTGGGAAGTTTGTGTTCCCGGTGGATTTTATTGTGCTTGAAATGGATGAAGATGCTACCATTCCAATCATTTTAGGTAGACCCTTTCTTGCTACCTCGGGTGCTATGATTGATGTGAGGAGTGCAAAGATTTCCCTTAAGGTAGGAGATGAGGTCATTGAATTTGATTTGAATGAAAGCATGAAATATCCATCTTCTTCTCTAGAAAATTGCATGATGATTGATTCACTTGATCATGTTGTGTCTTCCATGCATGAGCACTTGCTCACCTCTAACGATGCTCTTGAGAATGTTTTGTTGAACAAGGACAAAGTAGGTACACCATGCAAGGAAGTGGCATTCTATGAAGAATAACTTAATGGAAGCATGGAGGAAGTGGATGAGCAAATGTGCTTGAAAATCTCAAGCCAAGAAGCTTTGCAAGTAGCCACATCAAAGGAAGGTAATGGTGTGCCTATGGTAGAGATCAAACCTCTACCATCACACCTTAGGTATGAGTTCTTGGGCCCTCATTTCACTTGCCTCGTGATAGTTAGTGCATCCTTGAGCGTGAGCCAAGCTCAAGCGTTATGTGGTGTTTTGAGAAAGCACCAAGGTGCTTTGGGGTACACAATTGATGATCTTAAAGGTATAAGCCCCGCCTTGTGCCAACACCACATAACACTTGAGGAAGGCGCCCTTCCTTCTATCGAACGACAAAGAAAACTACATCCCCAAATGGGAGAGGGAGTTAAGAAGGAGATCACCAAGCTATTGAATGCGGGAATCATATTCCCCATCTCTAGCTCAAGGTGGGTCTCCCCCGTGCATGTCGTTCCAAAGAAGGGGGGCATGACCGTGGTTGATAATGAGAAGGGTGAGCTCATTCCAACTAGGACGGTCACGGGTTGGCGGATGTGTATAGACTGTAGACGTCTAAACACATCCACCAAGAAGGATCACTTCCCTCTTCCATTTATTGATTAAATTCTTGAAAGACTAACAAGGCACAAGTTTTATTGTTTCCTTGATGGATATTCGGGATTCTTCCAAATCCCCATCCACCCCGATGATCAAGAGAAAACTACCTTCACATGTCCTTATGGGACCTTTGCCTATCGAAGAATGCCCTTTGGGTTATGCAATGCACCCGCTACATTCCAAAGGTGCATGATGAGTATTTTTGGGGATATGTTGGAGGAGGAAATGGAGGTCTTCATGGATGACTTTTCAGTGGGGGGTGTCTCATTTGAGGAGTGCCTTGTGAACCTTGAGAAGTGTTTCGAATGATGTGTTAAGGTCAATCTTGTTTTGAATTGGGAGAAATGCCACTTCATGGTGGAGGAAGGTATAGTGCTTGGGCACAAGATTTCAAATAGAGGCATTGAGGTGGATAAGGCAAAAATAGAAGTGATTGAGAAACTTCCACCTCCGGTGAATGTCAAGGGTGTGAGATCGTTCCTTGGTCATGCGGGTTTCTATAGAAGATTCATCAAGGATTTTTCACTTATTGCTAAGCCCATAAATGACCTTCTTCAAAATGATGTTGAGTTCATTTTTGATGACAAATGCTTGAAGGCATTTGATAGATTGAAGAAGGCCCTAATCTCCACTCCTATTGTTCAAGCCCCAAGGTGGGATCTTCCTTTTGAATTGATGTGTGATGTAAGTGATTGGGCTATTGAAGGTGTTTTGGGACAATGTGTAGACAAGAAGCTTCATGTGATTTACTATATGTCCAAGACACTCAATGGGGCTCAAAAGAACTATACAACAACGGAAAAGGAATTTTTAGCAATTGTGCACTCTTTTGAGAAATTCTGTTGTTACTTGTTGGGTTCCAAGACTATAGTCTTCACGGATCACGTGGCCCTCAAGTATCTATTTGCCAAGAAAGAGTCCAAGCCTAGGTTGATTCGATGGGTGCTTGAATTGAAAACTTTTGAGATTGAGATTAGGGACAAGAAGGGTGCGGAGAATGCTGTGGCAGACCATCTTTCTCGCCTTCAGGGTGATCACATTCATGATGATGGTTCACCAATTGAGGATAGAATGCTTGATGACTTCTTATATGCCATAGAGGTGAAGGAACTCCCATGGTATGCCGACTTGGTGAATTTTCTAGCATGTAGGGAGTTTCCACCCTCTTTCTCAAAGAACCAAAGGAAGAAAATCAAAAGGGAGGTAAGACATTACTTGTGGGATGATCCCATCCTATACAAACGAGGGGTTGATGGCTTACTTAGGCGTTGTGTTCCAAATGAAGAGGTGCCTAGTGTTTTAAGGATGTGCCACTCGGACCCTAGTGGTGGGCATATAGGTGTTTCCAAGACAACTACTAAGGTTCTTCAATGTGGTTTGTGGTGGCCGCATCTCTTCAAGGACTCATGGGGCTTTGTGAAGTCATGCGACCGTTGTCAAAGGGTTGGGAATATCTCCAAGAGGAATGAGATGCCTCAACAACCCATTCTTGAGTTAGAGGTGTTCGATGTTTGGGGGATTGACTTCATGGAACCATTCCCATCTTCATATGGTAATCAATTCATACATGTGGCTGTGGACTATGTTTCTAAATGGGTTGAGGCCATTGCCTCCCCTACTAATGACCACAAAGTAGTGTTGAAGTTGTTCAACAAAATCATCTTCCCAAGGTTTGGCGTGCCTAAGGCTGTGATAAGCGATAACGGATCTCATTTTGTTCACAACGCCTTCCAAAAGATGTTGAGGAAACATGGAGTGCATCAACGGCTCGACCTTCCATATCGTCCTCAATCGAGTGGCCAAGTCGAGGTCTCCAATCGTTAAATAAAGCTCATTCTTGAGAAGATGGTTGCAAGGAATAGAAAGGATTGGTCGAACAAGTTAGATGATGCTCTTTGGGCTTATAGGACGGCTTTTAAGACACCTATTGGTACCACTCTATATCTCCTTGTCTATGGCAAATCATGCCATCTCCCGGTAGATCTTGAACATCGTGCCTTATGGGCCATCAAGAAGATAAATTTTGACTTAGCTAGTGCGGGGGAGAAGAGGTGGTTGGATCTTCATGAGCTAGAGGAACTTCGACTTGATGCTTAAGATTGTGCTAGCACCTACAAGGCTCGCTCCAAGGAGGTTCATGACAAGTTGATTGAGAAAAAAGGAGTTTTGTGTAGGTGACAAAGTCCTCCTCTACAATTCAAGGATGAAGTTGTTCCCCGAAAAGCTCATGTCAAGATGGAGTGGACCATTCTTGGTGAAAGATGCATTTTGTAATGGTGCCGTTGAGATTTCTCCTTTGAACTCCTCATCTTCATTCAAAGTTAATGGTCATCGGCTCAAGAAGTACTATGATGGAGTGTTTGTTGGACTTGTTCACAAAATGATTCTTTCTAAGCCACCTTGAGATGGTGGTGCACGTCGAGCTAACGACGTTAACCAAAAGCGCTTACGGGAGGCAACCCAGATTCTCATCTCATTTCTCTTTCCTTTCTTTTCTTTTATTTTTCCTTGATTGGTTTTTGATTTTATTTTTGAGTTGGTTTTGTGTTTGTTTTGTAGGTCGCCTATTATCATCACTTGTTGGAAAGAAGGGGTTTGAAGAAGAGTTTAGAGTGTAGAGGAGAGGGCTCCCCGAGGGCTAGGAGAGACCTCAGGGGCATTTTCACCTCTTTGAAGAAAAACTGAAATATCATTCCAAGGACTTCCCGCGGTTGCCCCGCGGTTTCTCTGCGGGCGCGGGAAGTTTTGGAGAGGCCTCGGAAGATTTGCAGAGGGCGCGACCCTCATATCAAGCAAAATTGAATTCCATTCCAGGGACTTCCCGCGGTTGCTCCGCGGTCTCTCCGCGGGCGCGGAAAGTCTTGGAGAGGGCGCGTCATGTTTGGAGAGGGCGCGGCCTAAATTCAAGCAAATTTGAAACCCCATTCCAGGGACTTCCCGCAGTTGCCCCGCGGTCTTTTCGCGGGCGCGGGAGGTTAGGAGAGGGCGCGACAAATCAGGAGAGGGCGCGGCCCCCATTAGGTATTAAAATTCTAAAAATTCCAGGAGGTCCCCGCGGTTGCCCCGTGGTCTCTCCGCGGGCGCGGGAGATTTGCCGCGGGCGCGTCATTTTCGGGAGAGGGCGCGACGATCTGGGTTTATTACCCGGGTGCACCCCTCTTCTCTATCTCCCCTCTCTTATTTTCTCATCTTCTCCTTATTTTTCCCCTTTCTCTCTCTACCTCCTCTCATACCCTAACCCCAAAACATCAATTTCTCACAAATTTCTTCAACTTTTGCCCAAATTTTTCACAAATTCTTCCATATTCCTCCATTTTCAACACTCCTACTCTTCTTTCTTGTGCTTTTTCGGGAAATTTTGGGTCTTTGCAGTGCTTTGAGTTTAATTTGAGTCTCCAATCTTGGTATACTTCTAACCTTTGTAATATTTTTGTCAATTTCAATTGATTTCTTTACATTGGTTTGTTTACCTTGAAGTTGAACATGATTTTTGTGTTTTATGGTTGATTTATGGGAAATTTGGTATATTTGGGTGATTGTTACTTTTTCTTGTTGATTCATGATTATATTGATGAATGATTGTTGATATTGTTGTTTGTTGTTGGATTTTGGTTGTTGTGTTGATTGGAACAGGTACCTTGTAGTTTGTGGTGGTTTGGTTGGATTTGTAAGGAGGTTTGTGAGTAATTATTGGTGGAAGTTGTTTTGTTTGAGGGAGTTTGTTGTGTTCTTGTGAATTGTGTGAATTTTGTTAAAATGGACTTGAGAAGAAGAGTCAAAAGTAGCAAGAAGCGCTCAAACCAATCCCCCGACCAATCTTCTCAAGGCTAATCCTCAAACCCTCAGCCCCAACTGCATTCCACAACTCAAGATGATGCTCCTCCTCCTCCTCTCCCCCCTCTCAAATTTTGGAACCGGTCCAAACAAACCCCCATCTATAACAAAATGAAAGACCGGAAGTTTAGACCCTCCCGCCGTTACTTTCGTGAGGATATGGCCAAGATAGGAATTGAAAATGACCTTGACATCCTTCTAGATAACATAAGATTGGGTGAGTTTCTAAAGTCGCCCCTAGAACCTATTTGGAGCCTTCCATTGAGTTTTTCTCCACATCTGAGTTCAATAAGGTGGGGGAAACCGATTTTATTATTTCCTTCCAACTCTTCAATGTCAAACACACCATGACCCTAGCCGAGTTCAATGTAGCCCTTGGTTTCAACTCCAATGGTGATATCTTCGAGCCCCTTATCTCCCTAGTCCAAACTGAGTATAATGAGGTTTCTTGGTGGAAAACCATAGCCCACAGGAGGGAGTTTGATTCGAAGAAGTCCCTTGCTAGTGAGATAACCCATCCGGCCCTTAGGATCCTTCATAGAATTCTTGGGTATTCGGTCTTTAATAAGCAAGATTTGGGGAAGTTATCTCGGAAGGAGATTATGGTGTTATGGATGGCTACCGAGCCGGAGTTAGGGTCAAGGATTAATTTTGGCTATATCTTCATGAATTGTTGTAAGGAGATAATGCATGGGGTCAAAACGGGGGAAATTCATTGTGGGGGCATGGTGACACGTCTTGTGTCGTATTTCAAGCAAGAGGGGTTCTTGAAGTCTTGCACTCCGGTTGGAAGGAGTGAAGACATGTGGATTAGTTTGAAGCAAGTTAACACTTTGCGTTTCATAACTAGCACTAGGAGACCCGACACTTACTCTTGGCTAGTGAG
Organism: Chenopodium quinoa; assembly: GCF_001683475.1. NCBI lineage: Eukaryota > Viridiplantae > Streptophyta > Magnoliopsida > Caryophyllales > Amaranthaceae > Chenopodium > Chenopodium quinoa. The sequence goes on from NW_018743122.1 coordinate 3,727,474, forward strand.
AAATACCCACCATTGCCTACTCCCTAACCCGGCCGCCACCTCCATCCTTCGTGAAGCTAGAAAAATTTGGATGGTCCCTAGGGACAATGGAAGGATTGATGATGAGATGGAGGTGGATGATGAGATTGATGGGGGTGCTAGGAATGATGAGGAAGAGGAGGAAGGAGGAGGAGACGGATATGATGAAGAGCAACAACAACCGCCACTACAACAACAACATGAGCATTTTCATGATGATGCTCAAAGAAGAAGAAGAGAAAGGAGACATCAAAGACAACAACAACAACAAGATTTCCAAGGAGATGCTTATCTCCAAGAGATGGAGGCCATGAGAGCCAACATGGAGCGCATGCAATTGAGCATGCAATGTATATACTCGGACCACCAAACTTTGTCTTATCAAACTAGCGCCTTGTATGACGCTAGTATGCGTAGGGGGGAGGTCACACCTCCGGTCAACTACCCTTATGTGCCGCCCCAACAAGGGCCGGTACCTTCATGGGGTGGTGACAACCTCCCTACGTACCCATATTGGCCCAGGGTTGAGGACCCCGATGTGCCAAGGCGCGACTTCCCACCTTATGATTATAGGGTCTCAGGGGGGAGTGATTATCGGGGTGATCCCGCAGACTATTATGTTCACCCCCATCACCCTGAGCCCCTTGTTCAGCCTGAGCCCTATGACCAATTAGCCCGATCCCAACTTGACCTATTCAAGGGTCACTATGGTTTTCCTCCCGGTTACACCGGAGGTTTGGATACGGGTGATGATGGTGCCGGCCTTAGTGGCCAATAGTCCCCTTATGCATGTTTGTTTCCCTTTTTGTTCTCCCCTTTCCCTATTTTGCATGTTTATAGGCATCGCGGTCGATGCCTTCATTTTGTGATGGGGGAGGGTCAAAAAGGATGTTTTATGTTGGTTTGGAGAGGCACCTGGGGCTCGGTGGGAAGTCTTTGATAAGGCTTTTGGTGGATTTTTGCTAATGGTCTCGTTGGTTTGTTGCTTGTTGTTGTTTTGTTTCAATTCATGATGTTTTTGGAAATTTCTTGATGATGATGATGATGATGATGGGTTTCTCTAGGTTTTTGTATATAGCTTGTGTCTAAGTGTTTTATTGTTTGCTTTTGTTTGGAAGTTACTAACAATTTCATTTTGTATATATAGCATTTTTCTTTAACTCACCTTGCTCGTAGCCTATGCTTTGGATTGCGGAACCTTTTGGAGAAGCACGTTCCTACTTCTTGGGTACTTTAATTTAGCACGGATGCTTGGTGAGGCCTTTCTTATTTTACCTCTTTATTTTCACTTCTTAATTTTCTTGGTTGCTTAGATTAGGATTAGATTTAGGATAAGTTGAATGGTTTGAGGATGTATGAATTTAACACCTAGTGTGTTTGGGGTCTTTGGCGATGTGGCCATTAGACCGCTTGTATGTCGATTGGGATAAACGTGTTATGATTGCATCTTTGCCCTTTTCCTCTTTCCCTTTCTTGTCCTTGTCTAAGTTTTCCATCTTCTTCTTTTCTTTTCTTTCCTTTTCTTTTAATCTTGTTTGTGCGCATTACTTTTTGAGGCTTTATTTTCACTCTTTCTCTTTTTGAAAATTGGACTTGTATGCAATGGACTTTTGTTTTTGAATAATAGTCTTCTTAGGTAATAATGGTATGCACGTTTTGAGATTACGTTTGGTTGATTCTAGGATTAAGCATGCTAAGATAGTTGTCTAGAACTAGGGGGATCATGAAACCGAATTCTACTCGTTTGTGGCATGTTGGTAGTTGCTCCCTATCTTTGATTTGACAACCTTAGTGAGTTTTTGCTACAACCATGTGAGATTTATATTTGTTCAAGCTTTCATCATACTCTTGCATGAACGGCATGGATCCTTGATTTTTGCAAACCTAATCTAGAATCTTAGCGTATGATTCCTAAGACCGTTACCGAACTACCTAGGGATGACAAAGGCAACTTTTCGGGGAGGTATTTTTATTTTTCTAGGATAGTCCCTTTTTGTTTACTTTTTTTTTTGGGTTTGGGATACATTTGCCTACTTGTTACCCCTTTGAACCTTTTTCCCTCTTTTCAAGCCTCATAATTAGATATCTTGAGCCTTTTGTTTTGTTCTCCTTCTTTTTGGTTTTTGTGAAGCAAGGGTCAATGTTTGGTGATTGTGGTCTATGAAGTTGGCGTTTGGTTCGAATTGGTACGCATAATTGAGTTGTTTATATTTGGTAAATAATTGCAAATGCTTATGTAAAAGCCATCCTTAAAAGAGGCAAGGATGTTAATAAATGCATATTTTTAAAAAAAGCCGTCTGAATTGAAAAAGGCAAGGACTAATGCTTTTAAGGAGTTCAAGAAAATACAAACAAATTTATAAATGAGAAAATGCAAAAAAAAAAAAAAAAAGAAAAACCATAAAAATTCAAGTGTCTTTCTCCTCTCTATGCATTGAGGACAATGTTTCTTTTAGCTTGGGGGGAAAGCGCTTGCGCTTTTTGTTCTAATGATTGTAGATTGTTGCTTTGAATAAGCTTGGGGGTGTTAATACGTTTTTGTTTGGTGATTACTTAAGTTTGGTGTTGAGATTTGGCCGGTCTTTGCTTCACAATTTAGGATAACCACCAAATTTTAAATTTTAGCCTACCTTAAGCCTTCTTGCCTTGCGTTACAACGTTGGGGAAGACCTTTGGACCTAGGAGTTGAGTCTTTCATCGGTGGAGGGAATCATAGGTTGTAGACTAAGGAAAGGGGATGCGAAATCAAGATGTCGAGTAGCCCAAAAATTTGATCTTTTTCTGGTTCCTTCGCGGAATCTATGAGATGCTCACTAAGGGGAGACATGAGATTAGTAGGGGGAACGCGGTAAGACCGTTTGGATGAAAGTGGATTGTGATAACTAGTTCCTATGCTTAGCATATTTATGTTTCAATAAACCTTAGGTATCTTATAACGTGCATACCATATTTCACTTTAGAAAGGTTGTTATTCATTTGAATTATAGTCTCTTTGTAAAGTCCATTTCGTAAAGATTTTGTTTCCTTTTTCCTCTTTCTTTTCCTTTTCTGGTTTGCCTCTTGGGGGTTTGGTGGAGAGTTATGGGTAAACTCTTAGGATACCCTTACGAGAGAATCACTCGTCCTCTAGAGCGATCTAGGGGTTTAAATGGCTTGTTGTAGCTAAAAACAACCGTGATTCCTACGACAGTGAGTCTTAGTGTAAATTCTCGCCCCTCATTTTCTTTTTGCTTAGAATAAGCCCTTCTTATTCCTTTTTAGCCTTTGTTTTTCTCGGGACGAGCAAAAGTCTAGCTTGGGGGAATTTGATGAGTGTCATTTATGGCACTCATAGGGTAGTCTTTTAGGGTTATTTCTTTCCCTTTTTCATGCTTTCTTCTCTTATTTTTGGTCCTTTTTCCTTAGGTTTCTCTTTCTTCTCTTTTCTTTATGGTTCTCGTATTTTCCTCGTGTTTTCCTTTAATTTGGCTCTTTTTCCTTTTATTTCCTTTCTTTGTTTGCTTGTGTAGGTATTTGGAGAATCACCTTTGCAAAGAAATCGAGTTGGGGCCTTAATGATCAAGTAAGGAAGAAGCATTTGGCTAGAGAGGGCTAAGAGAGGCCTTGGAGAGGCCTCCAAGGTATTTCCAGCAGGCCGCGGGCGCGGGTTAGTGGAGCCGCGGGCGCGGGCTTAAGAAGAGCAAATTGTAAGATTTTGGCAGGAGCTTCCCGCGGTTGCCCCGCAGGCTCTCCGCGGGCGCGGGAAATCTGGAGAGGGCGCTCCATCTCAGAGAGACCGTAGCCCCCTGATTGAGTTTTGGGAGCAGGGGATTGGCCGCGGGTGCGGGTCTATCTTGCCGCGGGCGCGGGTGCTGCCCAGAAAGCCTGCGGAGGGTTCCGTACCCATTTCTCCGCGGCCGCGGATTCATCGAGAGAGACCGCGGGATTTGCCGGTTTCTTCTTTACCTATAAATAGAATTGTAATTCCTTTTTGAAACCAACTTTTTGATAATATTTTATTAGCTTAGTTTTAGAGAGAGAATTTAGAGAGAGGTTAGAGAGAAGTTCTTGGTTTTAGATTTGTAAGTCAACATTTGATCAATCAAGTTTGGATTTCTTCATTTTCAATCATCAATATTAGTGAGAATCTCTTCCTTCTTTCATCTCTTACTTACTTGCTATTTGATTTATGCTTGTTGCTTGTTTTTCTTTGGATTTGAATTTGATATTGTTGAATATTTTGATTTCTCTTAGATTTTGATATAGAATGAAGATTAATGCAATTTCTAGTTGTTTGTTCTTGAATTTCACCATGATTAGTGAGTAGATTACTTGCTAGGGAAAGGGGGAAGCATGTTTTATTAATGAAATTGCTAGTTGATGCTCTTTGATTGATTGATTTGTTGCAATTAAATTGGTTGACATAGTTTTGCATGTGATTGATTAGACTAGGAGTGATCAACCTATAAGATTAATCTAGATTGCATTGCAACTCTTAATGACATGAACAATTGAATTGAAAGTTGCTCTAATTGATTGGGTTTGCTTGTGATTCTTCTTGATTTGCCTTTCATAGTGACACCTAGATTGGCCTATAGGAGATAGCATTTGAACTCTCTTGATTGCTACTATTGTTTGTCCATTGCAATACTTGAATTAATTGATTGAGCTCTAAACTAGCATTATCATTGAACTTGCATGTGGAACCCATATCCCTAGTATTTAGACCTTTGATTTACTTGATTAGACTTGTTTTAGCTTACCATAGTGCCAACCATTATCTAAACTCCATCTTCGAGGTAGCTTGACTTAGACTCTAGTTTTCATCATTGCATTCCCTAGGGATCGACCCCTAACTTACCCTATATTCATATAAGGTTGGTTAGGTGTTTACAAATTTAGTTTGACTTGGAGGAAGGGTAGATAACGACATACATTTTCATCTTGTCATTATTATAATTTATGTTTCTTGATTATATATATATATATATATATATATATATATATGTATATATATATATATGTGTGTGTGTGTGTATATATATATATATATATATATATATACATATATATGTATATATATATATATGTATATATACACACACACACACACACACACATACACACACACACACACATATATATATATATATATATACACACATATATACACACACATACACACACACACACACACACACACACACACACACACACACACATATATATATATATATATATTGTTATTGATTGATCACGCCTTTTATGCATGTTTAAAGGCAATTTTGTACTTGTAATCACGCTTATATAAGATAATTAATAATCTTGTTTAGGGTAAATTGATTATAATTCAAGTGATCGCTAATAATAGATTTATTTGTGCATTAATATTCAACCAACATAGATAAACAGGTTTAGGTTAATCCTATTGATTGCATGTTAGTCAATAAGCGCACATGAATATGATCAGAATAAAGTAGAGGCCTATTATTAGGGCAGGTTCAATCTCTTTTAGGTTGGATTTGTACCTTCATCCGCGAACTTCCAGTCATGGTTCCTGACCTATTGGAGTTAACAATCTTTTGGATCGTTAAGGGGTGTAACCTTCACTCTGTGAACGGTTTACAAGTTCCTTAAACTTGTTGGCAACTCTTTTGCTCTAGCTTCCTTCCCTTTGGACGCCACCATGCTTTAGTGTATGATCACAGTGGGGTTCAAATTTGTGGTAATGCTTGAAATATTCCCTACATTACCCATGCTATGACTTTCCAGTGCCGTTAGTTCTGGAAGGAATAAAGAAGCCTGGATTTGAAATGTTTCACGATTTCTTCTTCTTGAATGATGATTTTAAAATCTTTGAATCAAAACACCCTACTCCAGGGTGCTGTGATAGGCAAGCATTCAACTTGCTATTTGGATTAGAGAAAAATCATGTTGCTACAATAACTAATCAAAATGTCGTTCAAGATGAAGCTTTTGACCCAACCTCGTTGATTAACTCTTCTAATGAAACCTTTGAGCATAGATGGAAGAAGTATTTCAAATGGACCAATCACAAAGGCGATAAGCTGGAAATCGTCACATATGAAGGGAAGATGTTTGAAGAATCGGACGAAAAATCTAGTATAGACTCTAAGGAAGCTGAAAATTTAGTCCTTGTGGCCATTACTGAATCTTTATTTTCTAGTTCTAAGGACGAAAATCCCAAAAAGGATTCTTCACATTATGTACTCTCTTTTGAATTTAATAATATGAGCTCTATTTCCGAGTATATGCTTTCTATTGAGTCTTTTGAATGCTATAACAATCAATCTAATGAGGATGATAATATTAATAAATTGGTTGAACTAATGAAAGAACGAGAACAAAAGAATTCGATAATTGAAGAAACCAAAACAATCAATATAGGAACTAATGAGAACAAAAGAGAAGTCAAAATTGGCTTATCTCTAAATCCGGAATAGCAATCGACCCTCATATTGACGCTCAAAGAATTTGAAGACGTGTTCGCTTGGTCATACAAGGACGTGTCTGGAATAGATAGGGAAATTGTGGAACATACCATTCCCTTGAACCCTACCCCTAAACTAGTAAAACAAAAACTTCGACGAATGAAACCTGATGTCGCTCTGAATATAAATGAAGAAGTACAAAAGCAATTAGACGCAGGTTTCATTCGCGTATGTAATTACCCAGAATGGGTAGACAACATCGTCCGAGTCCCTAAAAAGGATGGACGAGTTCGCATGTGTGTCGACTTTGGGGACCTTAATAAGGCTAGCCATAAAGGCGATTTTCCTCTACCACATATTGATAAATTGGTAAATAACACGGCTTAACATGTGATGTTATCCTTTTTGGATGGATACGTAGGTTACAACCAACTTTTAATGGCAAAAGAAGACGAAGAAAAGACATGCTTTATCACCTCTTAGGGTACATATTGCTACACATTCATGTCATTTGGTTTAAAAAATGCAGGAGCTACGTACCAAAGAACTGCTACAACTCTCGTGCATGATATGATGCATAAAGAAATAGAAGAGTATGTGGATGATATGATAGTAAAGTCCAAAGACAGAATGGGACATATAAAAGCTTTACGCAAAATTTTCACTCGCATAAAAGAATACAAAATGCGATTGAATCCACAAAAATGTGCCTTCAGTGTAACTTCCGGCAAGTTACTTGGATACTTTGTAAGCACACGTGGTATTGAGATCGATCCCTCTAAAATAAAGGCAATCGTTGATATGCCTCCCCCTCAAACAGAAAAAGAAATTAGGGGGTTCCTTGGCAAACTACAATACATTAGTCGGTTTATAAACAAATTGACTATGACTTGTGAGCCAATATTTAAAATATTGAAAAAAGAAGAAAAACATGAATGGGACGATCAATGCTAAAAGGCCTTTGAGAAAATAAAATATTATCTCAAAAGTCCACAAATTTTAGCACCACCAGTACCCAAACTACCTCTTAGACTATACATCACAGTTACAACCACGGCTACAGGCGCCATGTTAGCACAAGAGGTAGAAAAAGTCGAGCGTGGAATATATTACATAAGTAAAAAATTTATTCAATATGAAACAAATATAGCACCTTGGAAAAAACAAGTTTAGCATTAGTGTGGGAAATTAAAAAACTACGACATTATGTGCTACCACAGACACTTATGTGATTTCTCAACAAAATCCGATAAAGTATTTGTTTGAACAACCACCTATATAAGGAAGAATATCTAAGTGGTTGGTAACGTTTTCCAAATTTGAGTTAAAATAAATTCTTGAAAAATCAATAAAAGGGAAAGTAATTTCCTATTTTTTGGCCCGACATCCAATTTAAACAAGTCATGCAAAAACTACTCATCTTTCGAACGAAGAGATTCTCATGACACAAGATGACAAATGGGTAATGTACTTCGACGGTGCTTCCAATAAAAAAGGATGTGGTGTAGGAGTGTTACTCATAAGTCTAGAGAGGGCACATAATCCAATATCTGTCAAATTAGAATTTGAGGTTACTAATAATGCTGCAGAATGTGAAGCATGCATTATTGGATTAGAAGCAGCATCTAGAATGGGTGTGCAAAATTAGAGGTATATGGAGATTCTAGTTTGATTATAAATCATATAATGAAAAAATGAAAAATAAAGAACACCACAATGATATTATATCAAGCACACCTAGAGCAACTCATCAAGCATTTCGAACACATTGATTTTAAATAACTCCCAAGGGATGATAATCAATTTGCCGATGTGCTAGCAAAATTAACCTCAATGATCAACATTCCAGATCACTTAGTTATGATGCCATTATGCGTTGATGGAAGAGAAGAACCAGCATAGTGCAACGCAATAGAGGAAATAAATGACATTGAAGAAGACAATCCTTCGTATGATCATATCCTCTAATATATTACCCAGGGCACATATCTTGAAAATACTTCATCGAAAGACCAACGAGCCTTGAGATCACTTGCGGTCCAATACGGTCTATTAAATGGTCAACTATGCAAAAAAGGACCTAATGGTCAAAGTTTATTGTGTATAGACCAACCTGAAATCACACGCCTTATGGAGAATACTCACAAAGGTGTTTGTAGACCTCACATGAATGATAAAATGCTTGAAAAAATAATTTCACGACAAAGGTACTATTGGTCCACTATGGACATGATTGCATACAATATGTAAAAAAAATGTCTAGAGTGCTAAATGTTCACTAATTTACAACACCTTCCACCATCCGAACTATACAATCTCACTTTCCCTTGGCCTTTTTCAACTTGGGGAATTGACATAATTGGTAAAATTTCTCCAACAAGAGCAGGAGGGAACGAGTATGTATTAGTAGCCATTGATTACTTTACCAAGTGGATTGAGGCTACAACTTACGTGAATATCACTTCTAAATATGTCACAAAGTTTCTCGAACGAAACATATTTTGTATTTATGGAGTTCCACATGAACTAGTTAGTGATCAGGGATCTCAATTTAAAGCTGAAGTCGTGAGCCTCTTAACTCGTCATAAAGTAAAACATCATCACTCATCTCCATATAAACCTCAAATGAATGGAACTATAGAATCGGCAAATAAAAACATAATAGTCATCATAAGAATATGGCAGAAAATTATAAGGACCGGCCGAATAAACTACACTTTGCACTATGGGGTTAAAGAACGTCCATACGAACATCAATAGGAGTAACTCCATACTCTTTAGTTTTTGGAATGGACGCAGTTCTACCAGTTGAACTGGAAATACCATCCCTATGCATCGTACTCGAAAGTAAGCTATTGAAAGCTAAATGGGTAAGAGCGAGGTATGAAGTGCTTTTATTCCTCGATGAACAACGATTAAGAGTTTTGCATCATTTACAAGTCTACCAACGACGCATTGCGCGTCATTTTAACAAAAGGGTACGACCTAGAAATATCAAAGAAGGTGACTTTGTACAAAAGGAAGTTTGAGGTCCACCAACCGATCCAAGAGGGAAATTCAAGCCTAATTGGATAGGTTCCTACCACATAATTGAAATCCTATCAGGAGAAACCGTCAGTTTAATGGATATTGGAGGCGATGAAATTCGCCAATTAATAAACATTGATCGACTTTAAAAATATTACATAATGAAATCCGGATAAACTCGTTTATTCATTAAACAAATCATTTTTAGCATTCAATAGAAAGATTCTAAGTGTTATGCACTTTACGGAATAATACGGTAAAATACGTAACACTTGGGGGGGGGGGTAATTTAAAAATAATAGGCCATTCTAAGTGTTCAGATTTTTTCAAACATCACGAAAAACTCTTCACACTTGGGGGTGTAATAAATGCAAAAAATAAAAAAAATTAACACTCATAGTATAGGTGTCACGCGCAACCAGAATGGTTGCGCGCGGATGTCATGCGCAACAAACCCAGTTGCGCATGTCATGCTGAGGTTGCGCGCGCCACCTAATGATGAACTGCGAACCTAGAATTTTTACGCTTGATTAAAGTTGAGACTTTTACATGCGATAAAAAGAGGGTGTTTCTCGAAAATAACATATACTCGAAAAATAAAAATTAAACTTTGATTTAAGCTTTGTCTAAACAAAGTTTGAATAATTTTTCATTTAATTTCTACATAAGAGGTTAAAGAAAAATAAAAAAAATAATAATAAAAAGTATTGCAAAAGAACTACGCAAAGACCTAATTTCGTAATACGAATACGTAGGCAATCTCTATGAATCGGTCATATCAAAATAAAAAAATATAAAGCTCATTTTATTTCATTCAAAATTCAAAATAAGAGACATTATTGAACTAGATGATAAACAAAAAAAAACATAGTAGTGATTACACTTTGTTCAAATTAAGCTAATGACAAAATTGTGTAACACTCTAAGGTTTTACTATGTCCTCGATTGTCACGGATGATGAAGGAGTAGTTTCCATCGCAGTATTGCCAGAACCCTTAGAGCTTTCCCCTTCACTCTTATTTTTGACCCAAACATTGTTCTTCAATTTAGGGATTGGGGCCTTTGCAACCTATTTTCCTTTTCCTTTAACAATTGGAGCCTTCTTGCAAGTATTTGGTGAAGGTTCTTTATTCTTCACCCCTTGTAGCGCATGTTTAGGAGGAGCCTTTGTCTTTGGTTCCTTCAAACGATCCATAGGAGATGAGAAGTCTAATTTTCTTCTCGCTCCTTTGTTTTGGACGCTAGGAGGAGTCGTGGTGGCCGAATGCATCAAAGGCTTAGGTATATTGCGAGTCGTGGCGGCTTGATGTTGTGATTGAGCCTTCTTTAATTCGCCCTTATCCGCCGCATTCATCAAAGCCTATTAAAAGAAAGATAATACAATACTCACAGTAGGATTTTGTACTACCGATCTAGGGAGACTTGACCAATATTCCATCCAAAGAGAAATTCGTTCGGGTTTAAAGATCACATCTTTAAGGTTATCACAATCTTGCAGGGGAATAATTTGTTTCATCCTGTACTGTCTCATCACCCAGCAAGGAAAGATAAAGTTAGTACTAGATAGGCCTAGAAGCGTAATATAAGGGCAATTAAATCTATTCCCAACCATACTACTTATGTTCCACCAAAGGAATTCCAAAGCGTATGTTAGGAACCCTATGACAGAAAAACGATGTCCATTCTTCTTCATTCTTGTGCTTGTAGAGAATTTGATGCCAGGGAATGTCCTTACTACATTAGCCTCAAGGTTTTGTGGATTTCAACAATTCGCAAACGTTCCATGAGCCAAATCTGAAAAAAAAGAGAAAAAAAAATTAATTGCGATTTTAAACAAGTAGGTGGTGTGCGCCATTCGCGCGCATCGCAAAAGACTGCGCTGATCAAGCCATTGCAACTTCATAGCTTGTGCTGCTATACGACGAAAAAAAACATACGTGTAGTAGGACTGGACTTCGCGTGAAATCGTTTTCGTTAGGGTCTCCTCTAAGGTGATTCAAGCATAGAATGGTTTCCGCCAAAGCTAAAAGAGCGGGTGAATGACATCCCTCTATTTGCTCTACTATGGACACCATGGAATAATCTCCATACTCTTTACCTGTCCTAAGAAAACAATTAACATCAAGACAATAACATAAAGCACGAATTTTAAAGGGTTGTTTAGTTATGTTGTCACGAGGGGCGACGAAGTGCTCAATAAATTGGATCAAATTCTCGCCTTTTTCAGTTCCAATATTAGTCATATCATTGTCAGACAAACCAAAAATTCTTTGGAATATTGGATTGGGATCTGACAAGGTAGGCGCATAGGTCACAGGGACAGTATTTGTAGGGAAGCCTAGCAAGGCCTCAAACTCACCAGGTAATGGGACAATTTCGTCCCCTTTAAACAAGAAAAGATGATGGTTAGAGTCCCAATGATTGATGGCGGCATGAAGGAAATCAAAATTAATCACTAGTTGCATGTAAATCAATAAAGGGTCTAGGTGGTAAATTTTGAAAGCTAGTTTATCCTCGGTTCAGAGGGAAGTGACCCATTGCTTCAAACGTTGTTAAAAGGTTTTCACCATTGTTCAATTCGAAAAAAAAAGAAGAGAGCATTTAAAGAGAATAATTCTTTTTAGTTTCTTATGATATCACTAAATGAATAAATTGCGAGATAATCAAAAGCCTACACGAAGCGACGTTTAAATAGACCCAAGAAGGGTAAAATTTTGGCGATTTTCGCTCAAAGGAAATTTCACCAGCAGGTGTCGTGCGCAACTCATGTGTTGCGCGCACCATCCGAGCGCAACCAATTTACATGCGAGCGAAAGCGGCGCGCAACTCATCCAGTTGCGCGCGTATGGTCTGTCGTGACATGTGAATTAGATATATTTGTTTATTTTGGACAACATAATGATGGAATCTTGACGAAATCTTAAGACTAATTATGCTCTTGCCTTTTTCTAACTCTTGTGTCTTTTTTTTTCTCTTTTTGTTTGTTTCTTTCCTATTTTCCTTTTTTATTTTATTTAATTTTAATTTTAATTTTTATTCTCTTATTTTCCTTTCTCTTTCCGCTTCACTTTCTTTTTTTTCATTGCTCTTTCCTTTGTCTCTATTTGCTATTTTTTTCAGGGGGGTAAGTCAGGAACCCTTCCCTCCCTCGGAAATTTTTTTATTTTATATATATATATATATGTGTGTGTGTGTGTGTGTGTGTGTATATATATATATATGTGTGTGTGTGTATATATATATATATGTATAAATATATATATATATAATGTACATTTGTTTCCTAAACAAAAAAAAAAGGTGTACAAAGGAGGTCAGGATGCTCGGCGACTCCCAGACGGCTGCTGCACATCCTGTGAAATCCAAACGAAGATTAATACATAAAATGTGTGATAACTTTGTAAAAAAAAAGAAAAAAAAACAAACTAACTTACCGCGACCATCCGATGATCACGGCATGACAAAGTGACGAGGGCTCTCCGATAAGCAGCTCGAAAAGCGCGCAAAGTCCTCAGCATGCTGTTCACGGTCTCTCGCGGAACCTTTTCCAAAATATAAGGACAGTTAGTGAACAAAGGTATATGAAAAAAAAACAAATAAATAAATAAACAAGATGAACATACCGACTCAACCGTCTCTAGAACAAACGATATCCCCTCCTCATCCTCAGCTGCCGGAAGGATCTCACGAATTACCGATCCAACAGCATCGGTATACGTGATCTCCACCGTAGGAGGCACCCAACAACCTAGCTCCACCCGCTAAAAATACAATAAAAGGGTCAAGGTTCTAAAAAAATATATATAAATAAAAAAGAGAAAGTTAAAGCACTAACCGGAACAAAAGCTAGGAAGATAGTCAGCCTGGAAGAAATGAAAGTCGGATAAGATGCATCCGGCAGCACCAGCTGCTCCGCTCGATAATCGAGGATCGACTGAGTTCGATCCTCGGTAGGCAGTAAGTCTGGACTCAACATTCGGATCGGAGGATCCGCGGGAACCCTAGGCTCCTCATATACAAACTGCTAGAGAACACGCTCGCCTAAAAACCAATTGTTTGTCCTCTGGAGGACTGGAAATCCTTGATAAAGGGCCCGAAAACGGCAATGAATCATGCCAGACCGGACAGCCTCAGGGACTCCAACGATCAAACACCAAGGACGGAGGTCGAACTATAAATATTGCCACATGAAAAATCATCAGAAAATAAAAAAAAATCAAAAGATGCACATGTGGTTGAAATACTCACCGACGCACGAGTCGCCGAAAGGATCCTCTGGAAAAAGTCGCCAGCTGAAGTGGCTCGTCTGTTCTTAATCATAACCAGTCGATGGCCGATAAGAAAAGGAGCAGCCCCAAGCATCCCCAAGCCTAAAAGAAAATCGAAAAATGATAAGCTTAAAGGGGAAAAGCAAAAATAATGATTGAAAGAAACTTAAAGTACGTACCTCGCATACGACCGTGCCACATAAGGGAGATCTGAGGCACCTTAGTAGCTGCTGCGAAATAAATGACCCGGGTTGCCTTGCCCATAGCTGTAAGCGTATAGGCATACGAGACCTCCGCCCAGCTCAGGTTACCTACTTGCCCTAAATCACTGAGGCAAATAAGTAACCCGATAGCGAAACGTTCTCCCCGATCACTCAAGATAGTGACAGAAAGAACATGAGCAATGTATATCCGAGTTAGCTGCTCAGGTGTACACTACCGATCAACCTCGTCGGCCGACAACTCATCGGCAAGAACCGAGTATGGACAAGACTAAGCGTACACGTGAAGGGGCTTCCGCGAGAAAGTCACCCACAAGGTCACGCAGTCTCTCGTATGACCTCTTAACGTTATCTATGGCTACGGGCTTGCCTCTAAAAGGAAAACTCGTTATCATCAAAAAATCGAAAGGGGTAACTATCATCTCTCCTCATGGAAAGTGGAAAGTGTTGGTTGAATCCCACCAAAACTCCAGCAATCCACGGAGAAAAGCTGACGATGCAGGTTGACTTGATAAATCCCGAAGAGCCGCCAGCTAGGGGCTGATCCCCGAAAGCTCCACAACCTCCTTTTCCACCTCGGGAAAACTCTCAAAATGGGCTTGCAAGTCACTAAAGCTGTATAGACGCATGATAGGCTAACTCTGAGGAAAAGTAAAAAGAATAAAAAACGGTTATGGTTTTAAAAGGAGAAAAAACAAAAATGAAAAATGAAGGCGCAAAGAACTCTTGATACCGCGCCACCCTCTGATCGAGACATGATGGTTTAGGTCCCACTTAAGGACCCTAGGGTCCCACTTAAGGACCCTAAGGCCTTAGTTGGGAGGAGCCTCCCAAACCACATCCTCCTTGCGACGTCGATCGGGTGCGACGTGTCACTCCTAAACCTCCTCACGAGGACGGGTCATCAGGACCTTCTAGAATATCCTCAGCATCGACGAATGGAGGCGAGTCCAAGCTATGATTGGATAAGGTTTCTTTATTAGTTTATTTTCTTTCTAAAACTAAGCTAATATATGTGTTCTAGACCTATTTCGGCGGCATAACGGCTGTCGATAGGGCAAAATACAAAAATTGAATGCCACCCATACTTAGGGGCTACGATACCTGTAGTTAAACTTAGTAAATGGGTGCTTCTAACACTCACAAAAAGCCATCCTATACCAGTTTCAACTAAGCATTCAAGGGAGTGTATTTAAAAATCTCAATAGACGAATAACAGTAATACAAACATGATTATCGTCTACCAAACAATTTTGAGGTTTAAACATGGCAAAAAAAAAACGAGCTAAGAGTATGCTTCGAGCCATTTTTCAATTTCAAAATTTTCAAAATGTGAATTATGAAAGTAATACTAGTTCCAATACTATAATCTACTTCATAATCAGCAAATGAAATCAACATGAGCAAGAAAAAAACAACAGATTTGAGCAAAATTTGAAGAAAAAAGCAAAAACGAACTTAAACAAAGAAATGCTCATACAAGGTGAATACTTAACTATTTTGCATGAAATTTGTTGCAAAAACACTCCTCAAACATAGAATAGAAACATGGAACAAATAATTTCAAGAATAATGGATCAAATTATAAAACCTCAAATTTGAAAATTGAGGTTTTAACGATTCGAATATCGCCCAAATTCAGCCAAAAACGAATGAAATTAAGCAAAAAAATTACATTGGATTATGGCAAATATGAATAAGGGATGAGACTTACTTCCTTTGGCTTCAAAAATTGCAAAAAGACTGAGCTTTCTAATGAGAGAAAGGGTCGAAAATGGTGAAGGAAGAAGAGAGAGAATGCGAACTGAAAGAACATCGTTACTCAGAATGTCGCGTGCAACTAAATCAGTTGCGATGAAAGAACATCGCAACTCAGAATGATGCGCGCCTGGCCAGCGTGACCTACTGAGCTACGTGCGAATACTGGTCACTAAAATAACCAATATCCAGAATCTGATCCATTTGATCATTTTTCAACAGTTTTGGCTCGTTATTAGAAGCAGTGGCGCGCAAATTATCAAAATCTTGTAATTGCTTTGCATTTTGTAGTTTATTTTCTCCTTTGTTAGTTTTATTGAATCATTTTGCATGCGCACCGTGCTTTGTGCCTTCCTAAGCATACGTTTTTAACATTTTTCATAAATGTGTCTTAAGACGTTACGTAGTGCTGCTTTACGTAAAAGCTCCCATAGACAGGTTTGTCATTTTACTGTACTGACGTTATAAATGTCTGACTTTTCTTCTTTTTTCACGTCCAAAGTAAAAAGGAAGGCGTCATCATGCAGCGTAAAAATGCAAGGCGTATCGTACAGTGTAAAATTGTATGGCGTAGGTGTTGCGTAACATTTTACTTCATCCCAAGCATTGCGAGATCTACCTGTCGGAACTAAAAGGTAGAGGATTACTTTAGGCATTAGCTAACGATTCGACAGGCGCGCCGAACCATCAGGAATAGACACTTCTTGATTGGAAGCAAATATGGTAGTTAGTGAGTTTACTAGCTTACAGGACAGTTAGGGTGTCCGTCCACCCCTTGTATAAAGAGCGACAAGACGATGTCGCACCTATGTAGTCATGTGCCCCTAGTCTTAAGACACGTGTACTCATCTTGTGGACAAAACTGCTGAGAGAGTTGCTGGCTTTCTTCTCTCTTACTAGATTTGGATATGTGCCTCTAGTCCTGAGACATATGTTTCTATCTTGTGGACATCCGCTTCGAATATCAAAACATTTTGGCCCAAATTCCGAAACATTTAGGCTCGAATGCCGAAACATTTAGGCTCAAATGCCGAAAATGTCTAGGCTCGAATGCCGAAAACACCTTTTTTTTTTATCTTTTTACTTTTTTAAAGTCAAGCTAAAGTTTTAATGACATATCGAGGGACTTTAGACCAACAATGACATGATTATGAGGAAATTACCCCCCCTTTACTCTTTTTTAAACCGATCTCTTCTCATGATTTGACGTCACCCACAACACCTTTACTTGTAAAAGCGTTCTACAAAAGCAAAGGGTCAATCTAGATTCTTTAGCGAGTTAAGTTTAGAAATAATTTTTTTTTTCTGGCCATAATATCTATTTGTTTCAAATAGTTAGCGAATCGAGGATCGTTTTTTACATCCTTAACATTTTTTAAAGATTCTCTACTTTTTGAGAACTTCGAAGAATGAGTCTCGGAACTATTTCCTTGACTAGTTTGATCCTCGTCTATTCTAGACTCGATCAAAGTGGGGGCTAAATGTTGACATCTACTTTTGGCCTCCTGTCCCGACAGGAAGTGCAATGACGATAAATAAACCATATTTGTGTTGGAACGAAGTAAAGAATGCCTATGGATAATTGGTTAAACCACAAAGCACAAAAGACTAGCCCAAACAAAAAAAAAACAAAGCCAAACAAAGTCCAATTCACTAAATCCGATCATAATTAAGCTAAAGCCCATACTTAAAGCCCAATAATGACAGATTTAGGAGTGCCTAGGTTAAAATAAGCGCTGCCGCATAAAATAACGCGTGCATCAAAAGGAGTCGCGCTGGCCTGGTACGCGCAACTAATTCATTTGCGCGTGACACTCACCAAAATTGTTAGATTTGTGCTCGTGAAAGATTCAGAATTTCAAAATTTTGGAAAATCGAATCTTGCCATAAAGTCGCGCACAAGACAATTAGTTGCGCTGCCTATAGCAGCGCAGCTCAATAACTTGCGTTGGGTGGCCGTACGCAACTCATCAAGTTGCGCGCGACGCCTGCTGTGGCTGAATGTTCAAAACCCTAAACCTACCCATTTCCAATAAATAGAGGCTTAATACGAGGCTTAAACAGACAGAAATTAACCCTAAACTCTGGCGAAAAACTGGTGAACTTGTGCTACCTAACCCCTTTTATCCTAAACACTCACCCCTTTGATAATTTGTTACTACGGCGGAGGTTCCCGAACAAGGAGTCCATAAGTGTTCTAAACGGAGATCGACAAAGAGAAGTGCTAAATTCCCGAGCACTTAGATAAATCACTCTTATTTTCTTTTTTAAAAGAACTTTGATTAATTAATTAATTAGAGTTGCTTGATAACTTTAAAAGGCTTAATTAATCAATTCTACATAGTTTCTTGCATTAAATAAGATTAGAGTTGAATAATTAATTGTTGGTTGATCACTTAAGCCAAGGCGAATATTGTGTATTTTTTTGTCTTATTCACGAATTTGATTAAATAAAGAATAACGACTTTGCAATGTAATTCCTACGTGAATTGATGTGTGTAAATAAAATCAACTTACTAAGTTTTAGGTATCGCGTTTCAAGTATGGTTTGGCGATGAAATTGTAAAAAAAGGAAGAGCTAGTAAAGGTCGTACTAGGGCTAGGATAGCGATTCCCCCCCTAAAGGTAACGTTATTTTAGTACCCTCGTTCCCGAACTCATTTCTGGTTTATGTAGACCAATTTGGGCATGGGTAAACTTATGATTCGTGCTAATTATTCCATGAACTCTACATGAAAGAAAGGCATGAACGAGGTTTATGAGTTTTCCCAAAACTCATTGGAGACTCCTACTTGTTTCTTATAAAAAAATGTAATGATAGAATCAATTCTAATTCAAGGTCCCCCAAACAGTCAGGAATTCAAATCCTACTACAAGGCTTTTAAATGGCCATGGGCATCTAAGGAAGGACCCTCTTACAATGGGATCACCCTCTTTACAGTAAGAAAAGAAATATTTTTTGAAAACAGAAATAGAAACATTTTAATAAAAACATCCTAATCAATAGACTTTCTACACTTTCACATCGTTCAATAATGAAATCACGTGAAATTTATTCATCACTGGGTTTGGTTTTGGGGAGACACATTTGGGTGTCTACAGAAGCCCCCACTTTGACTGAGTTTTGAGAAACACAAGTTTTGAAAAAAAGTCAAAGTAAAGATAGGGACGGAGAATGATTCAGAACGTTCTGCGATCCTAAATCATTCTTGTAACGCCGATACCTACAAACTAGTGTTAGTTAAAACAAATAAAAGAGTTAAGAAATGCGTATCTTGCATTGTCGAACACACGTCTCTATAGTAACCGATTTGTGACGATCTTCCTCAAGCTAGGGGATACCACCTGAATACTACCACGCTTGAAGTTGCCTTCAATTTCCGCTGTTTTATGACCATCTTCCACATCCTAGGGAATATGATCGAAGATAACTTCACTTGAAATCATATCCTGCTTTTGACAATCTTCCACATCCTAGGGAATGCCGTCGAAGATAACTTTGCTTGAAGCCATCCTCTGTTTTCTGACAACCTTCCCCATCATAGGGAATGCCATCGAAGATAAACTCGCTTGAAGCCATCCGCAGTTGTTTGTGAAAACTCTCCACAAGCTAGGGAACGCCGTCGAAGATAACTCCGCTTGCAACCATCTTTAGTTGTTGCGATAATATTCCACAGAAGATTATTAAAGACCAACGCTTGTTGATCCTTAAAGCTCTCTTGAACTTTGTTGCTGTGATATTTGATAAAATTTCCGCGGTGCCAATATGTCAGGGTATTTTGCTGCTTATGAACCATTACGTCGGTGCCTTTGTTGTTTATGAACCATTATGTTGGTACTTTTGCGATGAGCCAATGTTTAGGCGCTTTAAGCTAAGTGAGACGAACTTTTATCAAATCGATCACCTACTTTGATTGTAATCGAGCCGATTACATAATCATGTCAAATTTGCTTATAAGGGCTAACTAACGTACCAAGGAACCTGAAATTGCTGCATAAGGGCGCATAGTCATTTATGAGGGCCACGTATTCTATCACCACACCAGTGTACGCTGGAACGTACTGTCGCAAGGTTTTAGCCATGTCGCCAGGCGACGAAGGTTAGGGCCTAGCGACAAACTCGTCATATGGCGTTGGTGTCGGGTTTTTGATATAAACCCCTTTCTCTTCATTTGCATTGACTGTTCATGTTGCTATTCTTTTGCACTTTGAAGCTTTAAATTGGTTGTTCTTGCTCGTTTGTCCATCAAATTCGCTCAAATTTGTTGCAAATCAAAGCTTATCTCTTCTATTTTCCCGGTCCATGTAAGTTTATCTCAAACTTAACTCGGTTTTTGCTGAATTTAGAGATGTTTGTGTGCGGGTATTTAAAAAAATCAAACCTAATTATGCTTAATTCGCTTTGTTTATCAAATTTTATGCCACGAAATTGCTGGATTATGTTTTTATATCATGTTTAGAACATTTTGAGACTTTTTTTACTCAATTTGGTTAAGAGATAAACAAATTTCCATTATTGGACCTCTTAAGTTTATGAGAACAATGTGACTTTTTCTTCCTGTTTTGCTAGCCATTCTTGTAAAATTTGATACAATATTTGTCATAATATTGCAAGAAATTGTTTGATTGTTTCAAATATCTATTCATGCTTGAATTGAAATTATGCTCTGTTTTAGTACTACATACTCTCTTTTTTACGAACATAGTATCATGCGGCTAGGCAAACCTCAGATACTATAGAACCTTAATTTTCTGTTATTTTGCATAATATAGAATGCCTAGACGACAAGGTTCGAATTCTCGTTCTTGATCTCGTTCTAGGGAGGCTCATGAGGAGGACGATCCCGTTGACGATGGCGTAGGGACCTCTTCTTTTCTAGGGAGGTTTCCAGAGGGGGACGAGCACACTCTATATTTCACGTCGGAGTTCCACATTTCAGAGCGCGTCCGACGAGGGATTTAGAGCGGGAGGGTCCGTAGCCATGGTTCTGGAAATACGACCATTGGCTATTTGTACGATACATACTTCCACGACCATAATGGTCTGCGCCCTTCTGAGGGAGTCATGTGACCTGACTCCTTTGCTTAGTGCCACTCATGCTATGTACTCTTTTAGATAGAGCCACTACGTAGTCCGAGATTTAGTGGAGTTCTTTTGGGACACTACCAATACCTTTCATTTCCCTTAGGGTGAGATGACCGTTACCCCTACTGACTTCAGTATCATTACGGGATTCGAGTTTACTTCGATTTTGCTTCATTTTGTTAGCGAGATCATTGTCTTTTCTCCAAAGGTAATGGAGTTGTTGGGCCCGAATGAGTTGTTGGGCCCTATCACCATTCGGGCTCGTGCTGAGGCTGATTCGACGCAACTTGGCACTAGATGGATTTGCCGAATCATGCTTGCAGCAGCCTTTCAGGATAGTGCGACCACCCCAGAGTAGTGGGTGCGCATATTTGCTCTTATCTTATTGTCAGGGACCTTTTCACCTGAGCAAGGCAGTCGAGTGCTACTCTACTACGTGCCTGCTTTTCGCGACCTTCCTATTGTCGGGTCATATGATTGGGCTAGCTTGGCCTATGCAGGCTTCCTAGTCGCATAGTGGAAAAAATCTCATGCGTGATAGGTTATTTGTAACGGGAAAAGTTTTGCCCGTTACAATTAAGATATTCGTAACGGGCAAAATAGTGTCTTTTACGACTTTGTAACGGGCAAAATAGTGTCCGTTACGAATACGTATGTATTTGTAACGGAGAAATTAGTGCCTGTTACAAATAAATAAGTATTCGTAATGGACACTATTTTTCCCGTTACAATTACTTGGCCCAACTTATAGAGGAGCCCATTAGGATTTTTATTAGGGTTTCACAGCTTTCACCTCTTTCCCTCATTTCAAGGATGTCACCAAACCACAACTAAATAGCATAACAGAGTAATAAAATATTGCATGAAATTTTATATTACTCCAAAACTTGAATGGTTTTCCTTAGCGTCTTACATTAATTTTTCTCAAAATTAACTAAAACACTAAACAAGGAAATCAAAGCCAGTCTCCTACATGCTTTATTCCCATTGCCTCAACGTGCTTGTTGTGCTTCACTTGAGGCAAAGGTTTAGGAAGTGGATCGGCTACATTGTCATCCGTTCCAACTTTACAAATTCTGATTTCACCCTCTGATTTCCATTCTCGAATCATGTGAAATCGCCGCTTGACGTGTTTGACCTTCTGATGTTCCCTAGGCTCTTTGGCCTGAGCAATAGCAACATTGTTGTCACAATAGAGGGCTATTGGACCCTTTATAGAGGGTACAACATCAAGTTCACCAACGAACTTACGAATCCAAACAGCCTCCTTAGCTGCTTCAACAGCTGCTAAGTATTCGGCTTTAGTTGTAGAATCTGCATTTGTACTCTGCTTTGCGCTCTTCCAACTAAACGCCCCTCCATTTAGACAGAACACATATCCAGATTGCGATTTGAAATCGTCTCTGTCTGTTTGGAAGCTTGCGTCGGTATAACCTTCCACAACTAAATCCTTTGCATCACCATACACCAGGAATTTATCCTTGTTCCTTTTTAGGTACTTTAGGATATTTTTGGCCGCAGTCTAACGCGCCTCTCCTGGGACTGATTGGTAACGGCTCATAGCACTCAAGGCATACGATACATCTGGCCTAGTACATATGATGGCATACATGATCAATCCAATAAGTAAAGCATATGGAATCTGATTCATTCTTACCCGCTCATCATGTGTTTGTGGACACTGCTTCTTGCTTAGGGTTATGCCATGTGACATTGGCAGGTGACCTCTCTTGGCCTCCTCCATGCCAAATCGAGCAAGTACCTTATCAATATAAGTACTCTGACTCAATCCAATCATCCTTTTTGATCTATCCCTATAGATCTTGATGCCTAGTATGTACTGAGCCTCTCCCAAGTCTTTCATTGAGAAGCACTTTCCAAGCCAGGCCTTTACAGACTCTAACAACGGAATGATGTTTCTAATGAGCAATATGTCATCGACATATAACTCTAGGAAGGCGATGTCACTCCCACTGACCTTCTTGTAAACACAAGATTCATCTGGATTCTTGATAAAACCAAACTTACTGATGGCTTCATCGAATCGCGGATTCCAACTTCTGCTTGCTTGCTTTAATCCATAAATGGACTTCTTAAGCTTACAAACTTTCCTAGCATTTTTTTGGTCGACAAAACCTTCAGGCTGTGTCATATACACAGTTTCTTCCAAATAACCATTAAGGAAGGCAGTTTTGACATCCATCTGCCATATTTCATAATTGTAATATGCAGCAATCGCTAGGAGGATCCGAACGGATTTAAGCATTGCGACTGGTGAAAAGGTTTCATCGTAATCAATACCATGAACTTGTCTGTAACCTTTTTCCACCAATCTAGCTTTGTAAATGAATATTTTTCCATCTTTGTCGGTTTTCAACTTGAAAATCCACTTACATCCAATAGGTGTATAACCTTCGGGTAAGTCAACCAAGTCCCAGACTTGATTTTCAAACATGGAATCCATTTCAGATCTCATGGCCTCTTTCCATTTAGCAGAGTCGGTGCTTGCCATCGCTTGCTTGTAGGTTGCCGGTTCATCTCCATCCATAATCAGGATGCCCTGATTCTCGGTTAATACTAAACCAAGATATCTATCAGGTTGAGATCTCGGCCTCTAAGACCTACCTAGGGTAATGGATTAAGCATTTGCATTGTCGGTTCGACTTTGCACATTTTGATCATTTTGACCTGCGTCAACAGATGTTGTTTGAGCACTTTGACTGTCATTATGATTTTGTTGCTCATCCTCACGAACTTCGTCGAGTTCAATTTTCCTCCCACTTGTCATTTTGGAAAGTTGCTCCTTCTCTAAAAAGACACCATCGCGATCATCAAACACTTTGTTCTCCGATTTATTGTAGAAGTAATACCCTTTGGTTTCTTTTAGGTAGCCCACAAAGTAAACCTTGTCAGATTTGGGATGAAGTTTGTCAAAAATCAATTTCTTGACATATGCTTCGCATCCCCATATCTTTAGAAAAGATAACCTAGGAGGTTTCTTCGTCCATAATTCATATGGAGTCTTTTCTACAGCTTTTGATGGAGCACGGTTCAGTGTTAGTGCCGCAGTTAGAAGTGCGTGTCCCCAGAAAGAGATAGGAAGATCACTAAGACCCATTGTTGATCGTACCATGTCTAACAAGGTTCGATTTCTCCTTTCGGATACTCCGTTCCATTGTGGAGTTCCTGGAGGTGTCAATTCTGAAAGTATACCCTTTTCTTTCAGATGGTCATCGAATTCTTGGCTCAAGTATTCACCACCTCGATCCGATCGAAGGGCTTTGATTTTCTTACCAAGCTGATTTTCAACTTCACTCTGAAATTCTTTGAACTTTTCAAATGATTCAGATTTATGCGACATGAGGTAGACATAGCCATATCTACTATAGTCGTCTGTGAAAGTGATGAAATATCAATGTCCATTTCTTGTGGTTGAGCTCATTGGTCCACATACATCGGTATGTGTAAGACCCAATAAATCACTTGCCCTTTCTCCCAACTTGGAGAATGGCTGTTTAATCATCTTGCCTAATAGACATCCCTCGCAATTCTCTAACGATTCTAAATCGAAAGAGTCAAGAACACCTTCTTGTAGAAGTTTCTTAATGCGTTGATGTTGATGTGGCCAAGACGACAATGCCACAAGTAAGTCTGATTTGACTCTATGGTCTTAGCTCTTTTGGCATCATTATAAACAATTTTTCCAAAGACACAAACGCGTCATTCCATAAATATAAACAAGATGATATGTCTTGTGATCAAGTTCAAAATGACGTCCAACGCCACAAGATCAAAATATGGTAGATAAAACTAAACAAGTTTTAAATCTAGACAAAATATGAGATTACAAGCTTTCTTTGAAAGATTATCTTCTTCTTCCACTTGTGTACTCATATCCACTTAAAAAGCACCCTCACTTTGTTCCTGAAACAGGAGCATATAGTGAGCCAATTTTCCGGTATCTAATACCTTATAAATGGCTTATGTTCAAGTGTAAAGATGATACCTGAGATTGAGGTTACTTTTCTTTTCGCCTCATCTTCTAGATACATGCTACATTTTCTTTCGTTAGTGTCTGGGTCTATTACAATAGAAGCAGCGCATCTTAGCTTTGTTCTTGAACTCCTTCTTCTTTGGTCTGAGAGCAACCTTAGCCTTCTTGCAAGAATAGGTTTTCTGGAGCTCTTGAACAACTTCCATCAAGGACAGTTTGTTCTTCTTGGCTGTAAGTCGCATCTTTAATGCAACATACCCCGAATGGAGTGAGCTTAGTAGCATGAGAGCCGCTTGCTCATCGTCTACTGGTTTGCCAATTAGCTCCAGATGGGTGAATAGCCTTGTCATGTTGAGCACATGAGCTTGAAGTGGCATCCCTGGTCTAAGTCTTGCATTATAGACCTTAGCCCACACTTCTTGTCTCTCTTTCGTGAGACACCCATCTTGCAGTGGCTTGATCCTCATGTTCGAGAGTGACCTAGTCACATCTTCCACAAGTCCATCATAGTTGCTTCTGGTACTTTTGGTTACTCTCAAATTGACTACATCTTCTAGAGCTTTGAGCATCATGTCCGAAAAATAGTTGGAGAACTTCCCCTTCCATTGTATCGGGATGGAGTTTGCCATGAGTCAGGAAACTCTTTTACAATCCACACTCCATACCTCATGTGCCTCATCACTCATAATCCCCTTTGAGTAGAAACTCGGGATTTGAGTGTCCAGAATGTGCTCTAGGTAGAAATTTCGGAGGGTCTTTCGGAGTTCCTCTTCCCAGTCCTTAAAGTATACCAAGTTCAGAGAAATTGGCAACTTTTCGGGCAATTCCGGGAGCATAAGATCGTTGACATTAGTTGAAGACATGATTCTACAATTGAAAGAATTTGAAATAAAAAACCATTCATTATACTTAAATAAGATTGAATTCATGAATTTTAATCAAACTTATTTAAAACGTCTTATTCACACATTAAAGATTGTCCCCATTTTAGGTGAGAATAAGTCGATTCCAAGATCCAAAGAAACAAAGAGTGGTTAAGCATGCTTTGGCTTGTCTTAACACTCAATCTCCTAAGGTAAGCAACGCTTTGCTAATGGCTCCAAGCCACTTGGTTGAATAAATCGTCGCATCCAATGCTCTCTAAACAATTTATTCACTTTTCCACGACATGTTAGGACTCCATCACTCATATTGTTGAGTATAACCAAAACCACCTTGCATACCCGGTATGCCTTACGTTCCTTGGAGAAGTAGTGATGCCTCGCTTTGGCGTAGCACACCACTACCCTCGTTCGGTTGGTAAGTGTGTTTTGGAATGGCAAGTTTTACTCAATATTTTAGGGACCTAGGGTTTCTATGTTGGTTGATTTAAGTGAACTTAATTAATCATCTCAACATTCGAAATCCTAAACATGCATCTAACATATAATTCATATATATATAAACATAAATATATATCGAAAACATAAAATAGAGATGCATTTGGCAACTAGCATGACCCCTTGAGATCTTCAAGTCTTCAAAATGTCTTCATTTTCAACTTCATGGCTTTGTCTTCTATGAACCCCGTCTTCAAGACTTGACAAAAATATTACAATTGCTAGTATCTACAATTAGGACTAATCTAAATATTAAGGTACAAAAATACTCAACGGTTCGCAGACCGTATTTAGATTTACAAAAATACATCACAGATCACAGTCCGTATTTTCTATCCTAATCGGGCCCCACTAGTTGCCGTTTCATAAAACCTGTGAGAGAATTTACATTCCATTCATCCATTCACTATCTGTGAATGGCCCATGCATTTTACAACGATAAACAAGTAACAATGCATAAAACGCGCGAGAACTAGTAACTAATCTAGGTGGTTAATCCAATTAACACGCCTAATTAAACTAGTCAAAGTTGTTTTAACCGGTTATGGTAATAACTTAGAGACGCTCCCACTAAATTCCGCATCCAACTTAACTAATCCAATTAATTAAGTCGGTGAACCCAAATATTTGCCAAAATTAATTTTGCAAATGTCGCTCAAAACCCGAGGCCTAGCCTCCAAAAATT
The DNA here is from genome assembly GCF_001683475.1 of Chenopodium quinoa. Taxonomy (NCBI): domain Eukaryota; kingdom Viridiplantae; phylum Streptophyta; class Magnoliopsida; order Caryophyllales; family Amaranthaceae; genus Chenopodium; species Chenopodium quinoa. Next base: position 3,754,341 of record NW_018743122.1, read on the forward strand.
TTAATTAAATAAACAAAATAATTAAAATAATTAAAATGACAATTTAAGCAAAATACGTATTCCAAAATGTCTAAGTGCCTAGCACTAAGGCTTGGAGTCCAAAAATTACCTTTACTTACATATTAAGCAACGCTAAAATTAACTTTAAAATAGCATCGCCTTAATAACCCGGGGTTATTGTGCCAATTATGGGATTGTACGTACCGTACAACAAGCACGTAGTATGCCCATGCGCACCCGCTCAACACCAAGCATGCATGTGGGCTGCTTGTGCTCGCATGCGCTACGCCCAGCCCAGCCAAGCGTAGCAGCACGCACAACGCGCACAACATTATGCTGCTGCTGCGCCATGCTGCTGCTTGTTGCTGGCTGGCGCGCTATGCTGCTGGCAGCGAGTAGCAGCCCACGCCCTTCCTCGCACACACACACGCACAGCACCAAGCACCTAAGAACGAAGTGCCCAGCAGCCTCGGCAGCCACATATGGGTTGCGTGAGCAGCCCAGTTGGCCGAGAGCTAGCTCGGGGCTCTTAAGCCTCGTGTTGTGTGCTAATGCTTCGAAAATTAACGATTTTGTGTGTGACATTATAAATCAATTCTAAATTAATCTTAGAATCAATTTTGAGGAAAAATGAAAAATAACAAGTCCAACTTAAATAATTCATCCAAATGCAATTAACCAAATTTATTTCCAAGAACCATTCTTTAATAAAATTGGTTTAACTTGGTGTAATAAAATAAATTAGGGCAATTCTCACTATTAGTTTAATCACTTTAAATTAATCTTGAGATTTTGACAAAATAAAAAGGAGTTGGAAAAATGAACATAAGTTCAATAAAGACTCCAACTTTAATACTTGTGACTCCATGAAAAAATTATATCTTCCAATATGAAGATAAAACAATTTCAATCATAAGTTTTAAACTTTATGATTCCAATCAACTAAAAAATGATTAAATCAACAAAGTTTAACCAAAATTCATGGAATTTAGTAACTCAAAGTTTCAATCACTTATCATAAATAAAGATTGAATCTTTATTACTTGGAAGCAACAAAGAACAACAATTTCACACTTAATGCAATCAATTTGCAATTATGTGAAAAATAAAACCAAACTTTCAAGCACCAATTACTACCAAGTAATCATGCTTAAAGTGGTCTAAAATTGCATATAAATTAAGGAAAGAACCAAAATACATAACCACCATAAATATGCAATCAATTTTCAAGGTAAGAAAGACTTAAAATTTTTCGTCAAAACGAAAAATCCCTCGAAAAATGCATTTCTGATCGTTTTTTGGCTAAAAACAAAGGCTGAAAGGGAAAAAACAATTTCCAGAACGCCTTTTCCACCCAAAATTCACTATTTTTGGGACGAAATCTGTGTTCGGGAGCTGAAGACAGCTCTAATACGAGGTAAAAATTGGAAAAAACGAGTTACTAATCTAATTAGCAACTTAAAACCAGAAAAATTAAGCCATAAAACACCTTGAAAATATTATGATTTTAAAAATAAACGAGCGAGCCTCCGATACCGCTGTTGGGGTTTGGTGAGTCCGACTCACCGCGAAAACAAACCCAAAAATAAGACCGCACTCGCAATAAATAAAACCATAAACATAATTATATTAATCACAAGATTAAGATAAGCTAATTACCTTTGACGCGTGCTTCGCTCCAAAATGAGCTTTTACTTGAAAGCTTCAAGTCCCGCTGACGAGCGCTAAATCGATCGCACAATTTAGGCTCATTCAAACACATTTATAACAAACACCTCACTCAAACAAGTACAATGGCAAGCAAAGGTTCGGTCCACGGAGAACGGGAATCAAATGCTAAATAATCTTAATGCTCAAGCAAAATCGAAATCAAGGTATAAGTGGTGATTAACTAACAAACTACAACTAAAGGTTGAATTCAAGGGATTAAAACACTAGGGGAATGGGATTCACTCAACCAATAGCAATTAGGCAAATAGGGAGGAATGAGGGTAATGGAATAGCAAAGACCACATGTAAGATCAACATCAAACGATATGAAAACAACTCAGATTACTAAGCTTAGATCCCTCATTAACTTAGCAACAAAAGATACATAATCATATTGCAATAGGTAATGAAACATTCAACTCACATTTCCTTGTCGAACCAAACATTTCATGCCATCAAGTTCAATAATCTAGGTTAATTACTCCTGTCATGAAGAACTAACAAGCAATCCCATATAATCAAGTTTAGTCGCAATCCATCATCAAAATCACTCCCAAACTCACATAACTACCAATAGGTTGAGTTTCACCCAACCCCTAGCCAAGAGGACTACTCACAATTCATTGTGAGTACATGCAAATTCCAAGTTTGGATTATAAGCGATTCTAAGATTTGGAAAAACAAGTGATTATCTATGGACAAAGCTAACATGCAACAACAATATATCAAGATTGAGAGAAAATCAAGTGGCTTACAAAACAAAAAAAAAATCAGAAAATAATGAAGGACAAATGAAAGAAGTTACTATTGAAGCTTCAAAAATGTTGGATAATTGCTGAAATTCTTGAGATAAATCTTGAAATTTGCTTCTACAATGATTAGATTTTGATAGTTTCTAAAACTAAATCAACTAATTTAATGAAGTTGCTAACTAAGAGAGAGTATCTTTTTTGCTGAAAACTATTCTACTGTTTTTCTTCTCTCCCCCCGAAAAACGATCTCAAAAGGACCTTAAATAGTCCGTACAAAATTGGCTGAGATCGGGAAAAGGTCCGACCGAACTCTGGGTAGGTTCGGTCGGACTCAGGGTAGGTTCGGTCGAACTCTGTGTAGGTTCGGTCGAACCTCCCTGATCCTTGTTTGGTCGAACTTTTGAGGTTCGACCTCTCCTGCAAAATTGCTGAAAACTGGTTTGAAACTGCCTTCACTGCACCCAGGAGGTTCGGTCAAACTTTTCAAAAGTTTGACCACACCTAGGTTCGACCGGACCTTTCAGAGGTTCGGCCACACCTCCTCTTGCACTTCCTTTTCTTGCTTCCTCTCCTTCCCTTTTTCTCCTCTTGCCTTTGTCCATGGCTTCCATACTTGGCCAAGGGGCCTCCCACCGTGCATAGGACCGTCATGGAACCTGCAGAAGATACCAAAGTTCACGAGAGCATGGGGATGATAAAATAATGCATAAGGATTATCAAAATAAGCGCAAATAAGCATTACTTTTCATCAATACATAAAGAAGCCATAAAAGGATAAATGAGGTGGAAAAAACTAAGAAAAATAAGAGGAAAAAGACCTAAATGCTACCCCTAAGAGTGACATAAATGTCACTCATAAAACTCCCCCACGCTAAGCCTTTGCTCGCCCTCGAGCAAAGCAAAGGAAAATGAACAAGGGAGAAAGAATTAGTTATTCAAACATGCAAGGAACAAAAGAAAAACCGAAATTGCTTTTAGCAAAAGCAACAAGCCATTTAAACCCCAAGGTCGCCGATGAGGACGAGTTGTGATCTTGTGAGGGTTTCCAAAGAGCATACCCCACAACTCTTACAAAATTGTGTTCAAGACAAACCAAAAACAAGGGAAAGAGAAACAAAAAATCCAACACAAATCATAGCCAAGTCGAGCTTTTGGAGATAACAAACATGAATGAGTGTCAAACTTTCTGAGTAGTAGAAGTGAGCATGCAAGGGGATGCCGAAAGTTGATTGAAGGATAAGTCATGCTAAGCATAGAGAACTCAAACATGCACCACTCCCCCCGCATTCCATACAATCTTACCGCGTTCCCTCATCTAGATTCAAATCCGCCCTTGGAGATAGCATCAAGTGACTCCTCGAAGGAGTCGGAACAAAGATAAAACACTGCAAAATAGAGGAACCCGACATCTCACCAAGTCATGCCTTCTCCATATGCTTGAGTTCCAGCTCCCTCCATCGACTAGTGACTCAACCAACCTAGGTCAACAGGGCATTGAAAGGGTTGTAACGTTGACTAGGGGGTAAGGGTGTGGAGGAATTTGGAAATTGGTGCTTAGCCTAACCGTGAAGCAAAGGGTGATCAAGCCTCTTTTTCAAAATCAATCATCAACCAATTTTCAAACTACGTTGCCATAATCTTGAACTATAATGCCAAACACTTTTGAGCTTTCGCTTTCCTCTTACATCTTCATTCATCAACTCTTCGTTTGTCACATTCTCTCTGCTTTTTTTTTTTTAGCTTCAAAGGCTTTTTCTAGGATTTACATTTGCTTTTCTTGAACACATATTCACAAATACACTGCTTCACTTTCCAAGTAGAACCATTCCCTTCCAAATTTCAAATCAAAACTACAATAAGCCCTCATGGCTTGAGCTTCACGATTCTAAGGGTGAAAGTAAAACAAAAGGGCCATGGGCTTGCAATGTGCTATAATCAAGGAGGGGAAGACTCAACATGGTAAGGGCAAATGCAACCCAAAAATACAAAAGATAAAAAAAAAAAAAAAAAAAAAAAAAAAAAAAAAACAAAAACAAAAACTAATACTAGAAAACAAAAATAGTCACCGAATGAAGAATGCCTTTGTCATTCGTAGGTTAGTTCGGTCTCGATCTCGGGAGCCAGACGCCAAGTTCTAGATCTAAGCATGCCTTGGTGAGGATCCTACGCCGCTCATACAAGTAATGTTGGAGGCTTGAAAAATAAAGCTCACATCGGGTTACAAAAACCATCTCTAGGGCTTCAAATCCCCTAATGAGAGCAACACCTTCTTCCACAAACAAGTGAATTTGGGTTCGATGGGCCTAACGAGTTCTAGAACAACTACCTTAGCATGAACATGTCCCAGAGTCAACCACTGGCAATCCTGAAGCATGCAAACTTATAACACTTAAGAAGAAAAGCATTCAAACACACGAGTCAACATTATTATGCTCGAAATGAAAATGAAACAACTAAGCTTTTCGTGGTTTGCCATGAATAAAAAGGAAAATCTTTTTCATTTTTTCACATTTTTCGAATTTTTTTTTTTATATTTTTTTTAATGCAAGGAGTACAAGAGAGATAAGAGGCTAGTAAACATATAATTCTCAATCAACAAACAAAGATCGTTCGGCATCAATACCAACGATCACCAGATTCCGTGGAATCAAATGCAAACAACCTCGAACAATCAACTCCATTCTAGTCTAAACTAACTATGCACACAAAGAAAAATAAAGGAAAGTAGGGAAAGATCTCACCAAATGCTGCTTGAAATAGAACACAAGGAAAAATTGCGATCTCACCAAGGTTTCCGGAGCTTGAGTTGCTCCTTATTCCATTATTTTGTGCTTCCGTTTTCAAGCTACAAGGAAAGTGAGACAAAAGAAAAGAAACACTACAACTATACAAAGAAAAGTTAGTGAACAAAAGGAAAAGACTAGAATTATAAACAAAAGAAAATGATTGACAAAAAGCTATCTACAAAATTTGGATTAAGGGATTTGGATTTTAGGATTTGGATTATGGGATCAAGAGAGAAGAGGGAAAAACAACTTCAAAAAAAAATATATATATATATATATATTTTTTTTTTTTTTGAAATGAAGCTTCATAACATCATCATCATAAGAATATTACCAACCAAAAATCATCTCTAACTTCAATAAATTCATTATCCCTGATGGTTCTCCATATGCACAAGCTACCATCCTACCACACTACCCTCCTATGTACACTTCAACCAAAAGGAACATCCTCCCCCACGCTAGTCTTTTGCACGTCTCGAGCAAAAGGAATAGGCATGAAAGTCCAGGGGGAAAAGGGAAGGAGAAAACCCTCATTGGGGGTTTCTATCCTCCCGTTCCTTAGGAGGGTTCATGAAATCAAACCCCGGGCGATCCATGAATGGATGGAAAGGTTGGTTAACGTGCTCATAGGGCCACCCTTGTGTACCCCAACCACCATCAAAAGGATTCGTTGTTGATGGACTTGTCGTATCATAGGCGTAGTCACACCCACCCGGCCGATAAGGGTTGTATGGTGGGGTACCAACACGTCGGGATGGGTCGATAGGACCTTCCCAATAAGCATAGGTGTTGGGGGAGGGGTTGTTAGGGTCATAGGGGTCCCAATGTGGAACTGGACCCTCTTGAGGCGGGTGGTAGGGATAGTTAACATAGGGCGTTTGAACGCCCGCTTGCACAAGACTATCATAGTTCATCCTTGCGTAGTACCCCCATTGTTCAATAGAAGCCTGATTATCATAACGAATACCATCGAGGGTACTACGCAGGGCACTCATATCAAAAGGAGAAGAGGAAGAAGAAGAAGATGTCTCACCTCCCCCACTAGGGGGGGGGGGGAAGGGATGCTCCACTTGGTAGACCGGTTGAGGGTGAGGGATTGCACCGCGGACTTGATTTTTCCTTAATTCATCGGGGATGAATTTTCGCGCAATCTTCCACCTTAGCGGGTTGGAAGGGTCTACCGAAGTGTGAGGAGGATCCGGGAGGACACACCATTCTTCTCCATTATCAACCAAGAGGATAAATTTGCGATTCTGGGTGGTGTAGTTGATGAAGCGTTGGTTGCGGAGAGCAACAATAGAAAGAGCATAAGGAGGGTAGCCGACAACCTCTTCTTCTTTGTTTTGGAGCACATGGGGGAGCAAATTGATTTGGTCCTTGTAAGCTCCACCATTCAAAGAAAGGGCAATGAGGGTGATCATGCCCCCCATGTGTATCTCATCACCAAGCCGCCCATCTCGAGTGTCCAACAATCTCGAGATAAAAGTGGTGGAGCATTTGAACTTTAAACGCTGAGGATTGTCGGCCAAGTAAAGGCAAGCTACCTCATCTTTCACCATAGAGCCGAGGTTTGCCTTGAAGAATACGGCATACTGAAGGAGCCGGGCAAAGTATCTCAAAGCAATATGGATGATGTTGTTGACCTTTGCGGTGTTAGTGCGAAAGACGGGCTTGGTGGAGATGCTCTGCCACCATTCTTGTTCATTATAGGGAATGCGACACATTGAGGTCATATCGGAAGGTCGATGCATCCCGGTTGCTTGCCAATGGAAGATCTCATTGAGCTCACTCTCGGTTAGGGAATGGTCTTCGTTGAACATACGAAAGTGAAGAATAATTTGAGATTCATTCCCTTCATCATCTTCTTCAATGACTTCCTTGCGGAGGGAAGCAAGGAACTCCAATGTGACGCGCTCATAGGTGTGAGCGTAGAGGTCAATGAACTCGCCCCAACCAAAGTTTTGTGCGAGCCGGACTACTTCATCCATGATGCTAAGCTTTCTTAAGGTGCTCCCGCAAAAAAACCTTGTAGATTGTATGGGACGGTCTATGAGGGTTTTATAGACATCCTAAAAGTGTTTGTTTGGAGCGATGATGCCATGATCATAGATGCCGGGTGGAGGTGGAAAATTGGACGATGAAGATTCACCCGTCCTCTTCCTCTTGGACTTGCTTTTGCCAAAAAGATGCATTGTGAATCTACAAAAATCGCCAAGAATTAACATTAGGAAGATTCAAGCCAAAAGGAGGCACAAGAAGCTCGCCGAGATAAAAAGTGTGTGCAATGAGAGTAAAAGCCATGAGTTGTGAAATAGATGTAGACGGTAGCAACAATACAATTCAAGGCATTAATGGACACTTATAAACCAAGGCATGAGCTAAAAATCCTATGGCAATCGAATGCAAATCCTAAGAAAACCTAGGCGAAATTGGGCATGATGTCCCCTAAAATTCATGAAATCCACTCAAAACTCATCGAAATCAAACCAAGAACAATGAGTAATAGTCACAAAATTCCATCCAACTCAAGAATTTCTCAATCAAAATGTAGCATGAACAACCTAGTGAAAGATTAACACATTCAAGCAAACAAATTGAAATCATGAAAACCCAAGTCATACATGCATATTCATCATGAAACAAGTTCTACTAACAACAACCAACCAATTACAAC